>NC_043970.1:29849646-30199644 GCF_902148855.1 Sphaeramia orbicularis
ACCCATGAAGACAAAAGCATCTACTGATCTTAAATGTTTAGTACCTGTTGAACCACAAATCCTACCAATCCATGTAAATAATTAGTGTAAAATACAATTTGTCATCTTTTCATGGTCTTCAGATATGATGTTCAGAGTCTCTGTAGTGAACATGGAAACACCATCATCTTCTACAACATTGATTCACCAGTAAAACCCATGGAGTTTGATTAATGTCAGTGGGTGGAAACACTTGGGTTATGTTGAGTTTATGATATATTTTGTTTTTTCTTCTATCTTGTCTGTTTCTGATATAACTAGAAAAGCACTTGGAGAGCACAGACCTCCACCAAGGCAGATCATGCCCCCCCCCCCCCCCCCCGCCCCCGATCACCACCAATATTTAATCATTTGTTCCTTGTGCCAATATCAACATTTCCTGAAAATTTGATCAAAATCCTTCTATAACTTTTTGAGTTATCTTGCTAACACACAGACAAACAAAAAAATCTGTCACAAACAAACAAACAAACAAACAAACAAACAAACAAACAAACCCCGATGAAAACTAAACCTCCTTGGTGGAGGTAATAAATGGTGATAAACCACTTAAATAGGTTAAATAGAGAGAAAAATCCATGTGGGAACTGACACACTGGGTCTTTATGGGTTAATACATTTTCACAGAAGAACTTATTGTGCAAAACCCACTCATATTTGCTCAAGATTGTGATGTGTTCCTTGGTTGTTGTGAGTGGGTGAAGGCTGCTGAGGATCCATGTGTCAGTGATGCAGAGACCACACTACAGGAGACACTAAACGTACAAAATGATGCCGACTGCCTCCCGCTGTCTCCCCCACAAACAGAGGAAAAGGAGGAGGAGGAGGAGGAGGAGGGGGTGACCTCCCACCTGGTGTCACCCCATCCCTCCAGCTCACCGAGTAAGTCGTACAGTAAACTGAAAAGTAGGATCTGTGGGGGAATCTTAAGCTCGTTGTTGTGTTGAAGGATATTTGTAGTGCACATGAGAGGTGTTGTGTCTTCACAGAACAGCCACCTGAGCCCTGCTGGTACTGCCTGAGGTCTTTAGACTCGGAGTATCGTCCACACACTCCTCTACAACAGGTTACAACATCTCCAACTAAACACCTTTTTATCTACAAGGTTTCCCACATATGCATGAACACAGATATATTGCAGATATATTTCTAGTTCAAGCCAAAAATCATATATTTCTCATAAATCTTTAAACGCTTCAAAGGAATTGAATATATCTGGCATAGATATTTTTGACAAAGCTTTGTAATGGAAAAGAGTTCCAAAGAGCAGCAGATGAAATTTCATGACTATAACCTTCCTTTCTTCTGTTGCATGTTTTATGTAAAGATAATGTTCCCCTCAAACTGTGGTGTCACTGAAATCAGGGGTAAAAAAACAAAACCTCTTAAATATGAAGACTTGTTCTTGTTACTTGATACATACCAACATACCAAAGAAATGTCAGCAAATATATTCCCATATTGGGCAATATAGCCTAATTTAGAAAGGGTTGCATATTTTCCTTTTTAAGCCTTTTACAAGAGATAGTGTGAAATTAATTAATGAGTACTTTGTCATTAAACAATAGCAATATTTACCCAATGAAATGATCAAATTCCATTTTAATAAACTACAATGAATGCTGAGTAAACTTTATAAATGAAAGAGTCATGAAATAAGGTTTAGTCTGTATTTTGTTGCTTACTTTCTTTAAAATCACCTAATAAAATATTTGACAAGTAAATAAAGTTTGATGCTTAGAAAAGTCAAAGTCAGTTTTAACTATAAACATACAATATGACCGCATTCTACTTCAGGCAGAAACTCATGTATGTGTGATAGAAAGTTTTTCATTTTTTTCTTAAGCCATTTATGTAATGTATTATTGACTAGAATTAAATATCTTGCAAAATTCCTTTTTAAATTACTTATGTAAAGCTAAATAAATATTTGTACTTTTGTAAATGTAGTCTAAATATCCGATTAACCAATCTAGATTAATTTTAGTGAAATATTTAAGTCTGTAAAAAATTAAGCATATCAAACAATTTTGAAGTAACTTTTATTGTAATTTTATAATTTATAATAAACTAATATATATTTTATAATATTTCAGTTTCATTAATTTGGTTAATTTGAAAGGACTACATTTTAAGTCATATAAATTCACATGTATTCATTAGTATTATGTGTGTGTGTGTGTGTAAGTGTGTGTGTGTATATATATGTGTGTGTGTAATGTATATTTGTAAATATAACATAATAAATGATACATTATGTTATTATTGCGACTTATTTGACCATTTTTATCTGAGTGGTGGAAAAGGGCTTCCATATAAAACTGTCTTAAAGTCACAAGTCTAAGATGGAGGGGTAAATATGCTCAAAATCCTATAAACATTAGTGCTTTAACACAGCTTTCATCTGCTGCCCTGACAGGAAGAAGCAGATTCCTCATCACCACTGCCCTCTAGTGGACAGAAGGTGATCTACCAGACAGACCCAAGGCCTCACTTCGGCGTGGCCTTCTCCTCCCGCTCCACATGCCGCCCTCTGTGGGGCAGTGAGGGGCCCTGCTGGGGGCAAAGAAACCAGGAAGCACCCAAACAAACCCACACCTGCCCTCACTGCCATCTGGGGCTTCCAGCTGACACACTCCGCTGGCATGAGGTCTGCACACACAGTAAAAATAGAAAGGGATGAAGCATTTACTGCTTTATTTAAGGGACAGTGTCTAACTGTTGTTTTCCTTCTGCACAGGCAAAGTGTCTACTATTTGAAGAGCTGAGGAATGCAAAGAAATGAAACATGACTTGTTATTTTGATGTGTACCTTTATTTAAGTCACTGGTCTCAAGAAAGACTTTACACCTGACAGGTCAAATAGTGCAATATCGCTTTCTTCTAGTAAACATCTGTCTTTTTATACCTCTACTTTGCCACATTCCTTTCTAGTTACATTTTGAGTTTAATCTCAGTCAAAGATGTGTTAAATAAACTGCATGTGTACAAAAGCAGCCACTCTCTTTATTCCCAATCATCAGTGTGTTTCACTGTTATCAAAACCTCAAAGAGGTAAAGCATCATCTCTGAGGAAGAAATGTGGTCAGAAAAATCAAGTTATAGTAAGAGTATTTCTGTAATAACAGTGCAAAAGGAACTCAAAGGACTGGGATAACACAGCTGTGTAACCCTAAGATAACCATCAGCAATCAGAAAAAAGGCTTCAGTTTTACCAAAGAGCACAAACACTGGTGGTCAGATGAGTCCAGGTAGACCCTGTTCCATAGTGACGGGTGCATCAGTGGGTGACGTGATTACCCATCATGCCTACTGCCAACAGTCCAACCCTGTGTGGGCAGTGTTAGAATCTGAGAGATGACTTTACACAGCAGTCTTGTCAACTTGGCAAGTACAGTCTTGGTAAGAGCAGTCCCAGAGAATGTACTTCCCATGAACGCAATTCTATGGTTGAATCCCAACTCACCCCTTGGCCCCTCCCCCTTACCCCTCCCCCTCCGTTTTACGCGTACATGAGAAGGGGTAGTGTTGTTCCAATTATCAATTAGTTGGAGGTGAAGGGCTAAGGCGGAGGGCTGTTTGGCCCTCGAAACAGAGATTTTCCAGGACTACACTATGAACGGAGGGGTAGGAGAAATTTCCCATAATTCTGTTCGAATCGCTGGCAAGATGGAGGTAAACACAGCTAAAAAGTGCAGCAGTATGATGAAAGAAACACACAAATGTACGTATTTTCTTCGTAAATCACTTATTTGATCGACCGTTTAATGCCGTTTTGTTATGTTATAGATCGCATTTCTTCGGTTAAAAGTGATAGCCGCAAAAAGATGACCAACGCCCATGGAACAGAGGTAGTTACAACTACTGATGGCATGGTGAATACTTTTGGAAAAGAAAGTTGTTATTACCTCCGCCAAGTGTAACGGCAGAGGTTATGTTTTCATCGGGGTTTGTCAAAAGTTATGGGCGGATTTTCATAAAATTTTTAGGAAATGCTGATACTGGCACAAGGAGCAAATTATTAAATTTTAGTGGTGATGGGGGGGTTGTTTTTTCATCTGGCTGTTAGCAAAATAACTCAAAAAATTATGGACAGATTTGGATGAAATTTTCAGAAAATGCTGGCACAAGGAGCAAATGATTAAATTTGTGTGGGGGGTGGGGGTGGGAGGGCTGATCTGCTTTGGCGCAGGTCTGCTCTCAAAGTGCTTTTCTAGTTGCACCTGTTAATAGTGGCATCGATTATTGCTGATGACATAACAAGTCGCGAAGGGTTGTCCCTTTTCATAGGGGAATGTTTCAACCCCTAACCCTTGGAGCTCCATTTCAAGGGGTAGCGCCAAGTGCAAAGACCAAGGGGTAGGGGTAAGGGGGAGGTACAAGGTGTGAATCGGGATTGGGCCTAGCTGTAATTGGAACGGTTACATACTTGTGAACTTTCCTCCCTGTCTCTGCTGTGTTTTCCACCATCTGCTCCCTAATGTATTTCCCTCGAATCACCACAGTGTCACTCGATTTGATTTCAATACATTTGTACTAGTATTTACATGTCATTTATACATTTTGAATATTTTTCAAAACTGTAATACATGTTGTCAGTTCAGCCGGGCACAGCCACCCGGGTCCCGCTCGAGCCTGCATGAACTGCATCTTGGGAATTACTTCCCATCCAAGTCTAAATGAGCCACCAACCAGTGCATCCTTGGTTTAAGCTAGCTGACAAGAACAACATCCGGGTATTTCACGCGTTCTTGGTTTATGCGAACTTGCAATTGGAACAGTACTTGGGCCGCGATTGGTGATATTCCATGAGAACGTGAGAACGGAAGAACAGATAAGAACACATGTTGAGAATTTGGGCATCGCTTCTTCTGGTTTACTTGTCAACAATGGCTGAGACCACATCGAAGTGACACTGCTGTGTGCCTCAATGTAGGCCACTGTATTTAAGTTTTTATGGTTTTCCTTCAGATTTAGTTGAAAAGAAGAAATGAGTGGTCGCATTTCATTGAGATGAGGGGCTGAACATCAGAATCCAATCAGGAAGTACATTGGTGTGTAACAGGTGTCCTGAACACCGGCATTTCTGGAGGATTACCAGGAAAACATCAGTGATATTGTGGAGACGACCCATTTCTTCTTCTCAACTAAATCTGTACAAAAATTGTGAAAACTTAATTATAGTTGCCTTTGCTTATTTGATGTACATTGAGGCACACAGCGATGACACTTCGATGTGGCCTCAGCCACTGTTGACAAGTAAGCCGGAAGAAGCGATACACAAAGTCAATCATTTGAAACCATTTCCGGGTCATGTGTGAAAAATCCCTGTTAGTGTGACTTCTAAAATATCTACAATTTAATCCAGAAAACATGCATTTGTTGTCATCCATTGTGATAATGCAAGATGCAGTGTTCAGTAAAAACCTCTGCTGACCCTCACTAAACCCTATGTCACTTTAGGTAACGTGTGTAATAAGGATTATCCAGACAAAGTGAATATGGAGGTTCACAATTACCATGCAAAACAGGAGAAGAGAAAGAGGACAGAAGATGAGGAGAGTGAGGAGGAGACCTCTCACTTCACTGATGAACATTTAGAGAGTGGCTCAGAGAGTGGGAGTGGTTGGGCATCACTTCCTGATGTCTGCTTGCTGCACATCCTTCAGTTTCTTCCAGATGGGGATCGCATCAGTGCCATCCAGGTTTGCCACCACTGGCATACTGTCATGGTGAATTGCCCCTCCCTCTGGCATTCCTGCTGCTTCCACCTCAGGGGTCAGCAGGCCGGGTCCAGATCTGAGTATTTGTCCACTATTGGCTATGCTCAGCCCGTGGGAGTGTATCTGAAGAAGCTGGAGATACATGTGTATCCTCCAGGCAGTTCTGTAGTATCATGGCAACTGGGAGTAACCATCATGGACCTGTTAGCTGAGCTCATAAGGTAAGAGTACATTGTCTAAAGTTTCTATAATGTTACCTAACTGTGATCATTCTGAGATACTACATCACACTTCACTAATAACACTGTAACAAGGGGCCAGGCTTCATAACGAAGAGTAATAACATAGTAACATCATTTAATTATCAGTATAGTAACTCCAGTAAACAATGGAAATTTTAGCTATATATAATATATATTAATGTGAATGTTACATGCCTGAGGGCATGTGTATGTATGTGTGTATGTGTGTGTGTGTGTGTGTGTGTGTTTCTCCTTCCCCTCTGCTTCTCTAGGTCATCAAGCATGATCTAGTCATCAAGGATTGTGGGTGTGGTTCTCCAGGACTTCCTCCAGGGCCATTCCTGAAGGGGCTGGCTTCAGTTGATGGAAAGACGAGCAGTCCAATCCTGACCGGCCACAGCGTATAAATCCTCCCCTACCTCTGTCTGAGGCTGCTGCTGCTCATGCTGTTGTTAGATCCATTTTGATCTTTTGTGTTCTACTTTTGTTTTCAAGTGGTGAGTGGAGGTGGATGAGTTAAGATGGGGTACCTCGTACACTGCACTTAGCACTGTTTTATGTTATATACACTAGGTTAGTCGGTTGGTGCCACTCACTGTATTTTTATTCTGGGACTAGTAAGTAAGGAGATAGAAGTTTTATTTTGTCCCACCAATTTCTTTTGTTAGTACAGGGGTCACTGGTCAGCTTGTTTTTGGTTTGCTAAGTTCTTTGGTTTATCCTGGTACCACCTTTTGTGTTCAACTTTACTCACCGTGATTACTTTGCTTTTTGTAAATACTTTGTAAAAGAAAAAGCAGCCCGTAAATAAATCGGCTTTATTGAGAACCTTTTGTCTGATGCCTTTGGAGACTGAAAGAGGTGTGACACCCCTCCTTCTCCTAGACGTCTTTATATGGGGGGGGGGTGTAACAGTGAATATATATATATATATATATATATATATATATATATATATATATATATATATATATATATATATATATACTAGGCCTGTAACGGTACACAAAATTTTCGGTTTTGAAAGCCACGGTTCATTTTTTTTTCGGTTTGGTACAGGAAGAAAGAAAACCCCTCAAAATGTCTTTAATGCATTTATTATGAATTTCTGAACATTTTCTCCCCAATTTTGGAGACAATAGAATATAGAAAAATAGGAATAATATAATTTTGGTGCTATAAATCAGATAGAAAATAAAATAAATAAAATATTACTAAATGTATGGCACTCTTCCCTGAAAGGTAGTTTTTGAACAAACAATAAACATGTAATCCCAGTTCTGTCAGTTCACGTTCTGCATTAAAATAACAACAAAATTCCACATGAAGTGCAACATTAACAAGAGGGCAAACTCGTTTAACAAACTTAAGAGCAACATTGACAACACTAGAAGCACTCGGAGAGCGCAGACCTCCGCCAAGGCTGATCAGTGGCCGCCCCCGTGGGCCCCCCCACCCCCGATCACCACCAAAATTTAATCATTTCTTCCTTATCCCATTTC
This sequence comes from Sphaeramia orbicularis, assembly GCF_902148855.1. NCBI lineage: Eukaryota > Metazoa > Chordata > Actinopteri > Kurtiformes > Apogonidae > Sphaeramia > Sphaeramia orbicularis. The sequence continues at coordinate 29,857,153 of NC_043970.1, forward strand.
CAACAAACTCTGAAAATTTCATCAAAATCTGTCCATAACTTTTTGAGTTATGCTGCACACTAACGGACATACAAACAAACAGACAGACAGACAGACAGACAAACAAACCCTGGCAAAAACATAACCTCCTTGGCGGAGGTAAAAATTAACCAAATTATTTATTTTAGGACAGCTAACAAACTGTTTAGGCCACCTTGTGTATGTGTGTGTGTGTGTGTAGGTGTGTGTGTGTATGCAGGGCAAGGTTATAATAGTTTTGGATTTTTAATTATAGTTTAATTTTAATTAGTTTTGATTTTTTTTTCTCTAATTCAGTTAGTTTTAATTAGTTTTTAGTGCAGGTTTGCTACTTTTTATTAGTTATCATTTTTTTCTGAATGCTTAGTTTTAGTTTTAGTTATTTCATATATTTTATCTTCCTCACCATGCTATTCAAAGAAATTAGTGAAGCACGGATATAGGTTACCCTGGACACTTTATTTGGGGGTCAGGTTAGGGCAGCTCATTGACTGAGCAGAGACACAAACACATGTACAGTACAATGTGTAAATTCCCTATAGCTGGTTGGGGGGGGTGCAATCCATACACAACGTCACTTACGTGAAAACAATGCAAAGATGTGCAAAGCGTGAGAGGAGATGCACAAAGCAGCCAGCAGTAAACCAGATAGAAACATATATAAACCAGCTAACCAGCAGTAAACCGCATACAAACATATATAAACCAGCTAACCAGCAGTAAACTGCATACAAACATATATAAACCATATACATACAGGGGTTGGACAAAATAATGGAAACACCTTCACCTCAAGATGATAATGCCCCAATCCATACAGCTAGAATTGTTAAAGAATGGCATGAGGAACATTCTAATGAAGTTGAGCATCTCGTATGGCCGGCACAGTCCCCAGACCTCAACATTATTGAGCATTTATGGTCAGTTTTAGAGATTCAAGTAAGATGTCGATTTCCACCGCCATCATCTCTAAAAGAGTTGGAGGGTATTCTAACTGAAGAATGGCTTAAAATTCCTTTGGAAACAATTCACAAGTTGTATGAATCAATACCTCGGAGAATTGAGGCTGTAATTGCCGCAAAAGGCGGACCTACACCATATTAAATTATATTTTGTTGATTTTTTAAGGTGTTTCCATTATTTTGTCCAACCCCTGTATATAAACCAGCTAACCAGCAGTAAACTGCATACAAACATATATAAACCAGCTAATCAGCAGTAAACCGCATACAAACATATATAAACCAGCTAATCAGCAGTAAACCGCATACAAACATATATAAACCAGCTAATCAGCAGTAAACCGCATACAAACATATATAAACCATATAGAAACATATATAAACCACTTATAAACATATATAACCCAGTCCATCATCAGTAAACCACACCTTAGCAGATATCTCATCTCTTAATCATCTCCAGTTCCATTATTAGCCAACTTTGCTTCAGTTCAGTTCAGCTAGCTGTTGCTAGTAACATCAAACGTTTTTTAACATTATAACAGGTTACATACCTCTGTAATTGGATTAGTTTTCATCTTCCTCTTTCCTCCTCTTCTAAACAGTGCAGTTAAGGCCTTGGAGGGTCTTTTCATGGTGATAAACTCTCCAGTCTTTACCTGGATGCTAGTCCTGTCTGATGTTGTTCTTTAGCTCTGCTCTGTCTCTGTCACTCACACGCACACACAGTGAGGAAAAAAACAAAACAAAACACAACCCGACCCCACTCATCACTAAAGTAAATCCCAGACAGGACTGTGCTGCTTTGTCCCAGCTTTAGTCTGTATGTTCCAGGTAGAGTGTGGACCAGAGGACGACTGGAAACCACAGTGACCAGACATGACAGACTGTGAAGTGTCGTATGGTGCTGCTAGTTAAAACTGCTGGAGTGAAATAAATCAATTTCATATCAGTCCGACATTGACAAAGACGAAAACTAAGGGATTTTTATACATAATTTTTATACGTTTTAGTTAGTTTTGTAAGCTCACAAAACAGTTTCAGTTAGTTATCATTTTTTTTCTTTTAATTAGAGTTTTTATTTATTTCAGTTAACGAAAATATTTTTTCAATTTTAGTTTTCATTATTTCATTCGTTTTTGTTAACGATTATAACCTTGATGCAGAGTGCAATTTGTCAAAAACACAGAGGGGTGTGTGTTTTTTTTTCCCATAACTAATGTAACTAACGCTGTAACTAATGTAACAAAAGTGAAACTTCACATACTTTTAATGTCCAACTCCAAGGTTATATTCTTCTATTACACAGCGTGTGTGTGTGTGTGTGTGTGAGAGAGAGAGAGAGAGAGAGAGAGAGACAGACAGACACACAGAGAGAGCAAGTGTAAGTGTTTGAGAACTACCGGACATAGGACAACGTCTCTTTCCCTGTTGTTGTCTTTCACCTAAACCCGTAGTGATTCCAAACAGGACTGTAATGATAGCAGAGGGTCTTCAATCTCTTCATTTCAGGTTGACATCATATTTGTTGTTTTCTTATTTATCTTATATCAGCTGCTATTTTGTATTTTTGGTTCAATGTGTGCTCCTTCAATATGTCCATGTGGAACTTGCGCGGATTTAAAGTTCCGCATCGAACAACGTCTTTCGTTCCTTTTTATTTTTCTCAACATACTGTGCCGTTTCGGTACAGCTGTGTACTGAACCGAACAGGTGTGTACCGAAACAGTTCGGTTCGGTATGTGTGCTGTTACAGGCCTAATATATACATATCATTGCTCTGTTAGCATAGCTGTGTTTTTAGGCAGAAAACAGACATAGTAAAATCACAAATCACCATTTTCACATGGTTTGGAATCATCCAAATAAGGTAAGAACTGTCATAGTGTAGTCTAAACTGTGGATCAGCAGTGAACTTAACAAAGACAATAGCATGAAATACTATCTTCATAAATTTATAAGCCTCACAATCAAGCACACCTGTGTAGAAGAAACACTATGACATCATCAAACTCCATTCTTCTCATTTAGAGCTGTGTCCAGTGGTGGAAACAACAACAGTTCTTCCAGCTTTTATCATTTTGTCAGTTTCTTTTGACTCTAAAAGTTGTTTGATAGTGGTTCTCATCCTAGTTCATAGCTTTTTGACACTGTGCTCAGACCACATGATTAGTTTTCCTCACCAGTCGGGACTGGCACAGTGACTCACTACTCCCTCTAGTGGTCAGATAAATCTGTAAGATTGTGGATATGAATAGATTCCATTCATATCTCTACAATCTCATACACTGGCATCTTTTTAGTATAATATCTCAGCCCTTTACTTTAAACAGATGATAATTTTTGGATAGTATTTTTAGAGTGTTGGAATATAGAAATACTACATAAAGCCCATTTAATGTTAACAGGTAACAAGTCACAGCATTAACATGATCTGTATAGTTTTACCTTGAAACAAAGGGAAACACTTGAAATATAATGGAGAAAATATTATTGTACTACCATTTTAACTTCCAACAACTGTTATTGCTTATTAAATGAGCTATTACATGATAACTTTTTAAGTACTCTTACTACAGTATTACCTTTTATCATTACCCCAAAATGACTTATTTATTATGGAGGTGCAAATTTAACGTACGATGCAATGAATTACCTTGTCTCTCCAGGGTTAGGGCGCAGCTGCAATCCTTCTCCCTTATAGGCCTGGCATTGCCTCAGGCTTGTTGGACAAAGAAACTCAGAACACTTTTGTTCAACTCAGTAATAAACTTCCTTCACAGAGGGTCCGTAAAGCTCACCTCTGTTAGTCTGGTCAACATGCGTACCGCCATAGATCAGGTGAATGCAACAGCACCAGACAACCAGAATAAAAGGATTAGAATACAGTTCAGGTAGATGATGGGCAGGGCTAGAGGTGTTCAGAACTGAACAGATTAATCATTTGAAACAAATCTTGAAATTGAACTGGGTGAAACACTCATCACTGATTGAATCAATAACAGAGAGCATGTCACTCCTGATTAACAGCACTTCAATCACCTACATTACGTACTTTCACTTCATTGTTTGAGGACTTGTAATGAAAATTTCATGTAAACTTTCAGTACAATGAAACCACTATGAAAAACCCCCCAAAACTTTGACCCTGAACAAGATTAAAGTGGAAAAATAATGTAAAAAAAGACTTTCAAAAACTAAATAAAAAACTACAATTAACTGTCACAGTTTGCTTCGCTGCTGTCTCCTCCTTGACCCTGTCACCTCGTCAGCAACACTGGTTTCACCTGGGACTCCCTTCTGAGGTCCTCTCCATCACCGTGCCACACCTAATCAGCCAAACCTATTCCAGCTGTCTCTCCCAGCTGTGCCTAATCAGCAGGCCAGTATTTATGCAGCACAGATTCAGCCACCTATGGTCAGATTGTCTTCAGAACCTGCCAGCCTTTCCAGCATTATCCTGAACTCATTTTCCTGTTTGCAACCCTGCCTCATCTTCATCATCATCACCTCATCATTTTGACCTCATCTCTTCGCCTCAGTCCTGGTAACCGGACCTGTTTTCTGTCCATGACCCTGAGTTCTGTGAGTCTGGATTTTCCTGGTTTTGACTCTGCCTGGCCTGACCACGTCTCTTCACCTCAGCCCTGGTAACCTGACTTGTCTTCTGTTCTGGACCATGTCTCTCTGCCTGTTCCCCGGTGAACTTACCTGCCTTCTGTCTTCAACCACGTATCCTGTCCCTGCCCGGATTTCTGATTCTGACTCCTCTGCCTGCTCGTTCTCATGGGCACCTCAGCTCCGCCAGCGGACTCAGCTGGCTGTTTTCTCCTCACCACATGTTCAAGCCTCAGAAACTGTGTTAAAGCCTCCAGCCTGGAGAATGAACTATATTCCGTTCACGCTGCTTTGACTATTATGTCTGTTCTTTATAATAAAGACTATCGAACTGATTCTGAGTTCCGGAGTACTGTATTTGGGTCCTCTTCTCCCCGTTACAATTAACAATGCCTCCCGAACGAAAATGAAACGTATAGAAATATAACATCTTTTGGTATTAAAGATGCGGGAGACTTTCGTGACCAATATTTTTTTTTTTTTTTTTTTTATCAAATCTGTTAAACCTTAGTCATAGCCTAAGTATCATGAATCTGTAAATCTTTCTGTGATTACTCACCTGAATGTCTTTCATTATGATGAACAATTTTGATGTGCCATCCACCATAAACAAACCATTTGTTTATAAACCGAGCCGGGAGGTAACTCGGGCATCTTGGGAATATTGTCGTAACATACATTGTGGGAAGCGAAGGCTCGCGCAGCTGCTTTACAGCAGCAGCTGGAACAGACACAACATGGAAATGGCAGGAGCTCCCTTCCTTCTATGCATATTATTCCAGCTGTTTCCGCATTTCAGCCGTTTCCACGTTGTGTTTTGTTTCAGCCATACAATACCATATGGTTGCACTGCCACTGTCAAGTGGCTGTGCGAACCTCCCTTTCCCACAATGCACGTTGCAACAAAATTCCCAAGATGCCTGAGTGACACAAACAAATGGTTTGTTGATGGTGGATGGCACTTTGAAATTATTAACCATAATGCAAGAGATTCAGGTGAGTAATCACAGAAAGACTTAGATTCATGATACTTAGGCTATGACTAAGGTTTTACAGATTTGATGAAAAATTGGTCACGAAAGTCCCCCACACCTTTAAATACTAAATTCCGTTTTGTTTTTGTTTTTCCTCTTAATTTGTGCTGTGGTTGCTGTACCACAATGGTTCCTGGTGAAGAGTAAAATCTGGTGATTTGGAACAGATAACATGTCCTAAATTCATTGACGTCTGTATGAGCAGATTTGTATATAGTGTATTCACAGCCAATCATCAAATATTTCTACGAATAATCCAATGACCTTTGCATTAAATGATAGCTATGGGTGGGCACAGCAAAGACTGAAAATAACCACCAATCCTGAAACGCGCGACATAATTGTATCATTCATTTCCTCAAATCGAAGGCAATTAATCCAGAAATTGTTGAAGGATATAACATATATTTAACTCTCTGGTTTAACCCTGTAAAGCCTGAACCATTAAATCATTGACAGAAAATTGCAGTTCTTTGAAACCAAAGCCTTTATTGGTCCTTCTGAACAACCCAAAAAAATTTTCAAACATCAATTTCCATGTATGAGTTTCAAATTTGTATCATATTTGATACATCAGGTGTTGAAAAGGCCAATTGAACTTGGACTGTACCACCCCTGCTACGAATGGACTGTTCCAGCTCCCCAGTGGTTGGTTCAATCCACACTACCCAGCCAGTTCACTCCGGTATAGTTCAGGCTTAGAAGCATAACTGTTCACAGATGGTGTTGCTTGTTCCAGTGTTTTTATGAGTTCAAGAGTGCATCCATTAACTGGAAGTCCTTTGTTCTCATATAATGTGTGGAATATATATTAATTTGTATTTAATTGTGAGTTACCTTAATGATAGTTGTACCTGTTGTGCATAACTTATATGCTAAGTCTGTTAAGTTGCTGATGTTAGCATAAGGCCATGAGGTGACAAAGATAGTGCTAGACCAGTGTAATATACAGAGTTTAAGTGTTTGGGTGTATGTGTATCTGTCGAGTACAATGTCATGATTTTATAATTATGCTAGTTGTAACTTTACATGTGTATGGCAGATTCCCATGTGGAGTTTAGCATACCATAGCGTAGCAGACCTCTATTAGTAACTGTTTCATGTTTTGTTATTGTAGAAACCACTCATCACTCATTCTATGTTTCATCCGATGTAACAACCAAGAATACTGAAGAATAAAGCCATATAAAGACATTCTGTGATCTGACCATCACTTAATGGTGGATTTCATAAAAGAGAACCTTAAGTAGTCAAGAACAACACAAACTTCTTTTCATCAGATCTCAGTGCTCAAATATTGTTATTTTTGAACAAACAAACACGTAACACAAACATGTCTAACAAATTGGTAATTTATTTTCAAAATTGGCAAAGTTCTGCCTCCTGACAATCTTGTAGTGTCACTGGAAAGGCCTCTGGTGAACAGCCTCTGATGTCAAACTTGTCCTGCCCAGACATACTTTGATAAAAATGCACTTCTATGAAAACCCACCTAATTTTTGACAAAGGACAAAAAAAAAATAGTTAACCTGGAGAAACACAATCAATAACCAGGTAAAATCTGTCCAAAATTATAACTCAGAAATGGACCAAGTGAAAAGAAGAAAAAGACTAGAAAAAATAGTGCACAGCACCTAACACCTGTAATTGTCTCTTATAATAATTGCATTTTCTTGTTTGACGTCCAGGGTCTTCGGTTGCTCTCTGTTCTGTCACATTCAAAGAGCTGGATCCCCTCCAGGTGTCACATCACTCATCTGAACTTGGGGGGGGGGGCTTTTCCAGTGCTCTGCCAATCTCCATTAACACCAAGTGGCCGAGTAGTTTTTTTAGGATTAGTATAAAAATCCTGGGTGTAAGCATAAAAAAATCCGCTAGTACAAATCCAGACCCTCAGGTTCCCTTTGTGCATTTCTTCATCTCTTTTAAGATGGTGAGCAGTGGCTCATGGGCAAGTTTGGTATCAGACTGCCCAGACCTGAAGGTGAAGTTGACAGTGGACCACATCATTAATAGAGAGCGACTCACGAGGATACTGCTGCCTAAAATCCCCCTGACAGAATTCAGTATGAGAGGTTTCTACTTCTACAATAATAACTGGAGTGGGAAACCTCTGCTGTTGGAGCTGCTGCTTCCGTTCAGCCTCAGCCTGCAAGTCAGCAGCGAGCATCACACACTGAATCACACCAGCATCAGCTCACAGTGGAGCAGATGGGACTGTGACACTTTTTCTTGAAACTTGAAACTGGTTGGCAATTGATTCTTACTCCGTCTGTAAACAGTGGACTTAGGCCCGGATTCATCCATACTGAGTACATATTTGATCCATGTAAATGGCTTTTACAAAGATTCGTATTAATGTGCTGTGATCAGATTTGTGGTCATATTTGTGGTCCTACAGCGCCTTCTTTGGCGTGCAATTTTATTTTGAAGGTCTCACGTTTTTCTTCTTTATGTGTTTTTGTTAAGTCATACTTCCTGCTTTTCCCTCATGGTGTAAACCCGCAGATTTGAAGGTGCGGTAAAAATGTTAAATGTAATTGATTATTTACACTGTTTATATGTTTGAGACCTGTTGTAGACCATTTTATATACCTTTTATTTACTTCGTTGTTAATGTATCTCCGTGTTTGTCCTGTTTGCCACTGTGATGTGTAGACAGAGCTAAAGAATTAGCTAGCAAGGAGAACTTCATCTGCGACATTAAATGGCGCCCTTGGGAAGCGGCGCGAGGTACAGTGTTATGTGAATGTGTCTACTATTGTGAATATTTATTGTAAATTGTTTGTTAAACTATATACTGTGTTGTTTTTTGTGTTTGCTGTGTAGTTTTCACGGTGTTACAATCCATGATGTACAAATGTCATCAAAACCGAGATTAAAACAACACCTGTATGAAATGCTCTGCATCTGGAAGTTTAATCTGAGGGACCGCTACAATCCATATTTAATTCTGACAGTACACATTAGTTACAAAGACCACATTATTACATCTATGCATCATCTTGGGGGAAATAAGAATATGTGGATAAATGATAACTTTGGACAACCAAATTAAATGACTTCAGAATCAATTACAACATTTAAACACTGAATTCAATGATTCATAGGTAAAAGTACATAATTATCATTATGCAGCTTAAAGTCTTACAAGTAAAAGCATTCATCATGCAGAATGACTCCTTTCAAAGTGTTATATCTATTAAATTGAGTATTGGAAAGTTATTTCTTATCAGTAACAAATGGGTATAAATGCTAATTCTCAAAGTGGAACTAAAATTAGGTACGTTGAAATGAGTAGAGTAGTAGTATATTATTGCAATATATAAGCATATATATATATATATATATGTATATGTATATGTATGTGTGTATATATATATATATATATATATATATATATATATATATATATATATATATATATATATATATATATATATATATATATACACAGGGTGGGGAAGCAAAATTTACAATGAACATTTAGTTGTTTTTTCTCAGCAGGCACTACATCAATTGTTTTGAAACCAAACATATATTGTTGTCATAATCATACCTAACACTATTATCCATACCTTTTCAGAAACTTTTGACCATATGAGTAATCAGGAAAGCAAGCGTCAAAGAGTGTGTGATTTGCTGAATGCACTCGTCACACCAAAGGAGATTTCAAAAATAGTTGGAGTGTCCATAAAGACTGTTTATAATGTAAGGAAGAGAATGACTATGAGCAAAACTATTACGAGAAAGTCTGGAAGATACTGTTAAAGAAGAATGGGAGAAGTTGTCACCCGCATATTTGAGGAACACTTGCGCAAGTTTCAGGAAGCGTGTGAAGGCAGTTATTGAGAAAGAAGGAGGACACATAGAATAAAAACATTTTCTATTATGTTAATTTTCTTGTGGCAAAAAAATTCTCATGACTTTCAATAAACTAATTGGTCATACACTGTCTTTCAATCCCTGCCTCAAAATATTGTAAATTTTGCTTCCCCACCCTGTATATATATATATATATATATATATATATATATGTCAGGGTAGAGACTGCGATCTGGTAGGATCTGCGATTCTACCAGTAGAGACTCCGATCGTAGTTTCTACCAGTAGAAACTCAGATCAGTCTCTACTGGTAGAAACTCCAATCCGAACCCTAACCCTAACCCTAACCCTAACCCTAACCCTAACCCTAACCCTAACCTTAACCCTTCTACTGGCAGGATCGGAGTTTCTACCAGTAGAGACTCTGATCGGAGTTTCTACTGGTAGAGACTACGATCGGAGTCTCTACTGGTAGAATCGCCGATCCTACCAGATCGCAGTCTCTACCCTGACATATATATATATATATATATATATATATATATATATATATATATATATATATATATATATATATATATATTTATATATATCTTTAAGAAGCCACAAATGTATAAATGTGAATTTAAAAAAGCTAAATTTTCCTCTGAGATGTAAAAGTGCATAAAGTAGTATTAAAAAAATATACTCAACTAAAGGTCATCTACCTCAAATTGTATCTTAAGTATGTTACTAAGTATGATGTGTGTTTTGTAGAATCTGAGTCTTGACTTGGACAGCAGTGGTGAACAGCCTCTGATTTCAAACTTGTCCTGCCCAGACATACTTTGATAAAAATGCACTTCTACAAAAACCAACTTAATTTTTGGAATAGATGTATGAACACCTGTAATTGTCTCCTACCATAACTGCATTTTCTTGTTTGATGTCCAGGGTCTTCGGTTGCTCTCTGTTTTGTCACATTCAAAGAGCTGGATCCCCTCCAGGTGTCACATCACTCATTTGAACTTGGAGGGGTTCTTTTCCAGTGCTCTGCCAGTCTCCATTAACACCAACGTGGCCGCTGTCATGTCTGCCCTCCATCATCTCACCGACCTGACGCTGAGTTACTCCTGTGTGTCAGATGAGCTGCTACTGGCTCTCCACCCCAAACAACAGGCGAAGAAGCTGGACACCCAAGAGAATGGCAGACCCTTGCAGACCTTATCCCTGTACTGCACTGTACATGAGCCGCATAGTCAGGTAAAATGGATGTAGATTAGGACACCGGTTCCACAACTGTTCCAGCACAAGAACCAGAAGAGACAGTTCGTGTTTCCTCAGGACATAAACTTACCCTAAAAACATAATGAATGACCGCAGATCTACATTTTTAATGATTTCTCCACTGTTAAATCATTGTCCCTGAATGTCCATTTTAGAATAGAATAGCTTTTATTATCATTGTGTGTACAGTAAAATTAGGAGTGCTGCTCCAGTCAGTGTAACAATATTAATAATAATAAAAAAAATACTTCATAAAATAATAAAATAGAGAGAATATAAAATTACAGAAACTAAAAACGAGATAAAAAAATAGAATATAAAATTTTACAAAAAGTAAAATAAGAAAAGAACTAAAAGTACAATAAAAAAAAATGACATAAAATATGACTAGACACAAAAGTAACAGTATTGACAGTATGTAACTTTGTATATCTATGAAACAGTATGTATATCCATAAATTCAAGGTTATATATAAATAGTGTAATTATTTTTGGATAAATATTGAATAAATATTGCATCGTTACTGCTAAAACAGAACATTGCATAAGCTGTAGAAGATTATTACACAACTTATTGCACATAATTCACATTATATAATCTTATTGCACCTATTTGGAAGTGCTTGTATGAGGATTTTATATTTTCGTGTTACGTCTTTAAATATTGTTTTTGTCTTGTTTTTTTTTTTTTACATCATTTTAGTCTTGTTAGTTCTTTGACCTCATTTATTTTCTTGTTGCCTCTTTGCATTTTTGTTTTTTATCTTGTTATGTCATTGCCATATTATTAGGTCATTTAGCCTTGTTATGACTTTTGGACAATTTTAATATAATTTATGTTATTTTTGTCTTGTTACCTGTGCTACACCATCATCATGTCCATCTTAATTACTACTTTATGACCTGTTGCATCTTTGACATTTTGTTCTTGTTAGCTCTTTATCTTCATTAAACTTTTTACAGAATTTTTCTCTTGCTACATCTTTTATGTTGTTTATGTCATATCCATTGTGTCCCATAATGTTAGTCTTGGTACAGCCTTTTGCATCATTTTAATCTTTTTACGTTATTTATGTCTGTTGTGGGTTTTACCTGTCCATTTTATTTCAACACTTTCTTCTTGTTACATCTTTCACTAACCCTACTATGTAGTCTACAAGCTACAGTATAAGGTCACACATTAACCTGGTTGGGACTTTTCCACCCATTAAAAATCCCTCTTGGCAGAATCATCGAGTATTTTTTTTAGGATTAATATAAAATTCCTGGGTGTAAGCATAAAAAATCCGCTAGTACAAATCCAGATCCTCAGGTTCCCTTTGTGCATTTCTTCATCTCTTTTAAGATGGTGAGCAGTGACTCATGGGCAAGTTTGGTATCAAACTGCCCAGACCTGAAGGTGAAGTTGACAGTGGACCACATCATTAATAGGGAGCGACTCATGAGGATACTGCTGCCTAAAATCCCCCTGACAGAATTCAGTATGAGAGGTTTCTACTCCTACAATAATAACTGGAGTGGGAAACCTCTGCTGTTGGAGCTGCTGCTTCCGTTCAGCCTCAGCCTGCAAGTCAGCAGCGAGCACCACACACTGAATCACACCAGCATCAGCTCACAGTGGAGCAGATGGGACTGTGACACTTTTTCTTGAAACTTGAAACTGGTTGGCAATTGATTCTTACTCCGTCTGTAAACAGTGGACTTAGGTCCCGATTCATCCATATTGAGTCCATATTTGATCTATGTAAATGGCTTTTACACTGAATATTGGAAAGTAATTTTTTTATCAGTAACAAATGGGTATAAATGCTAATTCTCAAAATGGAACTGAAATTAGATATGTTGAAATGAGTAGAGTAGTAGTATATTACTGCAATATATAAGCATATTGTTGTTATATATATATATATATATATATATATATATATATATATATATATATATATATATATATATATATATATATATATATATATGTCTGTATATATATATATATGTCTGTATATATATATATCTTTAAGAAGCCACAAATGTGAATTTAAAAAAGCTAGATTTTCCTCTGAGATGTAAAAGTGCATAAAGCAGTATTAAAAAAAATATACTCAACTAAAGGTCATGTACCTCAAATTTTAACTTAAGTATGTTACTAAGTATGATGTGTGTTTTGTAGAATCTGAGTCTTGACTTGGACAGCAGTGGTGAGATGCTGGATGAGGAGCTGCTTGAGCTAGTTAGTGTGTGTGAGCACCTGGAGCATCTGGAGATCCACACGTTTATGGAGCTCAGCACCGTGGAGAGACTGTTGAACATCAGACTGTCACACAAGCCCTCACTCAATCATATCAGAGTAATAAAAATAACACAAATAATAACTGCACATACACACAGATGTTTATACAGAATATGCTATATTGCTTTGATTGGTGATCATCTTTTTCAGGTGACAGTCTACACAAATGACAACACAGACTTCAGCGAGGCAAAGAACCGTCTGAGGGTGATACTGTCCAGCTACTCAGATGTCCCTTCTGAACTGGACTTCATCGTTACAGTCCGGCCCTAATGGTGATCGTGACACCTGTGCATGAGTGCTTGCAGAAAAGCTGGCCACTGGCTTATCACAAATTCACAATAGTAATCTAAACTAAAATATACTAATTTGTTATTACCTTTGATACTTTAGAGTGTTCTGTTTAAATTGGTTTCTCTTTGCCTTCTTTCACCTTTGTATTTTGTTTCTACTTATGTTCGATATAAACTTCAAACTTCAAAAAGAATGCAGCATGAAATGAATGTCTCACAAATCAAAGCACCATAAGAACAATGTTTAGTCCTCTTGATGTGGAGTTTTCATAATGACACACTCAGTCTGTTGTTCTTCTCAGTGGGTAGGGAGTGTGGATGTGTAGATGTGTGTAGTGTCTGACCTAGATTTACTGTAGAGGGTGAGCTGGGAGGCAGTGTGTCCATGTGTGCACTCTGGCATGCTCTATTTAAAGAAACAGGGATTTACACTTAATAATATAACCAACTCCTGTTTGCACAACATGTAGCAGTAAAGGAATCAATTGCTTTGTAATTGTTATGCTGGATTAATAAAGTTTTCTATTATCTTATTTTTATATCACAAAAATCCTTTGTAGATATCATACAAATAAAGGTCAAGCTTACATATCTACGCATGCATGTATTTATGTATCGATGCATGCCTGTATCTATATGTGTATAGATGGATGAATGTATCTATGCATGCATGTATGTATAGATGCAGAGGGTCTGATACTGCTGGTCTTTCCTTCCCACAGCCAAAAGAATATATCACAGAATATACCCGCCATGTCACACCATGTGCAACTATATTGTAAATATGCAAGTAACATTTCAATCTAAATTTATTTAAATAGATTTATTTTTGTTTATTTTTCATGTTTCACTCGTATGTTTCTGCCTGTCTTCTCTGCATTTTGTTTTTTGCCACTTAATGGTGACATTTCCTTATGGTGGGATCAGTAAAGTCATATCTAATCTTATATCATATCTTATGCATATAGAGGCTGGTATGAAATGACTATAATTGGTGAAGATTTTAATATGAGGTACTAAGTGGCCAACATAATGATAAAATGAAATGCTTGAATACAATGTTGATATGTGTACTGTGCAGAATTTGCGCCGCATTTTACTTTGTTTTTATTTATTTAGTTAAATTTTACTTCCTTACTTATTTTATCTCATATTTTAGTACTATATTCTGTATGTTGGACAGAAAGTAAGTTTCTTTTATTGAACAATGAACAATTGAACAGTAGATATACATAATAGTATACATCAAAGTAGGATAGAAAAATTCACAATATATTTTACATTTCAAAAATATAGAAACAAATGTAAGTAATATATATATATATATATATATATATATATATATATATATATATATATATATATATATATATATATATATATATATATATATATAAAGCTCGAGGTATAAAATAGAAATTACACAAATTAAATAAAATTATAAACTTGACATAGTTTTTTGATTTTATTTGCTTTAGAGTTTGAGAAAGTAAGTAAAATGTGTATTTGTTTATATAAATGATGTTCTCTGCTGTGGATTTCTTAGTTGTTGACAGTTGACATCAACCTCAACATGAGTAAACCGACAACCTCCATGTTATTGGTCGTCAAACATCATGCCTTGTCACGTGACTGCAGGGAGGCTCGTGCGGCGAGCTGAGCCAATGGGCTGCCTCGTCACCTGACCGTCATTTGAATAATGATGCTCCCCCCTGCCGCCGCCACATTGGACCTTCTGCCTGTGTTCTTCCCGTCTGTTGTTGTCTAAGCGGGTTTCCAACACCTCTGGGCCTGCACTGTTATCTCAAACCCAGGCCGAAATGTCTTCACTGCTGAGGCCGTTTTCTGTGTGCGAGGGGCCGTGTGAGAGCTGCGGGGCCCGGCGAGGATGCGCGAGCTCCGGTTCCCATCAGCAGCAGCAGCAGCAGCAGCCCCCGTCCCCATCCCAGCTCCTGGCCGCCACCGCCTCGGGGCTGGGCTCTCTGCCGCTTCACCAGCGGTCGTACGCGGCGAGGAGAAACCTGGCGGCCGCTGCGGTCGGAGGAAGGAAAATCACGCATCCCGGGAAGGCCATCCTAGCAGGTTTATCATTATCACCGTACTGCTTTCCGCCTAATCTCGGTCTGTCGGCCATTAAAACTGGGTCAAAACGCAGTGAAGCAGCGGTGATGCTTCTGCATTTATGTGATGTAGTTTTATGTATTTATCTTCATTGTATTTGGTGCATACTCCTTTAAATCTATCCTTTTAAATGTAAAAAGATGCTGAAAGCTTAACCCTTCCATGCATGAATTATGAGAACATTAATCAAGATTTTTTTTTCCAGAGAGGTTTTTGTCTCTCTTTCAGCATGAAAAAAAAAACAAACTAAAAAAACAACAACAATGTAATTAAATTTTTTTATGAACCTTTTTTCATGGAGTTACAAAATGTCCATTCAACTGGACACCATACGTTTAATTTTATAAGCAAAGAAACATGTATTTACTGATATACTGTGTGAAAACTATGAAATAAAAACATGGTTAATGCTGCTATTCTGATGTGTTCTCACATTTTAACGTACTCTAATTCTATTTTTTACTCACTTCATGGAGATAATATGCAAAAAACAACTTTTTGTTTAAAAACAAAACAAAAAATAATAATTGGCATTTTGCACTCAAGCATGTTACTACAGATCAGGTTTATCTAGAATGATAAAGTTATAGTAATGATATGAATCGCAGTGTATGGGATGATGCATAAGCGTCCACTGTGTTGGTTGATATATCCACTGTAGTGACCAGTATGCATGAAAGGGTTAAGCAAAGATAGCTCTACATCCAGCACTCATCAGCTGTTTGTTAATATAAACCATTTTGTGTACTCAGACTACATTACCATCTCATCAAACCACACATCCAGATATTTCATTTCACAAAACCCACATAATTAAACTGTTATAAATGCTGAATCAGAATTGCTGCCTCATGCGTAACACTTTTGACAGCTGCTTCTATCTTCTCCCCTTTGCTTTTTCTCACTCAGGTGGAATTGCAGGAGGAATCGAGATCTGTATCACCTTCCCTACAGAGTATGTGAAGACTCAGCTGCAGCTCGATGAAAGAGCCAACCCACCACGATACAGAGGGATTGGTAGGTCACTGGGACTCTGACTGACTGTAGGTTTGTGTGCTACAGTTTTCAGCTGCAGACTGTAATCACTAGTCTCTACTCTTAATGCGTGCAGGTGACTGTGTGAAGCTGACAGTGCAAGACCACGGGCTAAGAGGGTTGTATCGAGGTCTCAGCTCTTTGCTCTATGGATCTATACCTAAGTCTGCAGTGAGGTGATTACATACTGACAATACGCTGTGCTGTTGCATTTCTTCCACATCAGTTTCTATGCTAAAATACAAACTGTAGCCTATAAAACACAGTGGAGTTGCAGTAGGAAAGCATTTTATCCATTCTGTGTTCTCACTTTGCAGCAACAAAAAGCAATGCAAATGATGATTTTTATTACTGATTAATATGTCACTTGTTTTCTTGAGCTGTTGAAAAGTGTCTGTCACAGTTTCTTAAACCAAAGATCACAATGGTCAATGGTCTTAAACATGTGTAATTTATTATAATGTTCACATAAGGAAGAATATGAAATTCAGACTTTTTGAGGAACCAGAACCATCCAAAAATAAACCCTGTGCCTCTAAATCATAGATGTCAAACTCATTTTAGGGGCCACATATAACCCAATTTGATCTCAAGTGGGCTGAACAAGTAAAATAACAGCATAGTAACCTATAAATAATGACAACTTCTCTTTTTGTAGTGCATGAAAGTAAATTGCATTATAAAAATGTTTACTTGTACAAACTATCCTTTCACACAAAATGTGAAAAACCATGAACTATGTGAAATGTTTTAAGAAAAATAAGGGAATTTTAACAATACTATGCCTCATCATTTATGCATATACATTATCTTACAGTTACAGTGGATCTACAAATGCACAAAACATTTAGTAACAGGCATCTGGAACTGAAAAATTTGTTATTTAATGTATATTCTTCTGTATAGTTGTTGCACCTCGCAAATTCATCCAGTTTTGGCTCATGGGCTGTATGTTTGACACCTCTGCTCTAAATGATACCTATGTGTCTTTATTTTGTCCATAAACAGAAATTTCGGAGTGTTCCTCTTGGTTAGTGTGTGCTAATCTTTTGTCACCTGTCTTTGTTTTCCATAGATTTGGCACTTTTGAGATGCTCAGTAACCCCATGCGTGATGCCACCGGTCGGTTAGATAACACGCGGAGCCTCTTGTGCGGTTTAGGAGCAGGAATAGCAGAGGCCATCGTGGTTGTCTGCCCAATGGAAACGCTCAAGGTCAGTGGAGCTGTAATTCTGTCTACAACAGTAACCTGA
Organism: Sphaeramia orbicularis; assembly: GCF_902148855.1. Taxonomy (NCBI): domain Eukaryota; kingdom Metazoa; phylum Chordata; class Actinopteri; order Kurtiformes; family Apogonidae; genus Sphaeramia; species Sphaeramia orbicularis. Next base: position 29,874,868 of record NC_043970.1, read on the forward strand.
AGAAACCGTGGATGATGAAGCAATATTTTCATCAACATCATCCTCTTCCAGGTGAAGATGATCCACGACCAGTGTTCCCTCAGACCTCGATACAGAGGTTTCTTTCATGGTGTCAGTGAGATTATCAGAGAGCAAGGTAAGACAGCTCCATGGATCAGGACTTTGCAAGTGAAATGTAATCCACCCATACAATGCACTGGTATTGGTATTTTATTATATGGTGATTGCTGGTGCAAGTGGATACAAACTGTCTATGCTGTATGTCATATCAAAATCTATTTTATGAATTTAGTAATATATTTTTTAAATTATCTTTTTGCAAATTTAATGTGGTTTATAGCTGGCTGGTGTGGAGTTTGTGTGTTACTCCAACTGTCCAAAGACATCGACCTTAATAGGTTAACAGGTCAATGTAAATCTCCCATAGGTGTTAATGTGAGACTGAATTGTTGGTTGTCTGCATGTATCAGCCCTGTGAATAAGGGGTGACAGGATGCACCCTGCTTTTGTCCGATGGTAACTGGGATAGGCTCTAGCTCACCCCTGGCCCTCCAGAGGATTAAACAATTCACAAAATGAATGAATGAACATATGGTTTATATGTTGGATAAACTCAGTTTTGCATTTCAAGGCAAAGATATAATTAAATAGCATATATTAGGACTTAACTAATGGCAAAAAGTCAAACTGTAATATAATTGTAGTCATGAAATGAGTCATGAGATTTTCGAGGGAATGAGGATGTTTGTATTTAATCTTCAGAGAAGAATATAAAAAAAAATCCTTTGGGGAGAATATGATTTTGTTCATCACAATGCTTCATTTATGTTGGAACAGCTTTTACATTTATATACGTATTTATATATTGCATGGGCTGCCCCAGTATGGCTCATTTGGTAGTGTACCCCGCATGGCCCAAGGCTTTATCGTGGTGATCTAGGTTTGATTCCTGGTCCAGGTTTTTTGTTGCATGTTGTCTCCTCTGTTTCTCTCCACTGTATACTGTATCTCTAATAAGTGCAAAAATATCTGTAAAAAAAACTGCATCTTCTGCAGTTTTTAAGAAAATAACAAATTCCCTCTGTGGTCATTTTAGTTTATTTATTTCATTCATGAAATCAAAGAAATTTAAAAAAAAAAATTCACTGGAAAAGAAAATCTGCTTTTACATGTCAGCAGAATGCCCATATTATGTATAAAAAGGAGCAGACAGAGGAACAATCTTTTATTTTACCCTCTCTAACTAAATACCTGTATGATTACAGTGATAGTCAAATAGAACTGTGAAATCAATATCTTAATATAATAGACTATCTCATTCATAACTCAACATCATTATATTCAACACCACCAACAATTAATTTCCTGTTTCATAATTTCCTCCTAGGGAGATGAATAAATTATATCTTATCTTATCTTAATTCCTTAGTATGTTGATTTAATGGACTTTTAAAAATTCTGTCATATCTTTTCTGAGCTTGTTCCATAAACTGACTCTGTTTTACTGAGATACATTGTTCCATTACTTAAAATAAAGTTAATCCATTCCCATATTTGAATATAGCATTTGACCACATTGCAGTTCTGATTGTATTTTGATTCATTGCGTATACCTGCTGTATTTTTGCACAATATTTGAAATATGTCAGATAGAAATGTTTGTCCAACACTGGTCTGAGCTTTGTGTTTGTCTTATTAAGGTGTAAGAGGGACGTATCAAGGTCTGACAGCGACTGTCCTAAAACAAGGAACGAATCAGGCGATCCGATTCTATGTCATGAATGCGCTTCGTAATTGGTATAAAGGTGAGAAAGCCTAGTGTTCACTCATCAGTCATTTTTCTGTCCATTAGTAACAAACACTGATAACGTTTCTGTTCTTTCTTCTGTGTGTATTGTGATATGGAAACAAAGTTAAAGGTTCTGGCACAACTTCACCTGCCTCCAAGGTGCATGGAGAAGGGATAAACAAAGCAGATTCAAATTTCAGCAGCACTTGTTGTACAGAACAGCTTTATTAAAGCTGGATCAACATGTTTTGGCTTGTGGCCTTCATCAGGGCCATCATAAAATACATAACCAACTGCATTTAAATATGGGTGTAAACATAAAAATACTCTAAAAAATAGAAAACATCACTAATCAATCCAACCTATACATAAATGTATTAATTGACCTGTGGGGTACTTGTAAAGATGGGATGGATATAAGACTAGATGGTTCGAGATAATTGTGCCAACATAGCAGAGAGATGAGGGGGGGTTTCCCATTAGACACATGGCTGACACAAAAGGAAGAGCAAAAACATATGTAAATTCTGATACCTTCACCTTTGGATTTAGGTGATGACCCCAGAAAAGAAATGCACCCAATAGTTACAGCAATGTTTGGAGCGACGGCAGGAGCTGCCAGTGTTTTTGGTAATACTCCTCTTGATGTGGTGAAAACAAGGATGCAGGTAAGAATCACACCTTTTGATTGTTTTTCTTTCACAAAGAACATCAAGTTTTCTAATAACACTGTAATTTTCTAGGGTTTGGAGGCCCATCGCTACAAAAACACAATAGACTGTGCCTTCCAGATCTTGAAGCATGAAGGTCCACAGGCGTGAGTAACACTTTTAATGCTTTTTCAATGCCGAAGACAAACCTGTTATCAAGAGGATGGATATGTTTTTTCAGGGCTGATACAGATGGTTAGTAATTGCTGAAAATGATAACTGTACCATACCGTCTTGTTCTGCTTATCCGGGTCTGGGTCTCGGGGGCAGCAGCCTCACCAGAGGAGCCCAGACAGCCCTCTCCCCAACCACTTCCACCAGCTTCTCTGGGGGAATCCCGAGGCATTCCCAGGCCAGCCAAAAGATTTAATCCCTCTAACATGGTCTGGGTTGGCCCCGAGGTCTCCTCCCGGATGGACATGCCTGAAGCACCTCCCCAGGGAGGCATCCGGGAGGCATCCTCATTAGATGCCCGAACCACCTCAGCTGGCTCCTCTTGAGAAGCAGCGGCTCTACTCTGAGTCCCTCCCAGATGTCCGAGCTCCTCACCATATCTCTAAGGCTGAGCTCAGCCACCCTGCAGAGGAAACTCATTTTAGCCACTTGTAGTCGTTCTTTCGGTCATTATCCAGAGGTCATGACCGTAGCTTCTTACCTCAGGTGGAGCAGTTTAAGAAAATGATACCTAATAAAAGTGAATTAAGAAGAAATGTTGAATAGAAAAAAAATAATAAACTTTTCATCAGTATTTTAAAGGTCCAGTGTGTAATATTTAGTGACATCTAGAGGTGAAATTGCAGATTGTACTGGTCTGACCTCAAATGACCCCCTCCTGTATGGTGGCTTTTGTTAGAGCTGGTGTTTATTTTGTTCATTCTGAGCCTTTTATTTAAATGCACATAATTCTGATGCACACAATATGCAACATATTCGATGATTGTTATACAGCTTCATAATGAATGCAACCTAGTGTGAAAGGTTCATTCTGTTCTGTGCACACAGCCAATTTAGTTAAACATTACATCTCTAAAGGGATTCTAAATATGACAGACAATAAAATAATCACAACAATTACCAAGAAACATCAGCCAGATAAATGTAGAAGCATCACATCAAATCTGAACATTAACTGAAACCTAGCTATCCCCAGAGTGAAATGATAACACGAAGTAGCCTAGTTCTGATCTCCGTTATGTATCACTTTTTATTTGGCCACACCAACCAGTCAGATATACACTTTCATTATTTCGATGTGGCATGTTTCAAATTGGCCAGATCGACAAGGACAAAATAAAATATTTTTCAGTTATTTTAATTTTGGCATGAAGCAGGGCAGTTTGGTTTGGTGGGGCAGCTGGAGCATTTGGGGGGGCATTGATCCCCGTGCCCATGCCTAGAACCGGCCACGCCAATCCCACACAAATCAAATCAGACACTTAAACCCTGACGTCATTGCGTCCACAGGTTCTACAAAGGGACGGTACCTCGGCTTGGTCGTGTGTGCTTGGATGTTGCAATAGTCTTTGTCATCTACGAGGAGGTGGTCAAACTACTCAACGGTGTGTGGAAGACTCAATAAACCGACCAGACAGCGAGGGAAGCACAGTTCAGTGCCTCATGATACATACAACTGAAAACCTCTGAAGCTCTCTGCATTGCCCCATGATGGAAACTTGACCAGCTGTCAACATGATGCTTAAAATTAATTAGCAGGACTTTACCCTAAACAAGGTGTTTATGATGGAAGAAGCGGCTTGTTCTGTAATTTCTCCTCTTACTCTCTAATGATCGTACTTGGGGAGGATATTCATTTCATTTCGAAAGGATGAAAAGCTCCGATCGAATGCAGTCGATGATGTGTAGATGCATTAATTTATGCAGTTGACCAAACTTTAGTTTATTTAGAAAGTTACTATTAACCAAAGGTTAAGAAAGAAACTTGAGTAGGTTTTTAAAAAGGGATATTATGTACGTCTAATGTTTTCGCTTTCTATGACTTGTCAGCATACATGTTGTAGAGTGAACATCACTGAAACCATAAACGTGTCTTGATTCACTGAGTACTTACTATACTGAGCTACAAACAGAATCCATACTGGACACAGCTGAGCTCTGCAGTGCTACATCTCGTCCGTGCGGTATCTCAACACATCTAGGTGTTGTAGTCACTTACATGACCGTGCATGTGGTGTCGTCACACTTGAGCATTTACAGTATTTCCTCGCTGTGTTCTTGGTGATGATTTTTAGATGCTGTTCATTGTGTATTTTGTGGCCGCTGCTGACTACAGAGTATGGCTGCATGAACCTAGATGTGGCATCTTTCCTGTTACACACAGACAGTAATCACAGGCTTATTGCAGGCTACGTGAACTGGTCTGCAGTCAGAATCTCTCCTGGTTCTTTGACTGAGCTAGTATGATCAAAGTTATCATTCATTAAGCACAATGTGTAGGAAATAAATCTATATATAACAGTTTTCACATGCAGATGAGGAGGTTGTGAGCTCATGGTTTTTGTTCGAAAATGAGGAACGGCTTGTGGTTCAGTCCTCTGCAGCTGCATGTGACATTTTACAAGATGTTTAAACCCAAATAACTTGAGTTTGATCTATGATACTTCTACCAACAGGTAAATTTAAGAAGCGAGTTACTTCAGTCCAGATTAAAATACGTTAATATGTGACATCTCCAAGCCATATGACTTTAGTGTTTTATTTGCATGTAAAGCAGTTTGTTCCGATGTTCTGTCACTTTCAGATTTTTTAAGTTTACCTCAGGCTAACTTGCTTCACAATGTTTGAACGCTCACAGCCGACTGTTCTTTGAATGCAACATATTTGTTTACATTATGAACCCCGACCTGGGAGGACTACGTCACAGGCTCAGTAATGACACAGGTGACTCGTATTAAAAGAGTGAGGCTTAACATAGTGGCTTCGCACAACCTTGCACAGAAGCCTTTGATGCGTTTATGCCACTGTACTTTAGCAAAGTCTAATCATCCTCAATAGTAGCAGATCTTTATTACACAGTAGCCCAAGAGTAACATTGTTTAAATTTTATGTTTCCATGAACTAAAACACATTTTTACTGTACAGACTTTATATGTTTTTTTTGCATCTCTGCTTTTATACACAGCATGTGTACCTGTTCTTAAAGCAAATCAGATGTGGTGTCATTCACATTTCACAAGATCCAGTTGAATAAACAGAAGGAGTCTTAGCAACATTTAAAGGTCAACATTGTGTTTCAGAAAATCTCATCTAATGCTGAAATGCCAAAATAAAAAAAAAATGTTAAAAATAACTGTGGTCCACATCTAATTTATTGACACGAGTGGTGGAAACACCGAATGACACTTGAACATCAGCAAAACTACTGTAATCATTCAGGAAAGTCAATATATTAAGTAGATTAATATAATAGGATGTCATAGAGGAAGAGCAAATACTGGTTTGGTACTCATTAGGGACATTCATATCTACTTTTCTTATAGATACAGTGATTTAGTAGAAAAGACAAAAACCTCAACAGTAATATTTATAAAAGGAATATAAATTATTATATTTGATGAAAATTGCATGCCAACTTTACTGAAATCATGCAGCCAAACTACATGGCTCCACAAAAATAGAACATGAATATTTCACTCTGATTCTGAGGAAGACCACCTCAGACAGTTCAGGGTTGGAGAACCATGGTGTCAGTGCAGCAGCACCAGAAAAATTACCAGGTTAAGGCTTTGCTGACTACAGGACAGAGAAGATTAAAGGCTAGAGGAGTGGGGTAAGTGCCACAGGCATTAGTATCACAGACGGGGTATTAGTGCTCCCACCTGTTACCTATATACGGTAATTCATCGATAAAGCTTAAGGCGAAGGAGGAGAGGTAGACGTTGAGAAATCCAATTATCTTTTTTTATGATTTGCTAGTAAAATTTTTTTGTTTATCTAAATGCATGTCCCTCTGCTGCTTCTGCCCTTCTTCCAACATGATAAGTATTTATTTATAAAAACATTACTTCACTTGCCTTTCATGTATATGGCCAGCACACTGTACACCTTATAAACATGTACATACCTGGACCCTGAAGTGTGCACACATTTTACAATTTCCAGTACTGAACTTTTTTTTTTTACTAGACATTAATGGATGGATCTTCTGGTGATCATAACCTGCATTTCACATTCCCATTTAGCTGACCACTGCCACAGTGTCACATGTGAGTTTCATTCCTGTAAAGGTCATTTGCATCATGACTCGAGTTCCTTGATACAATGCCACTGTTGACAGACGGCGCAATACAGCCAAATGGGGGTGGTGGGGGATTGGGTAACCACTCGCCATTCTGGCTTCAGCCGTCAGGGGGCGCACTTGATCCGGCCCTGAAATCCTCAGCCTTTGAAAAGGGAACAGAGGTGCGGCTATCTCCTCCATCTGAAAATACACAACAGAGGGACAAGAGGTAAGCCGTACAAAACGAGTGATTTCTGATAAAACAAAAAGGAAAATGGCTTCTTCCTTTCATACTCACATCCGAAGACATTTGTCTTTTCCACCACTGGCCACCCTTTGTCCATCAGGACTCCAGTCTACTGCATACACCTAAACATGAAAAGATGGGTGACAAAAGCATAAAAAAAAAATATTTTTTTCCCTCCCCTTATTAATCCATGGCTATTTATCATATATATAATTTGAAAATGTTGTTAGTTTGAAGTGTATCCTTGTAACATATGAAAGGTGAAGAAAGACTATTTTTGGCCACTTCAGAAGACAATGTCCATCTATGTACTTGTACAAAGAATATAGAAAATAAGGCTAATTGCTGCCTTTGAGTATTAATTTCTGAAATCACAAAGTGCATTTAAATATGCCATTGTCTGCTGGTACCCATGTATATTTCAGATTATGAGAAGCACTGAATACACCTTTAAATTCCTTTTCCTGTGTCAAACTGATACAACCAGCAGTAGGATGACAGGTATCACATTAATTGTGATAAATGATACCAAAATGACACATGGACACTCCGCATCTTTTTTTAAACAAGTCTAGAATTAAGAGTGTCCCTGTTACGTTTGGCAGATCTGGTGGAGTTTTATTGTCTACTTCATCTTCTGAGTGTAATGATATGTATTACACTGAAAAAGGGTACCTGTTTTGGCCATTTGTGCAAAAATTTCTGGATTCACAAGATGCACTTGAATGTGCCATCAAAATCTGTTCGCACCTCCATGTTTCTCAGCAGAAAACTGATGAGACTTCCGATATTACAAGGAACGCTGAATACAAAGTCTCTTCTCTTACATGTTTCAGACACAAACAGTATTAATTTCTTCTATGTGACTAGTAGTTGGATCTATCCATATCAAGTAAAATTGACATAACATGATGACACAAATGTAATTGTGATCCAGTTTTGAGATAGCCTCCAGTCCTACTTTATTATCAGTATCCTATTACAAAAAAACCCTAATATAACCTGAAGATGAATATGTGAAAAGTGAGAGATAAATCTTAATAGTGAAATAAGGTACATTTTATGGCAGAATGTAATCTCATATGTAAGCAGGACTATGGGGGATGAAAGGGGTAACTTCCAAAATCATAACCCGAGGAAATAAATGCTGATAATGTATTAAGCAAGTGGGCATCTACATGTCTTATGGGATGCTTTGATAGTGTTTTGGGAAAGATGTACTTAAAATCACTGAAGAATGACCTAAATAACTGCTACTAAATACATTTGCTGGGGGGGTGAATTATAGTGCTGAACATTCTTTTGTAACTCTACAAATCAAATGTAACAGAACTTTATGGCACAGGGTAAAGGTGTAACATTTTCAAGGAAATTTTGGATATCCAGTTTTTATTCTTCCCCCATAGCTGTCCTTTACCTTCTGGGAAGGTATCCATTTCTTGCTGTGTAATATTTGTATTGGGCATTTCTATTACTAAAAACCGTACATCACAAAAAGAGAGTCAGATAATTATTTGAAGAGAAAAGAACATTATTACAATACAAACATAAAGCATCTTTTCATCTTCTCTGTTCTGAACTGTTTCTCACCTCATCAGCGTGACCAGGCAGGTCCATGTTCAGTTTGCCAGTCTTAACATCCCAAACTTTGAGCGTGCTGTCGCTACTGCCGCTGACCAGTAGCCTGCTGTCTGCAGACCACGCCACTTGATACACAGACGCCACATGGCCGCGCAGAGACATCAAATACCTGCAGGCAGGTAGACAGTTACAAAGCAGAGGGAACAAATATTAGCTTAGATCGCCATCATCTGGAGAACAGCAGTATTACATGCAAATGCTTACAGTTGCTTACAGTACAATGCTTACAGTGTACCTGTACTGGTCATGCTTTCGACATTAAATGTGCTTTGTGTTTTACTTATAAGCAAGAGAGGCACAAAGTCAGTTTAAAAAAAAAAAAAAAAATCACCACAAATGCACCACACTGGACCTTTTTATTACATGAATTACACGCAGGGGCAGAACCTATGGGGAGCAGCCATTGCCGGTCAGAGGCAACATACCCACGATGTTTCTGAATGATGGAGTGAGTAAACAGGCAACAATCAGTGAGTAACATTGAGTGGAAAGGACACGTTTGCGCTTGTTGCAGTCAGTCATTGTTTAAGGGACATGACCCAGCACGGGCCAGTAATGTGTGATCTTAGACTGGTGTCTGCTGCATGGCGTCAGTGACCAGTCCATCGCAGCCCAGGAAATCAGACAATATGAGTCTGCGTCATTACCAATGCTGGAACAGCCAGTGAAGGGGGCAACATGTCACTGACCATGCCTGACTGACAGAGCAGTGACTTAGTACTCATGCGTACTTGACAAGGGGCTATGATGAAAGTTACCTGACAGAACCGCTACTATTATACATGATCTTCTGAAATAGCTCGCAATATAAATTCACTACAGGTGCCCTTTAAAAGGTCTCTTGTTGGTGCAAGCTTCTAGTTTCTTACTTTCCAGTGCGTCCATCCCAGATTTTAATGGACTTGTCGAATGACGCTGAGGCAAGAAGTCTGGTGTCTGGAGAGAAGAGCACTTCATTGACCAGAGCGCTGTGACCCGTCATTCTGGCCAGAGGTTTCTTATCCTCTGCAGGGTTCCATAAAAACAGGGTGAAATCATCTGAGCCGGACACCAAGCGCTCCGGGGCTGAACCCTGCCAAATGAGCAAAAACTATGAAGGGTCAAAGAGTCATACACAGGCAAATACACTTTAAAGACAGCAAACAGTACTTACTCTAACTTTATGATATCTCTGCAAGGCTTTCTCCTTCAGCTCTTCCACTAGAAGATTAAAGATGAAGTGACTTTATTTCTCAGACAATCTATCAAATTAAATGACACTTTTCATTTATTTCCACAAGGAACAAATGTCAGTGGCACTCACATGATCCTGTGAGGTCTTGAGGGTTAACAGTTGCAGTTGCAGGTTCGAAGGCTCCAGTACGGAGAACATAGTCTGTGCTGAGAGCCAGGGTGTTCACCCAGTGGGCATGCCCATGCAGAGTCCTGCACTGGACACCCTGCACCCACACAATCAAACAAATGCACACTAAGTCCTGTAACACTGCAGATGTCACATCACAGTATCACAACCACACACACTTACATCTTTAGCTCTCCAAACTTTGACAGTCCTGTCCTGGGATGAAGTGTAGAGGAGTCCATCTCCTCCCCACTTCACGCAGGTGACTGAATGAGTGTGTCCTGTCAGGATCTTCTCACAGCGTCCTAACACAGTGTCCCAAATACGCACTGAACCATCCTTAGAGCTGCTGACCAGGTACCGACATTCCGGGTTACTGAAAGAAATGGAGGGAACCACACATGAGGAAGAACTACTAGCACAATGTGTCTAAATTTTCAACAATATATTCACTATACAGCAATATTTTAGTACAAGTCAGTAAACACAAAAATTGTTTGAGGCATGTGAAAAAACTAAGCTATGATAAAGACCTGAAACCTTTGGTATTGGCTTAGATAACTGATATTAGGTACTGGACAAGTAAACACAAACACAAGTAAACTGTGTTTAGGCTGCAAGTGAATTAGACTTTCTATGAACAATGAAGGCTTTAGATTTCTGTATGTTTTGTTTTTTTAATGAATGTTCATGTAGCTCCTTGTTCTTCTTCATACTTTACTATAATATAGTCTGTTTGATTTAGTAGAAAGTGATTACATGGTTTGGATGCTTACAGATGAAGAGGTTCCCAGCAAAGCCAGGTGATCCACTTGGTGTGTCCTGTCAGAGTCTTCCCTATCTGCGTCCCCGTCGCTGGATCCCACAGAAAAATCTGCAGACAGTACGACAGATTAATGTGGGAAACCGATTTAAAAGGTAGATCAGTTGTACTGTCAGCATTAGAAAAGTATTATAAACATACCTGACTGTTCTTGCAACCTGATGCCAGCTTTTTACCATCGGGTGACCAGGCAATACTCAAAACCCAATGTGTGTGTCCTTAAATAGAGCAGATCAGTATCAGATCGAATTTCTTTCTTTATGAGCTGCGAATCACACAGGCTGTTTTTTTAACCAATTTCAAACCTTTATACCTCTAGCAGTGTGGTGAGGCGTCTCAGTCATCAAGTCCCAGAAGCGGACTGTGGTATCACCGGAACCACTGGCCAAATATCTATAAAAACAAAACAAAACAGATCAACAAGTAAATCAGGACACAAGTGCATATTTTAGTTTATTTTAACACTTTCTCACCACAAGCAGACAGAAAGAGTGCACTTTTATTTTTGGTCAGTTACTCACTTGCCAGTGGGGCTGAAGGCAGTAGATATTACAGCCTCAGTGTGTCCCTGTAACGTGCTGGTACAGCGGGCCACAGCACGGACCTTGAACACGGCCTGAGGCTGGTAGACCACCGGCAGGACCTGCTCTGTCTCAACCCCAAGAGTTTTCACACACGACCCCAGACTGGACACCACCTCTGCCTCCCCACGCACAAAAAATGCCAAAGGGACTGGTTCCTCCTGCAGCACGAAACAGACCAGTGCATATTTGATGGTTATGGAGTTCAAGATTTCAGATTGTATCACACAGTTTAACTTGAATAACTACTGTAATCATTTGATCCTAATAGCTTAAAAATAATTATTAAATCACCTGTCATTCTCTAGTTATGTTCAAGAAAACAGAGCATCAAATTACTTTTTGATATTCTCATTTTGGATGACTAACTGTTTTTAGAGTGCAACATCAGGTGCTCTTGATGAATTTTACAAATTTTTGTTATCATTAGTTTAAATACAGCTCATTTCTATAGTAAACTTATACAAAGGAAATTTGTCTTTTGCCATAGGTTTCATTTAATTTCTGTATTTGTTCATTTCATGAAGATACACAATACTACAATAAATAACTAGCACAGAAACTCATTAGAAATACAAACCAATACTTTTCAAGACTGAAAGGAGCAGTAAGAACAGAATTCATATTTTACATCTGCCCCTTACTAGAACACAAAAACGAAACCAAAAAAATTTTCTACATCTTCATCTACACCCTTAATTACATCAAGATAGAGCAAAACAACCCTTATAAGGTTAATTCGCAAGATCAAAACAACTCACATTTCTAATTAGTTGCACCAAGGAAACACTGATGGCTTCAAGTCATGTTTTTGACAAATGTTGACTCTTTTCTTTGTCATATGCTATAGTAATCATCAACATTGTAAGGTAAAAGAACAGAAACGTGTAGACTGTTGATATGACCATAACAGTTACTGAAAATCTCCTTTAGACTATAACGTGTCACGTTCAATGATGTTGTTTCAGTCAATCATTATTATATTGTACTCAATGGTGAATGCTACTTCAAACAATTTGAAATGTAACATTTTATAATAATAATATTTTATAATAACAGCTATGCAAGGCCCATATATGGAATGATTACAGTTTTATCACATCTGTCATGATAATTAAACAGGCAACTGATACCTTTTGAAGCAGTGCATTGCAGACCAGTTGCAGTTTGTCCACAGTAATGTCCAGAGGCACATCAAAAGGTGAACCCAAAACTTCTCCATCCTCATCCTGAAACTGGATCAAAAGCCGCTCCACGTCCTCAGTCGACATACTGTTTGTGACTTGATCCAAAGCTTTCAAAAAGGTATCTATAATCAGGTAGGGGATGTACAATTATATTTATTTACCTACATTACACGATCCTGTCATTAATGCCCCTGGTTTCCTTTTGAATTGGCTATTACTATCTTCGAATAATATAAACATATGCTGATGTTTAAAAGTTTGACGATGCAAACCCATTTTGCAGAGTCCACTTCACTGTTCGATCACAATTATTGCACCTTTTGCCATTAGCTAACACTAGCCCAAACAGCTAGCCACAAGTCAGACTGTTACTAGAATAACAGAAAAAAGAATCAAAAGACGCATTTAGATTTGAACCAAAAGTTTCACTAAACATGTCCTACCTGACCCTTTACTGTTAGTTAGCCTATGTAAACCATATGATGTAAAGCAGTAAAGCTAACGCTATGTAAGCTAGCCTGCTTTAGCCTGTTAGTCATTTTAGAGAATTAACTTCTCTTACCAGCGGTGACAGGATAGTATAAACAGGTGCCTGCTTTAAACACATTTGTACGATCTTATATTACATTTTACTGTAACATAAATGAAGTTTACCTTTAACAAAAAAGCGATGTGTTAAACTCTCCACGTGTGTATGACCAAAGAACCTGCACAGTTAAGATGGCCAAGTGTAGTTGATGCAGAGGGACGGATTTGCGCAAAGAATTATGGGATCTTACGGGAGGAGCAAGGGAGGAACAATTGCGTTTCCTTTATAGAGTTTGAGAGTGTAATCTTTACTGCGTTGCATCTCTGTATGCGCATGTATAGTCAGGTATACATCAATAAAAATAGACAGTTAAGGTATTATTATTATTATTATTATTATTATTATTATTATTATTATTATTATTATTAATAATAATAATAATAATAATAACAACAACAACAACAACAACAACAACAAAATATTATAGTTTATTAAGTGTTTACTGCAATATACTTACAAATGGAGAAAAAAGCCAAGCCAAGTCAAGAGCAAGTTACATGAGGATTTTATTCAAATCTGGTCACACTTAAATCCATGTATTGAATCTGAAATGTCATTTGGTTATGATTTGGTCTGCGACATTTGATTTTTTGTTGTTTATAAAGCATTGTAAAATTCAACATACCTCAATCTATTAACATCCACTTGTACCATTAAAAGCAATGACAGAAACATATTTGTGCATATTTTATTCAATATTATTATCCCTAAAAAACTTTTAGCCAATATGCTGTGTAAACAATCAGTAGTATGCAAATCATCAAATGCATCATTGAGGACAGAGACAGTACACATGCAAACACCTTCCTTGACATCCTTTATATAGACAACAATTAGCCAATCTTTCTTACTTATGTTTCTTTCTTAATTTTTGTTTGTTTGCACATGTATATGCATCTGCAGCAGATAAAATGTATTTTCAAAATATTCTATTAATCCCAAGTTATGTCTTTGTTTTTGAGGAAACAAAACTTAGCCACACTTTTGTCTTAAAGCAGTGTAGTTTGTTTTGTTTTTTTTACTCCTGTACTTTCTGCTTTTCAGTCACTGTAATAGGCTAAAAGCACATGTGGATATTCTAGAAAGAGATAAATATTTTTATAACCCAAAAATATTTGGGTTATAAAAAAAAAAAAAAAAAAAAGAAAGAAAAATTGTTCTGATCAGAAAGCTCTGAGTTAAGAAAGGCAAAGCTGGAGCCACAGTAATTTCTCACTGTGGCACAGAGTGGTGGTCATTATTTTCATGCCTGAGTCTAACAAGTCCATGAATTTGATCTTGGGAAAATTGAAGGGTCAGAATCAGTTCTTGGATTCTGCAGGGAATAAGGATAAAATGTGACAGATTTGCTGCAGCAAATTAATTTTATTTGTTGAGTCCATTGACATTCTCAGGAACAAGGCCCTCCATGACAGCACGCTTTGACTCCAGAATCTGCAAGATCAAAACAAGGAGGAGATCCACAATTTAATTATTTTAAATTCCATGCACATTTTCTTGTCTGAACAGTATTTATGTGAGTTTTAGTGAGTGAGTTGATGTACAGCTTGGCTTAAATAGATAAACTTAATTAAATAAATCTGTGGTTATACATATTTCCTTTTGTGTTGAATTTTAACAATTTTAAGCGCAAGTCTTTCTTATCTTATCTTATTTTGGTTCAACCTCTTCAGGATTGCTTGTGTAATACTAAACATGCATGTACAGACTGAAACCACCAAGAAAAACCCTTCTTCACTACTTCATGAAGAAATATAACACAACTGTACATACTGACCTGGAAGTTAGCACTGAGACCGATGATGCTCTGCATGTTTGTACTGTAGTAACCCAACACATACTGTCCACCCAGCAGAGGGATGTCATCCTTATCCACAGTCAACTGCAGCCAGAATGCACAGCTTGATGTAGCACAAATTCATAATATATATTTTTTTCTAAAATAAAAAAAAATCTCTTATTTTTACCTTACCTGAATAACTTCATTCGTTTCTGGTAGATCATCCTCTCTGACCCAGACAAATGTTTCATAATCAGATGGACTCTTGAACCCCACCTGCAGAACAAAAGCCCCATGATTTCAAATATGAACATTAGGGTGTATTCTTTCACTAACTTGTATTTTCCTTTACACATCCATCAGTACCTTGTAAAGGCCAATCCAGTCCCATGTGGAGGACATGAAATCCTCCTGGACAGTGTAGTTAAGAAGTGCATCGTGGTCAGCGCTCCATACGCCCTCAGGAGACACGTGAACCAGAGGAGTGTCAAAGCACTTTCTCAGCTGCAAGAAACAAGCAAAAAAGTGAATAAGGAGCTTTAGGCAGGGGTTGGTGGAAAATCTCCCTCATATTCAGCTATTACTACACATTTCATTAACTAGATTTTTATTTATTGAGTTAAAATAAAAAACAAATATTAATGTTAGTTTGCTCCCACCTCCACACTGAAGGTTGCAATGACAGGTTTGTGATCACTGACTCCATAGGTCATGTCACTGGTGTATTTGTCCTGGGTGACCATGATTGGATAGTCATCATATCCATCATCTCCAGAAGTCGATGCCCTCTCATCATCATCCTCTGATGGCAGGGTTTTAGGTTTGATGCGCCACAGGATTCGATCTGTCCAGGCAGGTTTCCTTTTCTTTCCACTGAAAGAAGAAGAATGTAGGGAATGTAGATTACTTGTAGATTAAGATATAGATTACTTGTCTCATACAGTAATCCACTTCAGAACTGTAGGCAGTGAAATATGCAGTACCTCAGGGCTCATTGCTTGGAACACTGCTGTTCTCTTTTTATATTTTACATCTTGGTCAAATTATTCTTTGAAATACAACTGACTTGATTAAGTTACGTTTCTTTTCGCATCTTTTTCTTACAACTTTTAAACATAATTTTTATATTAACATATCAGAAACAAATATTTTCCAATGATTTAAAAACTATTAGTTGTTGGTTATATATTATTATTAGTATTTCTACTACTTCTACTACTACCACTAACAATAATAATGATGATAATAATTTTTTTACTAGTATTATTGATTTTTTTTATTTCTATGCTCTGAAGTTGTCATCATTGTGTTATTTTTTCAGTTCTGGCAGTATTTAATAATGTTATTGAG
This sequence comes from Sphaeramia orbicularis, assembly GCF_902148855.1. Lineage (NCBI taxonomy): Eukaryota > Metazoa > Chordata > Actinopteri > Kurtiformes > Apogonidae > Sphaeramia > Sphaeramia orbicularis. Next base: position 29,891,144 of record NC_043970.1, read on the forward strand.
GGATAATTGTTAGTTAATGGCCCAACAGTTCTAAAATGTGGTCCATAAATGCTTTTTATTGACTGATAAAGACCAAAATGTCTTCTTAATATACAATATGTGTTAATAATCAACTAATTAATGTAGAATTTGCAAACTAAAATAAAGTGTAATTATTACAATTATGGGCTCTAACAAATCACAGGCAAATAAGCCTGACCAAATGATAGGTAGGCTGAGAAACCAACTAAAAATGTATGTTTCACTTATAAAATAATTTTTGTAATTTTCCAAGTTTTTTTCAACATTATATTGTACATACAAACAAAGTTGCATAAACTATCACATGCAAATACGCTGTTAGAACAAACAAAACAGACACACACAGGAGAGAGGAGTCATTAACAGAAAGCCATAACCAACATGCTAATGAGAGACATTCAGCACTTACAGGAGTCTACAATACCATTTTTTATGGTATGGAAACACTATAAAAAGCAACACATGCATTATGTAGGAACAAACTAGGGTTCTGGGTGCTGGGGGCCTTTGGGAGAGTCTAATGAATTAGCCAATCTTATTTGGAATTCATTACATTGTGTCTTATCAGTGTCTCCAGCTGTTTTCACATTGTAGGTTGTATGAATATGACCTACAAGGTGCAGATTTCACAGTATAGAGCCCTCACTCTTATCTATGGAGACACCAACCTTGGCGGGTCTAGCTCCCTGTACCAGGCCCCCAACCAGACAGAGAGCAGCCCCCAGGTGAGGGAGGTTAGGAGGAAGAACAGGGTGGTGCTGCAGCGCTGCAGGGGCCTGGGTCTGTACATGGTTAGAGGCAGCGCCACAGTGCTCTTTCTGAGAGAGACACATACATGGGGCTAGTGTCAAGAATCCTCACTTTATATGCACTGCTTTTCCTGATTTGTTATACAGCTGGAGATGCATTAGTTTTATAGGTGTGTCTATGTGGTGGAAATAACATTGGGGAAACAGACAGATGGTGCACTGACTATGTAACAGACAGTGTGGAACATGAAATACAAAAAAAAACATGGTCTTACTTAAAACCCAACCATGTCTTCGGAGCGCTGTGCAAAATTCAAATGGATACAAGAGGAAAGCTGAAGACCTTTGGTACATGTTCAGGATATATGCTACATAGAGTGCTACAGTTTGCTTTTAAAGACACATTACCTGGTGTCGTAGGTGTCAGAGTTCCGGTCAAACTTGTAGGTGGGTTTAAAATTTAATGGCCCTTCATCAAATTCCTGGAGGAAAGGCTCCTTGCTCTTCATCATAGTGAGCTGCAGGAGCATTCATTGAATTAGTAAGTAGGTGTTAATTTTGATATTTTACAGACATATTTGGATTTTGTCATATTACCTGGTCTTTGTTCCACAGCAAATTGAGACGTCCACCATTGATGGATGAGCGGAGGAAGTGCAAGCCATGGTCTGCAATACGGAAGTTCAGGTCTCCAAACCAAAACACAACCCTACAGGTAAAGGATTATGTTTCATTATATCTTCTGTAAACAAGTGTCAGTGCAGAGGTTAACATTTAAAAAAAACATTTCTTGCTTTTATGTAATATCATCCTTTTATTTTTGTCCTTTTAATCTGTGGATCTTATTTTATTATGGAAAGTCATCTTTTGTTGCTTTTATTCATCATTTCCTTTTATTAATTTCACTATTGTGATGTGATTTTTTTGCATATGTCTTGTTTTATAATGTATGTTCTTTAGTGTATTCTCTGGCTCCCTTTTTTTTTTTTAAACTTTCACTTAATTTTACCTGAAACTGTCTTGCTTTAGTTTCAAATATTGCTGTTATGTTATCATATGTTCTGTTATGTTCTGTTATCTTGTCTTATCTCATCTCATCCTGTCATTTAAGTGTTATTTTCAAAGGTGCTACAATTATAATGTCTACTCACTTGTGATCCAGAACATGAGGGGTGTCAGCATGATCAAAGTCTTGCGTGTCCAGGATGTACTCGAACTCATCAACTCGCTGCAGAGCGTTGTTCATGTGAGCTGCTAGGTGGCAGTTTACGAAACAGACCATGTGGCCATAAAAGGAGAAACGCACTGATACTCCCCCTTTGTTGCCCTGCATTTATGAAAATGAAAGAGAAAAAATGTAAAGCAAAGAGAACAAGTTTAAAATACATTTTTACAACCAATCAGAAAGTAAAGAATGTGTAACTCTTACCAATAAGAAAAAAAGTTATATTTCTTTCAGTCATGTCACACTTTTATGTTAGACTGTATTCACATTATAATTTTTTATTTGGTATACTGATCGGTCTATTTATCTTGTAAGTCTTCACTCCTTTGTACCACAACAGTTATGTCACTCAGTGTTCTTTGTTTGTGAATTCATTCTGTCAAAGCTGGAGCACATTCCACTAAACAAAAACAAAAGGCCTTTCATGAGGTGTTTACACTGTACAACATCTAATGCCAAAGACATTCCTGGTGTGCACTATTTCACATGGTTTGTTTCAAAACAGTTTGTTACATTATGAACTCCTACCCAGTAGCCAAAGATGCCAGTGCGGGTGTAGGTGCTCTGGATATTTCTGATGAACGGGAGATGAACTTGTTTTGCAAAAATCAGAAGCAGCAAACCTTGCATCCTCACTGATGTGACCTAGACAGAGACACACATAGAGATTTAGCAACATAAAAAAAAAATCTCAAAGATGCAACATTTCAGAGATTTTACATTTCTTTTTTAATTGATGTCAAGTATTCAGGCGGCTGTCCACTCATATTGTACATGTTATATGAGCAAACATCCCATCCTTTACCTTGACAAATCCACGAGGTGCCAGTGTGTCCATGAAGACATGACTCCAGGAGTCCTCAACTATTAAGTCTGAGATGAACCTCACTGGAGTGGCATTCACCTCCTGCAGACTAACACACAAAAACAACAAACAACATTATTTTTTTCTTACAAAAATCAGTTTAAAATTAGATTAAATCCTTCAATCTGGTCGCATTTTATTTTCTGGTTCTAACCCGATAACATAGAGGTCGGTGGGAGGCTGGACGTCCAGTTGGAGCAGTGAGGTGACGTCTTCAGGAGGCTCGGCTGTGGCCACATTCCAGGTTACCATGTACAGCCTATCAGTGTTTTGTAAAAACAAGAATCAACCAGAGAGATGGTAAAAGAGAGACAAAACATGGATAACTATAAGCTACAGTCTCCTCTCACTCTCAGGGTTATATTCCTTATTCATTACTGATTATAACTTTAATGGAAAGCAAACACTTCTAACCCATAAAAACCCAAAGAGTAACTGGTGACTAAAATTATCTGCTGATCTAAAATGTTTAATACATGTTGATCCACTAATATCTATCAATACATGCAAATAATTGATGTAAAATGCTTTTCATGGTCATCAGATATGACCTATTTGGACGTTCAGAGGCTCTGTAGTGAATGTGGAAACACCATCATCTTCTATAACATTGATTCACCAGTAAACCCATGGAGTGTGACAAATTGCAGTGCTTGTATGTGCTTATTTTTGTGTTGTGTTATTGATATCTTTGCTGCAAAAGTTACTTTTTTCAGTTTTCTTTGTTTTTTAACATAATAACCCTGAACTGTAATCTGAGCTTTAATGAACATCTACATGATCAGTAAATTAAATACAGGAAAATCCGTGATTTTCACAAAAAAATAAAAAGCTAAATACGGGGGATAATTTTAAATTAACAGCTGATAAATCAGTTAAGAAATGTTAAAACTAGAGGAAAAGTCATTTGGGAACTGCCACCAAAGTAGATCTGGGTTTTTATGGGTTAATCTTAGTTGCCACGTTTGAGCTCCTGCATTCCCACTTTGCCCTTTGAAGAGTTCACTCTACTGCAGCATTTCATGGCTTGATTGTGCCCTTAGATAATGAAAAAAATATTAATTAAAACAAAAGTATACGGCATGCAAAAATGAACTGAAATAACCTCATTTTATATTAATCTTACTCTGAACAAGATGAGATGAATTTATAAAGACATAATAATGAAAAGCTTGTGTTAATGTTTCTTTCTCCACTGTTCTGTGACAACACCAATTACAGAGAAGCCTACATTTCCCTTTCATGTGTATGCATGAGTAAGCATGTGCACGCAACAACCTGAATGCATCTGTGGCAATAAAGCGCCCACAGAGCTGAAATGCCTCATCCAGCGTGCGAGACACTTCCTCGCTGGCTTCATCGTCAGAGCTCATGTCCTCGATGCAGGTGAGCAGCTGGGCGACCCGCTGGCGAAGGAGCATCTTCGACTTGGAGCCTGAACTACTCATGCTGTCTGAGCGCACACGCAAAGTATCTCCTAAAAAATCCATCTTTGGAGTTTGTGGAGTGAAAAAAAAGGTCTTTGGAGTTTTCCTAAGTGAAGTGAGGACAGTTTTCTAGACACAATTCTTCATTCGATTATTAATTAAAGAAAAAGATGCAGCACTGTGAAGGCAAACAAGTTAAATCCACCATAAGGAATGATCCTCAAACTCTTGTTGTTGGTTTACTCGCAACCATTTGACCCATGAGGTCTCGCTCTGCTCAGGTCTGTGGAAGTAACATGAAGTGACTCCAGGTTGGAAACTCTTCGCATATGCTTCAGGCAGCTCCTGTTTTAAGTCCTTTAAACATGCCAGGATGAAAACCTGAACAGCCCAAGGTGAAGAGTGGCTGTGTTGGTGAAGTCCTTTCTATGGCAGCAGAGTCCTGTGCACTCACGCAGCAATGGAGCAAAAGATTGCCAGAGCAGTGGGGGTGACTCGGGAATGTGGGCAAGAGCAAGTCTGATTTGGACTATAATCACAGGCAGGCGACAGACATGTGAATGTATGTGCTCAGGAGTGTGTGTGTGTGTTTAAAGAGTAGAAAGACGCAAAACTGCCCCCCATTTGGTGACTATTTTTGCAGCACTTGAGTAACTTCAGATCAGTAAGAGGTTTACGACCAGCATCAGCTGAGTCTGCCAAACAAAGCATGTAACCTCGCAATTACAACCATGCATTAGTTAGGGGACAACACACACACAATAGCATTAGCGTCTTTTGGCCTCAATCCATTTTCTCCTCATATAGGTGAAAGGTTATCTGTGTAAACACCCCAGAGAAATGTGGGGTAAATGTAAGCTGTGACACAAATCTTTAATTATTTTTGTTGTTTTTAATGAACATTATCATTAACTGTTGACAAATTACTGACTATTACAGTACATAATGACTTCAAACTGGATCATTTATAGTTATAAGACTTCTATGCACAAACTGTAGGGCATAATCCTTTTAAAATGCTATTTTCATAATACTGTTTTGAGTTTTGTTAGAGCAACTGATTAATATTAGACTTCTATGTAAATGAATCTGAATGTAATCTGAAACAAATTGCATTACACTGTCGATTATGTCATTACTCATTGGATAATAACACTTTTTTGCAAATGTATCAGTAAACACTTACTCATACTCATTTATTCAAACATTTCTGTAATGCTAATAAGTTCAGACAAAATAAATGCCCTGAAGATATTGTTTTTTTCATCGAATAAATGTTTAAATGATAGCTAATCTACGGTGCCCCACATGTCTTTGCCACTTCATGTAACACTGTCACATGCAGAGACTTAGGGAACATTCTTTAGCAACCAGAAGTGTTAAGTGGATAACCCAAGGGTTCACTGGTTCAGTGAGAAATGATGAATAGAAGTCTATTTTAGGTATTATTACAGACTCAAAGCAGCCACAAAGCTTCTTAAGGTTGGGCAACTCAGAGCCTATTGTAGAGTCTTTCAGTGTCTCATGCATATTTTATTCCTGTAGTTTCTTTCCTAGTTGTTTTACTCCTCGTTTTTACTCTCTCTTCTTCTTCTTGTTTACCTATAAAAGCTCATTTAAGTGGAAGACAAGCTGGGAAAAGAGGAGGAGGAAGGTATTAATTCTTACCTGCACTTGTCTTTCCCAACATATCGAGTTCGTCCAGCGCTCATATTCTCCCCTGCGGACAAACACACACGTACTTAAACATGCATGCTTAAACCAACTGTAAAAAACAATAGACACGCATAGTGCACATAAATGCTTCCCTCTTTTAGAGCCAGTTCACCAGGAGCACAAACCAAGGCCCAATAAAATAGACAAAGCCAAACCTGGCAGAGATGCCTGAAAGTCATTTCTGAAATGGCTTTGTAATCATGTCTAATCACGGTTATTGCCATCCATAATGAAGTGACAGCACCCTGAAGGTCACATGTAATAACAGAAACACCTTCACAGCTATTTTAAAAACATATTTGTAAAATTGGATCACAGGAGTCCTCACACATAAGAGTGACGTGACTTTTTTAAACCATCCCATGCGAATAATTTCCTTTAAGCACTGGCCATTTTTAACTAAAAAGGAAGTTTAGGGAAAATTGCATAAAACAGGAGTTTAACATTCATTCAAGCATAAAGCCAGGCTCTCTAATAAAACACAAAAAGAGAAAATCTCTGTCTTCAGCACTGGCCATGCAAGAGAATTCTCTTTTTGTTAGGAAATCTTCAGTGTACCTGGTTGGAGAAATGTAAATGTGACATAAAATTTATACAAAACCACCCCCTTCATAATAGATGAGCATCAAACATCTGATTAAAAACATGTTTCAAGAAATTTTAGTAATATTTCTAAACCTGTGGATGAAATATGTAGAGATGTGTGTGACAGCCATTTGATGCTGGTTCCAAAAAAGTATTGACTTATACTGAACCCAATTTATTCACAATATATTTTTCCAGAAATCATTCTTTAAATTTAGATCCTTTAACAATTGGTCTAATTGTCCATCTTTAAATTATTCCTGTTAGTAAGAGTTTAGGGCTTGTGGAAGGCTTTGATTGACAGGTGAATTCACACTTTCAGACCACCGTTTCTTGAATTCCCTGACATACAACTCAGCTGTTGTTATGGTTGATTGTTATTTATTGGTAATTTACACAAGGCTATCAAATTATTTTGCCATGGACATTTTTGATTAAGTTTGTCATCCTTTAATGCATCAGTGACCTAATATTTGGCAATAGCTCACCTATAGCCTTTTATGCTCCACAGCTCCACCCCTTTTGTCTATATATGGTCACTTCTGGCTCCAAAAAGCCAACATTGCCACCATCAAAACGCAAAAACCTGACTTAAAAACAGCAATCCAAAAGCCAATTTTCAATGTCACAGTTGCTCTGTCCACTTGTTAAATACAGTCTTTGATTAATTATGTGGTGAATGGCTTATGCAACAGCAATATCATTTTGTATATATCATAGTCATGTTTGTGTCTACTACTAAATGATCCACTGTGTTTACCTGGTAAAGGCAAACCTTTTTCACTTAAAGGTGCAGAGCGAGTAACTTTAGCTTGGCATAGTTTAGCAACAAAGTTAGCTTCCCACAACTACAGATGCTGAAATAAAGCTGTAAAACTACGACTAAAAAAATAATTATCTATATTTGTCATCATCATAATTTGTCAAGTCAGTTACAAATGCTCTTGCATAATAACTACTGCTCCTTACCAATAATAAAATAAAATAAAATAAAGTAAAATAAAATGAATAAACCAATAGTTAAACTTTTTTTGTGTGTGCTTCTTGTTCGGTGGAAGTATTTTTCCATATTTTGATTGTGTAAACAGGCTTTAGACATCAAAATCTGATTAATACAAGTGGCAGACACACTCATGCATACTAATTAAGAACCTGGATTAGATGGATTGCAAAAATATTCAACATAACAGGCCTGAACAATGACTCTTTGTACTGTTACATTGCATTTTCTCCTTTGGGTGGATCTTTAAAAATTCAACAGAGCTTTTCTAAAACCCATTTTATACCAAAATTATGTTAACCCATGTTGAAATGTAGTATGTGATATATGCCCTACACATTATATAATGATATTATAACAGCCTCTGGATATTGGCCAGTGAAACAACATTACCAAAGTAAAACTATGAGCCTATATGGTAAAATTAAATACGCTTGATGCAATTATTATCATTTCTCATAGGTTTCAATTATGCATAAAATATTTTCACTTAGTTGTCAATGTCAAATAATGCTGTTATTAGACACCTTAGAGAGTTTTAGACAGTATTTTTTGCATTAAGATAATTTTTAACTCATTTCTAAAGATGTGACTTCAAACTTCAATTAGCTCAAAATTAGACAGATTTTGAGGCTCTTATCCAAGGGTCTGCTGAGAATAAAACCCCCCTCCTCCATTCATCACAGTACCTGTCTCTGTGGGTCTCTGTCGTTCTTGCGGTGTCTGGAAAAAGCCACAAACTCCGTTTGCACAGATGACAAAGATCTCCAAAGGGGAGTCGAGACGCTGGATCTGTTTTCCGACGGTGAGTCCCGTTGTTAACAGGTGTTGGTTGTTCTCTGCTCTCCTTCTGAGTGAAACCTGCCCCTGGACTTTAAGCGTAACATCGGATCAAGCTATTATCCCAGGTTGGTTAACAACCCAGTGAGAACGTATTATCTTATTCATGAATGGTCATGTCTGTTTATTCAATGTAACCATGACGCATGGTATTTGTTGCTTCAAAGCTCCTTTTGTATGTACATAAATAATCCTTCACTTTCTTAACAGTGTGGAATGTATAATGGGTGCCTATAGAACCTGTAGTTAAAACTTTGATTTTAGAATATGAGTCCATGCCATGTTATAGGGAACAAAAAAGCACTTTAATCATGAAACTCCCAAAAATAAATACACCCCACACTGGCTGAACCTGACAGGATTGACCTGATTTGTAGTCATTTATAGTCCTCATAATATACAGAGTAAACAGTAGACCAACTTTATTACCTTTGTGACATCACCACTTTACCACATACAAGACTTTGTTGCATTATGAACAGATGGAGAAAAAAAAAAAGAGTCCCACAATTTAATATATTGTGAAGTTCCTTTAGTTTTGTGACATGCATTCACTGTGGGATCATTTCAATAAGTTTATGATATGTCACATAAAGCTGCTGATCCTAGACCTGACCAACTGAAGGAACCCCAGACCACAACACTGCCCCCATAGGGTTGTAATGTGGGTACAAGGCATGATGGGTAAAGAGGACTTCTCACCCTAATGGGATCATCATTCTGGAACAGGGTCAGTTTGGACTCATCAGACTACATGACGTTTTTCCTTTGAAACACAATCCAATCTTTATGTTCTTTCTCAAACTGATATTTGTTCAATAATGAGAAGCTACTCACTGCACTAGTTAGACTTAAAGAAGTTGTTGCAAATGAAACAGATAAATCACTGCAATACTTACCACTGGAAGGATCCGAACTATTTACTTGGTTAAATCCAGTTCTACCTTTTTTTAGGTGACACTGTTGTCTTACAGTTTACATGTTTACCAAATAAAAACAAACAAAAAAAATAAAAATAAAATTAACTCTTCCTCAAGTTTTCCAAGCTCACAAATAGTTATCAGTTACAGATTTGCTCTGATAAATTATGGATACTCATAAAGGTTGGTGTTTATTTTCACACACTCCCCCTGTGTAGATTATTGAGGCCCAGAGTGGCATCTACATCTCACAAAATGTGTAGCGGCTCACTGTCCCGGTCTCTCTTCTGCCACATAATCAGGGTTTAAAGTAATCTTTGCCATCCAAAGCCTGATTAATTTCGCCTTTCCTGCAGTGTTTTCTATGTGTGTGTATGCAGTGCTTGTTTTCTGACACAGTGCCTTTTTGATACACCACTGAGGGTGCCAAATTGTACACATAGGCTTTAAAAAATCTGTATTGGTTTTAGCAGTGTGGTGCTGCTTAAAGCCCTTTGATTTGATTTGTTGTCAGTTTTAGCCCTGTTTTTTTCATCTACAAGATGCTTTAAAATGCATTGATTCAATGAATTACTATATTTACTTGTCATGTTTACTTGTGATTATATAATAAATGTAATTGCTATATGTCTAGGTGCGTCATAATGTATGAATTTATGATTTCATCTGTAACACAATATTTTAACCTCTGTTTCTGGAATGCAACTTATTATGCAGTGCACTGAAACACAACTTAAGTAATAACCTGTTTATAGTAAAATCTGAAGAAATATACAGAATTTCTTGCAGCATTTTCAATAATTTCTATATTCTTCTATATACAAACAGACAGATGACTTTCCTAAATAAAAGGGTTTTGACTCCAAGCTTTTGCTGTCCTGTGCACACTTTATAATATATCCTGTGTGAGCTCTAAATGCAAGTATAAGTGAGCACATGAGATGCATTGCCTTGGATGTATTTATACACAATCTCTGTAGAACAAATGCTAATGCATCCAAAATAAGAACAGGAAAACATGCCATCAGTGTTTTAGTGAGTGCCAGAAGACTATGTCCTGCCAATGGAACAGATGGAACAGCCCATACATGTATAATAGTTCTTGAATTTATTTTTCTCAGCTATCTTATGTGGGACCGATCTGAATATTGTCTGGGAAAAGACTGGCATAATACAACAATCAACCATAACACTCTGACCACTGACAGGAGAAGTGGTAATAATATTGATTATTTTATTACAATGAAACCTTTCACTGGGTTGGATATATTATTCAACAAGTGAACATTTAGTCCTTGGAGCTGATGTATTGGAAGAAGCAAAATGAGAAACATAAGTAACTGAGGGAATTTGACCGAGTCCATTTTGTAATTGGGTGCTTCTATGAAACTGGTCCCTAAAAACAGGACATGGCGTCTAAAAATTCAAACCAGATTTAGACTAATGTCATGAAGCAAATTTGGAAGCACTTTGGGTCTATTTTAAAAATAAATATTTACTGAGATAAAAGAGAAACTACTTTTCAGATAAAACACATTTTTATATTTTTTTATACTGTTTTTATGAAAAAAAATATTTTTACAATTTTTTTTATTGTCTCACAGGTACATTTTGGGAATCGAACTCATTATGCAAGGCAGAGTGTTTCACAAAAATGACCACTGTTGCAAAAACACTTGCGATTTATATGTGTTTAAAAGGACAGGTTCTGCATGTAATGCTAGTGGATACAATGGGTTACAAAACCTGGAATGAGACTGCCGATTCATGAAAAACCTGCATGTCTGGATTGCAAAAACCACTAGGATCGTCAAATTTAACACAGAGTTTTTATTTACAGTGGTATATAAGACAATTTCAAGCTACGTGTTCCAGATCAAATGTACTGACACCAAGGTAGCTTTTCCTGTCCCAATTTTGGTCCTATTTTCAGCCCCAATGTTTTATTAAAAATGCATTAATTTTGGGATGGCTCAGAGCAAGAGTATTTATTTTTTTTTTACATTTATCTGAGGTCATCATTAGGTACATCCTGGGGGGAAATATGTCTACATTTCTCTCTTATTATTGGGTCTAAAAAGCTGGCAAAGTGCCAGGTCCCAAAATGAACCCAGTTTCATAGAAGCACCCAATTGTGATGACTGGGTCAGAACATCTCCACAACTGCAAGTCTTGTTGGGTGCTCCTGGTCCAAAAATGGACTACAGAAAGACATCTCAATCTCAAGACAGTTGATCATCAGTGGGAGGTGTTGGACAAATAAATCCAATCCATGGAGAGCCACCTCTCTACTTCCAGGACTTCAGGGATCTGCTGCTAACATCTTGGTCCAAATGCCACAGCACACATTCAGAGGTGTGGTGGAGTCTAGGCCTCAGGTCAGAACTGTTTTTATGGAAAAAGGTGGACCTATAAAATATTAGACAGATGGTAATAATGTTCTGCTTCCATAGATGCTGGATTGACTGAGTTCCGGTTGTTGTTCTTTAGATACTTCTGGTAGGTAATAACCACTTTACATTGGGAATGAACAACAGGATCTGTAGATGCTCTGACCCAGTGATTGGTCCATCACAATTTCTCCCCTGTCAAAGTTGCTCAGATCCCTTCTCTTGCCTGTTTTGCTGTTTCTAACACATCATTGATGTTCATAATGTAACTGTACACAGGCATTTTTGTAACTTGGTGTGAACTCTGATGTCTCTCGGCTCTCCACTTGTGCTCAGATGAACCAAAATGTGACATAGTGTAAATTGGGTTTTTGTTGTAGGCAGTGGGTAAAATTATCCAAAGTGATAATGGCACTGTCATTACAAATATTCACGTCAAACATCTGCAGTTGCTTTACTTCTTTTTATTCATTTCTTTACTTCTCCAATGTACAGTAGTGTTATTGGAAGATAAGATGACAAAAAGGCACAAATTCACAATAAAAGAAAGAAAAACAGGAGACAATTCAACAGGAGTGAGTGAGAGAGTAAGAGAGAGAGAGAAAGAGAGAGATTTAACGATTTAAAAACTGCTTGGGATTGTGGAATCATTTGGTTTCATATTCTGATTATAAATTGGGGAATCTAACAACAGATATCTATGAGATTGTCTCTGTTAATGTTCTCTCACAGGCTTGTATGGTATCTTCAGGCTCTTAAAATGGACCTATATATAGTCAGTATCTAATTGCTTTAACTTTTTTCTCTGTAGTTACTCCAACATTCAAGCACCGAGTGGAAAATGCTCCTAAATGTCGAATAATCAGTTTTGATCCCCATCAGTAACCACAGGAGCGCAAAACTCACACCGAGGCTCCACTTTGGGCCGACACCATCAGCTTATTATGTGGATCAATGAACTGACCCAAGCTGCCGTTATAGGTTCCTTTTTCAGCGAGAGAAGCGAGTGTAGTTCAGAGACTGACAACAGAGGTACAACATTCAGAACAAAAATATATATTCATACACTGTCCTGCCAATGAGACATGGTCCCACACTGAGAGGAAGGGAAGCGAGAAAGGAGAGGAAAAAAGCGAAAACGAACAGGGTGTTTTGCTGAATTATTTTCTTCGACTTGGAGGAAGATCTAAAATCTAAAAACCACACAGAGCAGCTCCGTTGTCCACTGCTTTTCTGGCTGATTTGCAAAGTCAGTCCAGGATGTTTGAGCAATCTCATACATCTGTGCGAGAACATCCACAGTTATTGCTTTGCTGGAGCACCCTGAAATCTGAAGCAAAAATCTTCTACAGCAATATTTATGTCTACATTTGATGGTATTTCTAAAATTTCTTATCAGCACTAAATTTCAAAAAGTCTTCTGTTCGAGCAGTTTGGTCATGTAGGAATAGGAGAGTGCCAGGAGGGTGTGCTGTAGGTTTGGCAGGACAGTTTGATCTATATATATATGTGTTCATCTACATTTATTTACTATTTACAATGTCAATACATACAGTACATCCACAAATCTCCATGGTTCAGTTGATAGCCCCATCACAGACAGTGAATGAGATGTTTGATGGAAACAGAGAGAGAGAAAGGGGTGGGGTGGTTGGACGTCGAGGGACAGTGTTTTCTTTAAAGAGGGGGCAACAGGAAATGGCTCCAAATATTTCTGTCTATAAACTTAATCTGGCAGGCATACAATGCATTACAACATAAATGTCACTGTTGATTTGTTAAAAGAAAAACAGAGCTGCCACTAATGGTAAGAGCAACACTTAATGACAATCTATCATCTATATGTTCTCAGTGTCACTAAAGAAAATTTACTTGCTGTTTTTCACTCTGCCAAAGAATACAGTTAATGAAGATATATCATCTAGGCGTGGTCAAATTTGACATTTTGATCAGTGCAAAATATCTTTTGACGTCTCTCTGTTTCATTCAAAAATCTGTACATGAATTTTTCTTACACATCGACACTTGAGATGCTCCATTCATTATGTTTATAATCTAAAAGTATGAATCGGAGTTGTGCTAAATTAACATTATGGCTTTGGCCTTTTTTAAGTTGCACATCGCTCACTCTTTAAAGTGTCCACACTGTCACAAGATGCAGTGGGAAAGTAAACAGACAATGAAAAAAACCTACAGAGGGTAACTGAGGACTGAGGAGGCCAAACATGTCAATAACCGGGAGAAGGATGGCGCCTGCTGTTACCGCTCCTTGATTTCCATTCATTCTTCCTGACCTTAAAAGCCATCACCAGATCTCTTCAAAGACACACAACTGTACATCACTCATGCATACGTATACTGTGAAACCACACTGTTACTGATATCACACTTGAGAATTTTGCAGGAGAAAACCCCGCCTCATCCAAATACAGACACAATTAAAAAAAAAAAAAAAACTGTATTTAATGAATAATTCATCAACAACTTATCCAATCTTGACCTTCAGCTTGGGCTCTACTTTACTGAAACTGTTCACACCATCTGAACAAACAGTAGAGGAAGATAGATTTGCAAAGATAAAGAAGAGACCAAAGTGTCATGGTATTTATTGCTATCGCTGGATAAGACCATTTATCCACTGGAGGTGAAGGAATGGGAGGCAGGGCAAGAACTGATGCAGATCACATTGAATTTTTACCTTTTATCAAACTACAGTGAGAGGGAGGAACTGTATATATATGTTTCATGACAGCTGCCATGACCGCTAATAGATGTGCAGCAAAAAAGATGAGTCAGATGGCAAAGACAGCCCTGCACTCTGTTATAGCACTTCTAGTTGTTCGCTGTACACTTTCCGTTGCGGAGTTATATACTGTATTTCTGTTTCTCTTTATGGACGATATCTCTCTCTCTCTGTATTTCATATGTATGCATGTGTTTATTTTCATGAGCAGCCTTCAGCCTACTAGTTAGTGCAGTTGAAAACAGTCTGATTAAACTGACTTTAAAGAAGAATAAAATGATCTATTGAAAGAGAAGCCAGGAAAACTCCATGACCAACCGACGCTAAACACTCACACACATATACGCACACAAAAAACAGAAGCGCGCACGCACAAACTCACAAAGCAGCTGAAAAAACCAATGAATGTCTCAACACAGCAAGGAGGGAAAAAAGTCCTTTGCGTTAGGACAGAAGTAGAGTAGAGACGAGTAACCCTCTAAGAGAAATCCCAACCGTACAACTGCGGTTTGTAGACTTGCAAATTGATTTTTAACAACAAAAGGAAACACTGCATAAAGTGAGACACAAATTGAGTGGAGGAGGTACAATGACAAACCAAGAAAAAAAAAAAAAAAAGACAGAAAAAGAGAATGAAAAATCACAAGATCAAAATGCAACACAGGAGATACAGCTTGGTTTGGAAAAAATAAAACATCCACAGTTAAACCTACAGACAAAATCATTTTAAAAACCCTGTTTATATATATTTATATTTATATATATATATATATATATTTCAATACAGTTATTCAGCTCCCCAATATACTGTATATATACACCACTGGAATATCTTAAGTAGAAATAAATCCTAAATTGCAGAGATAAGGGACACTATCCTCTGTAGTTTAGAACAGTTTATAGACTGAGAGAGAAAGAGGACGGACTGACAGGATCTATACTGTTGCTACTGGAGGCCTCAGAGAATTCAATAAGATGGGAACACTGGATGGAAAATAAAAAAAAAATACTAGAGATGGATGGGATGTAAGGAGGGAAGGTGGGATGAGGTGGAGTATATCAGCTTAAAACTGGGTCCAGAATCCCTGAAAACCAGATTGTACCAGGATAGAAGGGTTTGGACCAGACGGCCAGATGTTGTGTCAGTTGGAACAGAAGGAGGATGTGAATCCGCTGGTGTCTGGGTATACTGGTCTGAAAGACACACAGAGAGGACAAAATTCCATTGTTTACTCACATCCAACCCCTGCACCTGGAGGACGGCTTCTCGGGTCTTTGATCCAAACAACTACAGTTTTAATATTATCTGCTCCTTCTACTGTGAAATGGAATAAAACTGTCAAGATCTCTATTAAAATTAGAGATAAACACAAGTGATCAGAAGGAGTATATGGGATTACTATTTAATGGATTAAACAGAAGTGCAAAGAGTGTCTCAATATAGCAACTGAAGCACTAGAATTAATTTAAAACCACATGTCTATCTGTCTGCTTGTACTATATCTTATAGTTTGTACTGATATGTCACATTAGTTACCACTACGTTACAAAAAATGTGAAAATTTTTAACCCATTAAGACCCAGTGCTACTTTTTTGGCAGTTCCCAAATGATTTTTTTCTCTCTGTGCAATATTTCTTAAGTGATGTATTACCAATTATCATATTTTTATCCTCTGTGTTTTGCGTTTTTTAAGTGTACATCAGGTATTTTCCTATATTTAATTCACTGATCATGTAGAAGTTCTCAGATAAAAGTTGAGGATTGTTACATCAAAAACAGAGAAAACTAAGGAAAAAGTTACTTTTTCAGGAAAAATATATCATCAACTGAATATTAAAATAAGTGTCTCCATCCACGGTCATTAATCAAACTCCGTGGGTTTTACTGGTGAATCAATGTTGTAGAAGATGACGGTGTTTCCTTGGTAAATACAGAGCCTCTGAACATCCAAATGGAACAAGACAAACTTTATGGGTTAATATGGGCATTTTATTTCTATTGTGTGCAGTGCAAGTTTAAGACTAAATATACAGGGTTACTCAAAAGAAAGGATTACTCTGTTTTTCAGTGTTCAGGAAAACCACAGAGTAAGAAATATAACTATAACTATACTGTTGCCCATAAAGTCAGAATAACATATGAAATGATTGTAACAATGTGATTTATTCTTGATAAAGTGTAAATGGGACTCAAAAGTGATTACTAATGTGTATAAAAAGGAATGTGTCCAAAAACAACATTATTCAACTTTTGGGCGACAGTGTATATGCATGATGAAGAAGGTATGTATCTTGGGTGTTTCCAGTAAAAAAAAAAAAAATTTTTTTTTTTGTCCCTTCTATTTTACAACTATGCATGTCTAGTGATACCCAATTACTATTTCCAGTTTATCATAAATATGTTTTTTGTATACAGTATTTGTCATTTCCTGATAACGAGAGACACACACTGATTACCATTCAAAAGAAAAGCATTGAACCAGAATATTCCTACTTTATTGGGCCGCTCCAGCCTGATTCAATACCCCATTTCAACCCTGTTTTTGATCAACCTGCCAAGCACATTTTGCTGGATTGGCCAACCTGTTCCCCAGAGCCGCCGACCCCTCCCTCCACTGTTTCATCCAAATCACTGTGTCTGTGAGCTGAATACACTAATGAATAATTTTAGTTTCTGCTTGATAGTGTACCTTTTGTACTGTTTTGCCTGTTGAATAATACATGTTAATGTGACCAACATTAAAAATAAAAGCCAAATTTTCAGTGCAACTGGAAAAAGAAATTGGTGGATCATTACTCATCAGCAATTGTAAAATGGAAGCGAGGTTCACATTTGGATCCTCCTCTCCACTGGAATAACTGAAAGATCTGAAATTGTAAATTAGGTGAGTAAGTAAACTTTACTTCTACGGCTGTTTTCACTGATAAAATCACAAAGTGCTTTAGTGTTTGTATGTTTATGGTACACAAAGCTGTTAAATGTATAAAAAGATGTATCTCTGTTATTGGAGTTAAATTATGGAATGACATAAATATATATTTAAAAAGATTTTTGATGTATTGATTGGTAGCCTAAAACTGATTTTGATTTGAATGTAGACGAGGTGGATATAAGCATTTAGCTTCTGCCTAAGTCTGTTCAGTCGAAACAGAATTCATAGTCGGTTCACTTAAAATCAACCTCTTTGATTGTATGTTCTGTATTATGTAAGATGACTGAATAAACAATAAACTTAAACCTAAACAATATTAGTGCAGAGTGGCATAAACACAAATAGATCAATTAAAATAACACAACATTTAAAGACATCACACTGAAATAACAAAAAAATAACACCATTAAAATAGCATAACCAAGCCATCCAGTCAACTAAAAGCTTGCTGAAATAGTAGTGTGAAACACTTTTGATGCCTACCTTTTAATTCATGCATGTTTCCAACCTTGTGGTTCTCTAATACATTATGTACATTGTCATTTCTTACCTGATGAGCAGCAGCATTCACAGTTCGACACAACCTCAGTCCTCTAGTGCCACCATCCCTTTCACTGGGTCCTTCACTCTCATCTGGCACATGAAAAACAAACGAGTGCGAACGTGCTTGAGCATATTTTATGTGTACACCATTGAACTGTTTCCGGTAAGGCCGAAGATAAAGTATTAATTTCCACTCATGTGATTGTCTTGTCAATAAAAGCGTTTTCTACAAGCATGTTACAGGAATCTGTGTGCTTCTTTGTGTACCTCATCTAGCTCCCTGCGTGTTTCCTCCTCCATACGGCGAATGTCTTCCATGTTCAATTCAATCCATTTGTCGATCCAGCAGAACAGCTGACGGTGGAAGTTGGTGAACAAACGCTTCTCTTGCTGAGAAAAGAAGAGAAATTCACACTGTAATTTGGCAAAAAGAAACTGAACGTTTTAAGTGACAATTATTTAGTATATGGTACATTTGGTTTGATGCTGCTTTATGCTCTTCATCCACTAGAGGCTAGTGCAGCCCAAGTGTAACATTGAATTGTACTTTTCCGTTATTATTGTGTATCTATGTATATGAGACAGTGTGACACAGCACTCCTTAATACAGAACCACTGTTACAGGATGTTGTCCACACACTGCTGACCTCAACTGTTGTCGACCTGACGACCGTGATAACAACAAACTGACAAACTGAAAAGCACCACGATCCAGTTACAAACAAACCTTCTGAATGAAATTCTCCACTTTATTTTGCAGGCCCCACCACTTGAATTTGACAGTGACCAGTTTGTAGGCACACATGTGTGGGCAGTCTTTCTTGTTAGGAAGTTCCTTCTGCAAGTGCAAAAATGTACAGCTGTAAACAGCTACAGAAACTGATTGAGCCTTAAAACCATATTTAACAGATGTATTTTGACATAGTAATAGAAAAGCATTCATATTTTCCAATGATTCAAAAAGACTTTAACCCATAAAGGCCCAGTGCTACTTTTGTGGCAGTTCCCAAATGCATTTTTCTCTATTTTTAACCTTTCTTAAGTGACTTATCACCATTTATTGTAACATTGCCCTCTATATTATGACGTTTTTCAGTGAAAATCAAGTATTTTTCTATGCTTCATTTATTGATTATATAGATATTCGTAAAAAAGTCACATTAAAATTTAGGTTTATATCAAAAATAGAGAAAACTGAAGAAAAAGTGACTTTTTCAGCAAAATATATCAATAACTGAATGCAAAAGTGAATGTATCCATCAAGCGTCATTGATCGAACTCCATGGGTTTTACTGGTGAATCAATGTTGCAGAAGATGATGGAGTTTCCACGTTCACTACGGAGCCTCTGAACGTCCAAATGGGTCATATCGGATAACCATGGAAAGATGATAAACTGTATTTTACACCAATTAGCTACACGGATTGATAGGATTAGTGGATCAACAGTTATTAAACATTTTAGAGGGAAATGATTTTGGTCACCAGTGACTGTTTGGGTCTTTATGGGTTAATTTATCACAACTGAAATATGAGTCATGCTATGAAGCAAATATTACTATAAATTATGTTTTTACTTAAGCCAATTATATATTTCACAGTGGATACAGTCTGTGGGTTTAGAAAAAAAATAGGAGACTTTTGAGGCCTTGTACCTTCCAGTCGGGTCCTAGAGGACCTCGTCCTGTCTTCACTGACTTGAACTTACATGGATCCTCCTCTGGCTTGTAGTCCTGGAGAAAAGCAAAAGAAAAACTGCATGATGACATGGACAAAGAACTATCAGCGTTGCTAAGAGATCTAATCACAGACTTAGAATGGATGTCAAGTGAAACATGTTCACCTTAGGCTCCACTTGGCTTCTGTCTGCAATGTCAATGTAGACTACATCCACTTTCTTCCAGGTTTCAGCATCAAGCCCATGTACCTGAAATAGAACCAAATAATTCAGTGAGATGCAAACAAAAACCTCTACAGGATGCTTATATAATGCATTTGCCTGTGATTGCATATGAAAGCTCATTTAATGCAAAGAGAAGTTTTTACAAACAATATATGTGTGAGTAATTTTTGATTACATGACAACTGACCAATCCAGCTGAAACAGTATGAAATAAATACTGTATTACAATGGCTGGAGTTAGTAAAGGGAGAACATTGCAAATTTCAATTGCAAATTGCAAATTTCAATTATCCACAAAAAAACTAATCTATTTATCAAATGCAATTTTTGAAAAGCTTTCATATCTCTATGAATACTCAAAACCATGTGTTTGTCTCATGTTGCCACCATCAACTTACATTTTCAAGGTGTCCCAAGTCAGGTTTGTGCCATGTCTCAATCTTAATGAGGAAGTTATCTTTCATATACTCATTCTGCCACAAAGAGAAGATGTCACATCAAATCCATGTTAAATTTCTTCAGTATAAACTGTCTGACACACACACACAAACAAGTGCACATAATCATATCTGCGTCTCACATGCACACACAGTATTGGTGTCTGACTAGCCCTGCTGTTGGGGCTGTGTCACTGAAATAGATCAAATTTCTTTCTCAACTTTCGGGTTAGATTATGCTCTCAGTGAGCATCAAGTCTTTTGCGTCCTGTGTGTAGAAATAAAACATTATATATCTAGGTACAAAACACAAGCGTTTACTTACAGTGATGACTGCAGAGCCATAGGAAAGCAAGTGCCAGGATAAAAATGAGAGAGAGAGAGTTAACACAGTAGAGAAATACTCTGGAGATGATGTAAAGCACAAAGGTTAAGGAAAGCTAAATTATTAAAGAACATTGATTCCTTCACAGTGTGTGTTATATATGTTGGCTGTGCCAGTGAGTGCTCTGTGTTTGTATGACAGATAGTTGTATGGCAACTGGCAACTGGTGTGTGTTCTGTGGCTGAAAGGCTCCAGTAATTGCATGCCTCTTCTCACTGGACATACTGTAAATTATTCAGCTACTCCTTCAAGGTGACAGAGACCAAGAAAGAGAGAGAGAAAGAAAGAGGGAGAGACAGAGAGAGAGAGAGAGAGAGAGAGAGAGAGAGAGAGAGAGAGAGAGAGGGGTGCCAGAGAATAAGAAGAGATTCAACACATCAACATTCCTGTGAATTTAACTCTTTTTTTAGCACTAAAGCACCAACTCTATAATAAATGTTGGCCTCAAATATGATAGATTATTCTAAAAAATAGCCACAACCTCAATAAACTGCATAAAAGTGATAACTGAAACTCTGAAATGTAATGCTGTGTGAGTTATGGAAGAAATTAGTTTACTATAGGCTGGGCAAAATGAATCCATCCATCCTTTTTCTGCACAGCTTAGTCCTTGTGGATGGTATGGTGTAAAATTTAAATTGTGCTTCTAGGTTTAGATTGTGTGGAGATCTTTCTTGCTCAAAATACAACCAATTTGTTTTTTTGTTTGTTTTTTTTTTATCATATATTCACTGTGATTGTGATATTCACTTCTGTTGTCATTAAAAATTTTAATTTGTTTAAGCAAATAATTCACATTGAAAGCCTTGAAAGTGCTGCTTTTTTTTTTTTACTATTGTTTATTAATTTTTGCACAAATACAGCCTATTGATGTAGTGAAGGAAACTAGTCAACTTTTCAAGACTAGAGTTAGTGTAATATAAACAGAAAAAAGTTTGCGAACATTGTGAATTGTCCATAACACTGAACAAGATCATTCATTCATAACACTCATTCATTCATTCATAACACTCATTAATTCATTCTTTCGTTCATTCATTCATTCATTTTCTGAATCACTTAACCCTCTGGAGTGTATCCCAGCTCATAATAGGTAAAGTTGGGGTACAACCTGGACATGTCACCAGTTCATCCCAACGCTGACAAACAGAGATGAACAACCATTCACTCTCTCATTGAAACCGACAGGTAATTTAAGACTGACCAGTTAATCTGTTAAGGTGTATGTATTTGAACTGTGGTAAGAAGCCAAAGTAATCTGAGATAACATGCCACTTCCACACAGAACGACCCCACTAAGACCCTGTTGCTCTCAGCCGTGAGTGCACCAATGTGTTACCCCACTGAACAGAGTCAATATTATAGTTTTTGACTGTATTACCCAACTGTAGTTTATTGACCTAAAATGAAAAGAACTACACATTCAACATGTTTGTGTTTAGAGTACCTGTGCGACAGTATGGATATGCGTTCCAGGCTTTCTCGTGGATGTTGAGAGCTGATGCTGGAGCCAACATTCTAACGAATGATGGCACTTTACTGCAGGACAAGAGTAAAAAAACACAATTTAGATTAAAACAGTTAATTAAAGCCCAGATTAATGTTTTAAATGTGATTGGTTTATCTGATAAAGAACAGAAGCAAAAACCTCAGAACTGAAAAGACTATATTTTGATTAAAACAACTATATGAATTAATTATCAAAAAAACCTGGAAAATATTGACATTATGTGAGCTCACATTTATCACGTCTGTTAAAAACTCTTTTATTATGTCTGGCTTTGAACCTTTGACATATGTGATATACAATATTAAAATGATAAAATCCTTTCATCAGAATATGAGTCTGGTGAAATCCAATATTGACTTATCACCCTGTTATAATACATTATTGTGTTTTTAAAGTTATGTGATAATAATGGCACACACACACACACACACACACACACACACACACAAAAGAGAGAAAAACACTCAAAATCTTTTATTTTTCTTTCTAACTTGCGACCATGCAAACCAGGTGGTAAACTACTTACCTTTGCAAATGGTAAATTTTGTGTGTGTACTGTCCCTTCTCTCCATCTTTCTCGTAGGGCTCGTTTTTTAACACCTCCACTCCTTCTCCTCCGCCTGTCTCGTTCTTACTGGCCTCAGCCACAGAGTACAGCTGGCCCACTTGATACTGAAAACACACAAAACACAGAGTAAGTGACAGAGTTGACACACACTGACACAAGCGTCCAGCTATTTCATGTTCTCCAGTTCATCTATGTTGGTATAACGGTGGATTACTGATGCATGTTTTTCATCCTGATCCTTTTCCTGATCACTACCATCTCCTTTAACTTCCCGTAATCTTTCCCACAACCTCTTTATGCTCTGGTTTGCCCTCCACCTTTCCTTTCCTGTCCTGTGCTTTAAAGTTTCATTGCTGCATCTCTTTCCGTTCTTCTTCCACAAGCCGTACACGTTGTCCCCCACTCATCATCTCTTGTTTTCATCTCCAATCTTTCTCATCCTGAGAGTGTAAATACAGGACAATGGCTCCTTTCATTTCTTAATCACCTCTAATCCATCGTATAACCTCTGCATAAAGCAGCACAAGAGGGTAAACACAATATCACAATGAAGAGACTGGTCAATAAACTGAATTACAGATGTTTTAATTCTGTGTATCCCATTGTTTGTTGAAATAAAACACCAATTTTTTGTGTGTTTATGTGTTTTCCTGAATGTAACACGGCAACAATGTCACCCATTGTCAGTCTGGATACTTCATCTCACAGATAATCCTGGGAAGGTTTCTTTCATTTGCACACAAGTCATTAGGACTGATTTAATGCCATTGTGCTGCTGTTGGAAAATAAAGATGATTAAAACTCATTTCATTTCCAAGACGATACGGTTCACTGTTTTGGAATGAAAAAAAAAATAGAGCTGCAAACTTCACCATACATCAAACCAAAAGATAAATTAGGCCAGATGCACCATGACAAAACAAATACAATATAAATGAATTACACTGCAAACATGCTGCAGTAGTAAATTAGGAGTGACCTGGATAAGATAAGATATATAGGACTTCATTAATCCTTAAGGAAATTCATGTAAACTGTATATATGTCAGCGGCTCCATATCACTCAACTATAAAAAAATAAATAAATAAATAAAAAAACCCTAATCCATTAAAATACAATAAAAAATGCAGTAAAACTATGCTAAAGACATAGTAAAATCATATAAATAACAATAAATGGATGAAAATAAAGTGCTGTAGGTGTAAATAGCTCCCCCATGATATGTTTATTAGCCCACATCATCATCTTCTTTCCATATGAAAGACAAAAACAGGACATTAGCAAGTTTCTTGTAGATGACTTCCAATCTTTATAACAATATTATCTTAAAATTTGGTGGTTCAATAATGGTTAATTAAAGAACTACTGTGAATTCATTGCAATTAATCTGTCGTACAACAGTTAATAGTCAGATCATCAGTGTTAAAACAACATTAATGTGTGTGTGTAACGACTCAAAGCTGAAATAAATCCATATTTTAATGCCCCATTAGAACAGGACGTTTAGACTCATTTTACAAAGCTTGTCTAAAAAAGTGAAAGGAACAGAAATTCAAAAATATTCAGAAATATAGATAATATGAATAAAAACTGTTTATTCCACCATTTTTTTCCCTTATCTTTCTACCCTTTTCCTTTACCTGTGTTGGTGTGCATGTTCATTTCCCTTTGTACTAAAATATTCTACATAAATAAACAAATACATAATCAAAATTAAACCACTTCTCCAAATTAAACTCACAAATCCACCTCTCCAACATAAAGCGCTTCATTTATCTTCATACAATGCCCATGTATGCCATGATAATTCCCCTCGTAACAGTGTGAGTTATGGTAACAAACTGAATTTGTCATGTCTGAGATGAGAACAAAAAGCATCAGGGAACATAGAGGTCAATATTCTGACAGGTCCTTTAAAGTTCTGACATTTTAACTTCGTATGTCTGAATGTAAAAGGTTATTCTTCTGCAGAAGCAGCAAAAACAGACAAAGAGACCCAGATGAACTGTGCCAAACAGGTTTAAACGACCTTTACATAATACGGACTACGGAATACTGTCATAGAGAAACTACTGTACTGTTGTTATAATTGTGAGCATGATTGGATCGGTGGTGGATTCAATTATTTTACACACCTAGACAACAAGGTAAAGAAAGAGGGAATAAAAATTGGACAGCACTTCCCAGATCAGCTGTATATTTTGTGACTGCTGACTAAATACAGGAACAGCGAGGTCTCCTGAGTACAGTGTGGCCAAAAATAATTCAACCTTGCCGTCTGGGTTGAGTCCATGTCCAGTTTAAATCAGAACTTTCTTTGTTTTACATAATTCTTCACATAATGATATAGATTTTGTCAACTTCCCACTGGTAAAAAGCAAGAAATTCAACTCAGTACAGATACTTCCTTTAAAACAACATATACCATTAAAATCTAATCGAATATGTGATGTTTGTTTTGTTGTTGGTTTTTTTTTTTTAGAAGTGTGAGCCGACATTTCTAGTAATTGGTCACAAAGAACTGAAGACTACTGTTTCTGACAGTCAGACTGTAGAGAGGGAAGATGAAGCTCTGGAGGGATGTGATTCAAGGGCGGAGGGGAGGAACATGTGGTTCCAGAGACAGAGGTCATTACTCAACTGTCTTTAGGCCTTGTGGGTCACATTTTGGTTGAATAAGTCTCTTTTAGTATATTTTCCAACATTTCATCGTGACAAAGCACACTGACTGGAAGGAAGAAAACAAATCCTGCCTCATTATGTATAGATATGATCTAAATAAAGATGGAAAACCACACAAAAATAGAACCATCATGTGGAGAGTTAAAGTTTCCATAAGCCAGAGGAAATACTGATGGAAGACATGCCCTGCTACCTCTGTATTTGAATGAAAATGAGAATATTATTAAGGATGTGATGCTTCCTTCTGGCATGACCTGGTAATCATGTCTTTGCAGCTGTACTTAAAAGAGTTTAAGAGCAGATTAAGGGCTTGAGTAGCTACTTAAAAAAATGTCCATCTTGTCATTAATTGAGAACAGAAGTTAAATGTACCAACTAACAGTAGATTACTCTGGAATATATGCAAATAATGCATAAAAATTAGGCCAATGGTGGAGGTGGGGGGCACACAGGAAGTCAGGGAAGAAGTTTCAGGTAGCTCATTTACAATGCAGACCTGAATAGAATGACAAACTGCAATGGAAATGAGGAAAACGAGGGACAGGGGAGATGAAGAGGATGAGAGCAGTGAAAGACTGTGCTGAGTGTGTTGATTTTAGGACCGGTCTATCAGATTGGATGCCTTTTAACTTCACCTGACCTGCTGCGTTTTATGTCTTCCTCTGCACAAAATAAGAATATACAAAGGGAAATGAGCTTGTTTCAGGGAAGATCTACAGCTTACAGTAAAAATAAGCACACGTTGAAGTCCTAAGGCCTTTCTGTAAATGTTCAGCTTTAGTCAGGAGCCAGCACTTGAGCTTCCTTTCACTACTTTTCCAAATAAAATGAAGCAAAGAATCAGATAACAAAAACTGAGCCTTAAGCCATGTTAGCTTACACACAGACACCGAAATATAATGAAATGAATCTTACCTCTTCCACAGAGATGGGAAGAAGCACTCGACTGGAAGAGAAGAAAAAAGGGAGTTACTTAAATAAATATCACTCATGAGACTAGAAAGACACTCATTAGGGCGCCAGTCTCCTGAAAAGCATGTGAAGATGTGAGGAAAAACATCAGAATCGTTATTTTTTTCTCAGTCCACTGAAAAATGTAATGGGTCTTTAATTGGCCCACGCCCTATACCCTTCCATGACGCTTCTTGAAAATTGTAATTTTAGAGACAGGAAACCTCTGTGGTGGACGTAATCAGAATTTAACTAAAGCACAATGAGCAGTTCATGAGGAGCTGCTTCCTACTTCCACGGTCTCCATAGGACAGTCAAAGATGAAACAGTTGTGGAATTATCTACCTCTCATATTTATCTGTATTTCATATAAGACCTTCTCTTGGAATGAATATCAACTATTACAGATACTTGAATGATAACGACTTAAGATGATAAAATCTATACAGGATGATACTGGAAAAACCTTGGTCATGTTTTGTGTTAAGCTAGAAAATTATATACCATATGTCTTTATCTACATACAATAATAAGCTCTGCCCAGAAATGATAACTGTGGACTACAGGTGATTTAAAGCCAATCCATGCTGTGAATACACTGCAAGTCTTCCATTATGTGATATTTGTTATGGTAGAAGTTGGTACTGAATAATACAGGCTATTAGTAATTCTGCATCCTGGATAAGCAAAGCTTAAAAAGCTCATTATTCATGTACAAATAGTCTTTTCCTTAACCCCTGCTGTTTCGCAATTTCTCATATTTTGTTTGCGGTAAACATTTTATGTGTTGCTATTATGTTTACAATGGACTTCTAGATAATAAAGCTGGTTTGCGAATGTCCATATAAGTCACACACTCCCAACCAACGATGACATTCAAGCCAGCAGTCTTTCAGAATGAGCCTAGAACAAATTTGCTTTTGTACACAGTCTGACAGAAGGCCAGCTGGTCTGATGAAACTATGCACAGAGATCACAGTGAAAACCGCAACTACCAGCATAGCATGTTGCACTGATCAGAACATGAAGATAAAGAATGAAATAATAGTGTTTTGTTTTAGTGACTGTTTAATTTACATATCAGATCAAATAATTAAGAGTTTTACTCATTTATGTCAGATTTACTGTTTTGTAGTGTCCTGTCCTTGTAGAAATAAGGCTTGTCAACTTAATTTAACAGTTCATTTTAACTCATACTAAAATCAAACAGCATCCAAAGAGCAGATAAGGGATATTCCAAATTTTGCCTCTATGTAGTGTGATAAAATGTTATTTAATATTTTCCTTCCTGTGCATTGGTATGAGTTACAATATGTTAAAACATTACTGGATAACTATATTTAGTAGAAAGCAGTGCTGAGTTTCATATTATTGATAAAGACAACTCAGAATCTGTCCAAAACACAAAGATGAAACTTGGTAACTTTAGATTCCTCGGTTTTACTAATAGATTAGTATCTCATAGTATATTTTACAGACACTGCCCACACATACATACAGTAATAAAGTGTGAAGACAGAACCATTTGGTGCTTACATGCAGACATACCCAATCATTTTCTGAGTACTAATACGTGATACAGGTGACAGCAGGAGCTTAACATGCTGCACCACATCCATCCTGCAGGCTGACACTTGATGATTTTGTTTCCCATAATGCACTGTTGATTGTTTTATTCACATTATGCATCTCAGTTGTTACTAAATAATCTGGGTTTGAGTCCCAGGTGGGAGACCAGAGGGTAAAACAAGGCACAAGATGTAAAAAAAAAAAAAAGCTCATAACATTGAATGGTGCTTTCATGAGAACACACATCATTTGTCTTTTTGGAAAGGGGTTGCAGTTTATGATTAATAGATCCCTGTGATATTTTGTGTAATCTCACTGTAAATACTATGCATAGGAATTTACATGCACTGTTAAACAGACTTGAATCACAATGCTCTCTTTATTTCTCTTCTTCTGTTTCTCTCTGCAGATTCGTGGTTTAAAGATCCTGGAAGATCAAATGTCTTTCAGTCGCTTCAGAAAACAAACACCCTCTTCTCTCCTTCTTTGCTTATCTTTTCTGTCTTATCATTTAAACCTTTCTTCACATTATATTGCCTACTTTAACTATATTCTTTTCAACATGTCCCCCTGCTCTAGTATTTGTTGCACACCTGCCAAATCTCATGGAAGTGCATAAAAAGTGGACCAGGAGTGATTTAGGTCAGTAGTTCAGGTGAGCAGTACAGCGTGTGTCTATAGAGGACATGGATCAGTTCACTGTTTCTTGACCCTCTTGGTGGCATCTAGGTGTGTGTCCCTGTGTGCATGTGAACGCCTGTGTGTGTGTGTGTGTGTGTGTGTGCATGTGTGTTGACAGTGTGTAAGTGCATTTAGCATTTAATCGTGACCGATTTAATTAATTTCCAGGCAGACTGCTGAGGACTCTAATCACTTCAGATCTTCAGCCATGCCATCACTCTGATGCTGAGCTATTTGTGCTGGGCCATTTATTGATTAAATACATGTGATGAGAAATCAAGAAAATAATCAGATCTGATAAATGACAGTTTAACTTAGATAGGCCTGCTGATAGCTGCCAATAGCTAAAATATGTGCCAATAATCAGCTGGCTACATCTGACCTTGCCAACAAAAAATGCAATAAATTAACTGCAAAAATATGAATCAAATTGAGTGATGAATAGTCATAAAATGCATATTAAATAAAAGAGATTGCAAGGTAACATAGATAAGCTTTAGACTAAAATAAAATGCTTTAAGGAGCCTCAAGTTTTCTTTTTTTTTTTTTTTTGGATGTGGACCATCAGTGGATCCACTGCAGTGAAAATGAAGGCTCCACCATCGTGTCTGTATTCTCATCCGTGACTACCATCTATTTTCACTCCCTGGGTTTACACTTGATGGCTACTATCATCCCATTTCATCTACGAACTGATTCATTGGCCCTATTGTGCCCAGCAGCTGATCCAGACTAGGCCCCATTCACTTATCATTACAGCACACTGAGGCCTGCAACAGCAATGTGTTAAAGCAACGTGTTAACAATCCTCACGTCTACTTTTTCTGTAGGTCCACATCCTAACCCTCTTCTTATGCCACCCAGTCTAATCGCTCCAGCTGTTATATCCCGTCATTATGTGGCCGGTGCGTCAAAACCTCGACATTTGCCATTTTTTATTCCATCTTTGCTCACACCTCCTCTACCTGCCCACTCCCATCCCCTTCCCTTCCCTTCCCTCCACTCAGGATCCCTGTCTACACCTCTATGT
Source organism: Sphaeramia orbicularis (assembly GCF_902148855.1). Lineage (NCBI taxonomy): Eukaryota > Metazoa > Chordata > Actinopteri > Kurtiformes > Apogonidae > Sphaeramia > Sphaeramia orbicularis. The sequence goes on from NC_043970.1 coordinate 29,920,818, forward strand.
CTCCATTCCTCCAGAGGTAAATGCCGGAATGCTCCATCAGTCGTTTCACCTTCACCGCGCATCAATAACATGGCCACAGCGGCTTTATACAGGGATGGACGCAGCGTCGGCATGGCACGGCACGGCTTACACCAGCCATTTGTCCCCTCAGCATCCCCACCACCACTCTCCATCAGCCTTCATTTTAGCACCAGGGGCAAAACGCACCCATATAATTCTTTAAGCTTCTCGATTTCACTTGTGATGCGAAATGTGAAGGGCACAGCCATGCCTGCGCCGGCTGCTGATGCAACTGCAGCGGCTGCTTTACAGTCTATGCCTTTACTGCAAGAAGATGTTATCGTGTATGCATGAAAATGATGACGGACACGGAGTCAGGCAGATATGGGATGTCGACATCATCCCTGGCCGCACTCATGTAATTCCATCGTCGGGCGACTGGCCACAATGTCAGCGCTGCGAAAGCAGACGGATAAACGCGCACACACTCTCCTCTGTCACACACACATGCACACACAGCTACTTACAATTCCTTTATGAGCATTTTTTGGCGGTGCAGTATATCCCAGAGGGGGAACAGCTCAATATGGGTCCAGAAACAGGGTCGCTCCCTCCCTCTGTTAGTCTCTTCTTTCTCCGCTTGCTTCTCTCCCACCTCTCCCCCTCTATGTCATTCTACCTCCACAGTCGCTTATTTTCTTCAAATTCACTTCCTGATCGGGGCCGCGGCGCGGCGTTGCTGTTGCGCGCAAAGCAACGAGGCCTGTGCAGAGCCAGACCACACACACAAAAGGATGGTCCATCAGGAGCCTCTGTGGTCGGGATCCATGGGGCACCGTGGACCACAAAGACCATCAAATGTGACCGGAAAAACAGACACAGAAAACAAATGAACACATTTACGCATTGTGGACTTTGGATTTGGAACTTGTCTGTAAACTGCTCATGTTTGACAGGCTGGTTGGAACCAATAACATCAATCATCTAAAAGTCCAACAGTCCACTTTTCACTTATCAAACCATAAATTGTGACCAGTGATTTTCACCTTTGTGTCAAAACCTGTTCATTTACCTGACAAAGCAACCACGAATTTAGTTGTAATGTTTTGTGTTTCCAGATGATGGTTGGTTTATTTGCATATTTGAGATTTAAAATAAGAGTTCTGATGATAAAGATGACATGTTTTATATTTATCTGATCCAAAATCTAAGTGATCATTCCCTGCCCTATATCCATCAAGCGTCCTGTATTTTATTTTATTTTATTTTTGTTTTATTTTGTTTTATTTTATTTCATCCTGATACGAGACAGATGGTAATGAATTGCATTTACAGATATAAAAAAAAATATCCACAGATAAAACCTCCAAATCATAGAAAGTAAAACTAAAATCCATAAATACATCTCGATTAAAACAGTTGGGGAAATGCTTCCACTGTGCTGCAGATCGGATAAGATGCTGCCTGTTGCTGTGTGGACCTTTTTTCCACAGAGTGTGCTACATCCTCTGCGTCATCCCAGTCACGGTGACGTAGTAGCGTGGATATTCACCATCAGAGTATATATGGGCATGAAACGGGGACCACCACTGGCACAGACGCACCGTACGTCAGCTCACTAAACCCTTTCAATAAAATCTCCGCATCTAATATGATTATGTGCCACCAGAAATGTCAGACTGAGTCACATCCACCAGAGACATGTCACCAGGGACCGACGTGACATATTTTTTTATTTTGAGCCATTGCACTGCAAACCTTCAAATTGTATTTCGACCGTTTGTTCCCATTAACGATGCCATGCAGACGGTTTACAGTCCGGTCATTGTCATTGATAAACGGCTGATGACCTGTAATTCTCTTATGGACCCCTGGAGGTCCCCTGAGCACATTTAAGTCTACCACACTTTTATCTATAGGATGGTGCACGTGATCTGATGACAAGGCACCCAGGTCCCTAATCCGGTGCCCACATCCCGGAGATTGCGAGTCGCGTGTGTGCGCGCATGTGTGTACGTGCGTGCGTCTAAAATTATGTAACAGCGCTCTGTTGCTGTATTTATAGCGCATCTGTATCCGTCTGCCAACATCCGCTTATCCCTCCTGTGTTTTCTCATCTGTAGTGCAAATTCCACTTCAAATAATATAAGGAAGTACTATCATAAAAGTAATTGTTTTACATTTGTTTTTCAGTGTAATTTATTTTATAGTCACATTCATTGGCTGCACCTAAAAACCTTCTACTCATTCTGCTTTTTATTGGTGCTTTTTCCTTATATTTCATGAACCAGAAGGCCCATGTTACCTCTTTGAGCATCACACAATCAAAAGATAGTAGCCTCCCTGTCAGAAGAAGTACAGGGACAAAAGAGCTCCAGGAGCAACTGTCCTCCTACCTGAGTGACGCTCTCTCAGATCTATTCTCAGGTGACGAGAGGCCTAAGGTGTCATGTGATAGCCATCTGCTGGAGTGAAGTATCAGATGGCAGAGCACAGAGCTGATAGACTTAGAAAAAAACAAGCATGTAGTGAGAGTGTGCAGAGAAAATCTGATGGAAAAACACCAGAATTGCTTGTAATCTCACCCCTGAGTGTTTTGGCTTGCAGCCTGGAGGGTATTATAAAAAAGAATGTTCTTAGGGTCAATTTTGGAAAAAATATTATTTCACATTGAAGTTAGAAACACTATGGCAGCTATTGTTGAATTATAAGCACTGTAAATCTGCATCTACCTTGTTAAGACCAGCATTATGTAAATTAAATTATTTAGATTTATTTTTATTTATTTATTTATTTTTATTTCTGTGTGTCTCAAATGTTCTATCTGTGTATTAATATTTCAAAGTTGTATGTCCTCCTGATTCACTCGGCCTAAATTAGAGGAACAACCTGGTTTATTTAACCTGATGCTCTTTGGAATACGGTAGTTGTACTGACCCCTGCTGGATGGATACAGAACTTAAACTGACGACTGAACCCTGAAGGGTCTAAAACTATTTTTGTTGGGAACTTTCGTATGTATTTTTTTCACACTTAACATTCTGAAGTGATTTATCACAATTTATTATCCTTTGCATTTTCATCTAACCCTTTCATGCATAGTGGTCACTACAGTGGACAGTTATTCTATAGCTGTTCTCTTGTATATTCATGAATTTTGTTATTTTAGTTCCATATCAGCTTATGTATCATCTAATACACTGCAATTGATACCATTACTGTAAATTTGCTGTTCTTGACAAACCTGATCTGCAATAACATGTTTGCCTGTAAATCAATTGATAACTGTTATTAGACTGTTTTTGTTTTTTGTTTTTATACTTTTTTTTTTGCATATTATCACCATGAAGTTAGTAGTAACTAGTATTGAAATGTGAGAAAACATCAGATTACCAGCATTAAATATGGTTTTATTTCAGAGTTTTCACACAGTATATCAGTAAATACATGTTTCTTTGCTTCAAAAATTAAACATATGATGTCCAGCTAAGTGGACATTTTTGCAAGTCTATGAAAAATAGGTTCATAAAAAATTTCAATCACATTGTTTTTTTGTTTTTTTTTTATGCCTAAAGAGGAATAAAAACCCTCTGGAAAAAAAAAATCTTGATTAAGGTTCTCATAATTCATGCATGAAAGGGTTAAATTCAGATTTTTCCCATATTTAATTTACTGATCATGTAGATGTTCATAAATGCTCAGAATATTCTTTCAGGTTATTATATCAGAACAAAGAAAATTGAAAGACAGTGTTGTTGTTTTTTGTCGAAATATATCATGAACTGAATATGAAGCAAGTGTCTACAACCACTGTCATTGATCAAACTACAAGGGTTTCATTGGGGATAGAGCAGTGGTGTCAAACTCATTTTAGTTCAGGGGCCACATTCACCTAAAATTGATCTAAAATGGGCCAAACCAGTAAAATAATAACATAATATAATAAATAATGTCAACTCCAAACTTTTCTCCATGTTTTAGAGCAAAAAAAGTTGATTTACATCATGAAAAGGTTTACATCTGCAAAAACTATCTTTTCAAAAGGTCTAAATAACATAAACAAACTGAAAAAAATAAGTGTAATTTTAACAATATTATACCTCATTTTGTCATTTACACACGTAAATTATAACCTACAGATCACTGTGGATCTACAAATACACAAAACATTTAGCAACAGGCAGAATGTTATCAAAATTGTACTTGCTTCTCTTAAGACATTTCAGGTTGTTCATATTTGTTCAGGTTATTTACATTTTTTGTGAAATTATACTTTGTTTTAGTTTAAATACATGAAAATATTTACATTTACAGAGGGAAAAGTTTAGAGTTGTCATTATTTCTATGTTATATGATAGTATTTTACTGGTCCTGCCCACTTGAGAATGAATTGGTCTGAATGTGGAACCTGAACTAAAAGGATTGTTAATATCTTAGTGTAATTTTTGCATTTCAGAAATTCATCCCAAGGGCTGGACTGGACCCTTTGGTGGGCCAGATTTGGCCCCCGGGCCACATGTTTGACATCTGTGGGACAGAGCCTCTGAACGTCCAAATGGACCACATCTAATGACAATGAAAATCTGAGAAACTGAATTTTACCACAATTATTTAACTGTATTGATAGAATTAGTGGTTCAACAATTATTAAACATTTTAGATCAGATACTTTTGGTTGTTGGTGGCTGGGTAGGTCTGAGGGTTGAAGAACTTTCTGAGCTCTATATTGTAAATGTATTAATAAAGAATAGCCAACCACTTCAAACAGGATCATTATTTTCTCAGTACTGTATAACTTCTGAGACCAGGTAAAAAGCATAACATGACTAAAGTGAACCTTTGTGCAATGTGAACAGTACATGAAGCAAGCTTTACAACAGACTGAAACAGCTTTATTAACCCTCATGACTTCTAACACACTTTAACAGAAAAGTCTCCATAACAAAACGCCTTTACATTGCCTTCAGTGACATAGAAAATAGTTCTATGCAAACAACACAGCATGCATTCACAGACGCATGTTGTTACCTGCACAGTACAATTTATAAACATCACAAAATCTATTAAAGAGCGAGTGTAGCATAAAATAAATACATATATGCAGGTAGGAAAAGCTCAAAAATTAAGTCGGACTATCTTCCAATAAAGGCACTGGAGAGAGTTTGTGTGAAAATTTTAAGGCATTAAAAGGGTTTAAAGTGCTGAATTTCCCTCAAGACAGGGTAGGTGGACTGAAAGAAATACTGACTACATGCAAAAGCATAGGAACCATGTTATGCAAATGTATTTAAAAAAAAAAAAAAAACATGCAAAGTTTTAATGGCAAAAGAGGAGCCCATTTTCATCACATGAACTGTACATAGTAAACATGTTGCTGCAAACACGTTACCAACCTCTTTTACATGAAGCTATATTGAAAAGGCACATCTGGTGAACTTAAATATAAATAGGAAACTAATACAAGCAACAAATAATAAATACTCTAAAAATACATATTTCACTTAAAGCAAAATACATACTTCAGTTTTGATAATCTAACATAGACAGTTAAAGCACTAGAAGACTGATCTTCTCTTTCAATATTCCAATATGTTCTATTCAACAGTATGCTCATGCTGTAAGAAAATGTTAAAAATGAAAAAAATATAAGTCTCCAGAATTTACCACAATATATCTGTCTTTTCTATTTGCCATCAGCAACATGGCCCTTCTCTCCTTTTCACCATTAAAGTCATCTAGTCCACACTTGCTTTAAACTAACTGTTCCTGCAAAACAATCCATCTGACGAGTTATTCGGTAATTAGGTAGCACCGTGTTAAGGGATTTCCAATCATGACGATTTACAGTCAGAGCACATAACAAACATGAAGGACAAAAAATTCAGTAGAAATAGAAAGGTTGTTGGCGGTGGTGACATTGAGTCAAATGTGTTCAGAGGGGTGAAATTCAAGGCTTTTTCTGCATCTTCTGCTTGAAAAGGGAATAGTGAAGCAGTCTCACATGGAACAGAACTGCCCTAACGTACTGAAGGGAATAGAAAGAGATGGCAGAGGGTTTGGGGGGATGTAGAGGCCTACTGCCTCTTTCCTTTCACAGTCTTTCCTCTTGCTCGTTCTTCTTTTCCCTTGTTTCATCAACTGTCCGATGGACTTGTTTCCGTGACAACCACAGCATCATTTCATCTTTTGAGATTCTGAGGAACAAGATGCGGGTGTTTGTTGTGTGTATAGTTGGGATCATAATTACATGTGAAAATGTGATATTTGTATGTGTGAGTGTGTGTGTGTGTGTGTGTGTGTGTGAATGTATTGTCACTGGTCATTCATTAGAAGTGTCACTGCATTACTCGTCTCTAAACAAAGGCTTCGGGAATATCAGAGCCATTGATTTTAATGTAGATCTTGGCGTTGTTCTCCTTTTCCTCTTGTGCTTTGTAGAGGGTTCGTCTGTAGCAGATCAGGTAAAGAGGCAGCAAGAAGCCCAGCATGCTGAGGCCAAACAGTCCAACATTGACCTGGAGGACAAAACTGGATTTAGCCACACCTGAGGGCTTAAAATGTGTGTGTAAGCATTTAAAGTGTGTGTGTGTGTGTGTGTTTATGTGCGTTCATACCCAGAGTGGATCTCCCTCCAGGGGTCCCATCATGGCCAGAAACAGTGGCTGCTGCAGCAACGCAAACACAGCACTGACCAAAGACTGCATGCCGGTTAAACTTCCAAACTGGGAGGAAGGATACCTGCAGCACCACAAGAGTCACACAGGTTAAGCTTCTTATAAGGAGGATACCACATCCAGAAGACTACTGCGTGTCTATGCACCAACGGTGAAATGAAACTACCTTTATTCAAGTGCTGTACACATATGAGTGCCTGGACTTTACAGGAGGATTTCCTTTTTCTGCAGCTTTATACTTTTATCCCATTACATCTCAGAGGGCAATGCAATTTTTCCAGCTCAAGTTGCTTTTATGAGTCTACTTTCTAAAGCTAATTGTTAAAAAAAACTCCCTCAGATTTGCTGAAAAATACATTGTCACACAGCTGAAAACAGGTCAGAATGGTAATTTTTCACAGATATGTGATTCTTACAGTATAGTGATGCTACAAACATCTTATAGAAAGCAATGCATTCCTTTAGATTGAATTAACCCATAAAAACCAAGCGTTACTTTTGTGTCAGTTCCCAAATGAACCTTTCTTAACAGATTTATCACCATTTATTCTAATATTATGCTCTGTATTTTGCATTTTTAAATATAAATCAGGTATTTTCCATATTTAATTCACTGATCATGTAGATGTTCATAAAAGCCCAGATTAAAATTGAGGGTTATTATATCAAAAAAAGAGAAAACTGAAGAAAACATGACTTTTTTTGTCAAATCTATCATAAACTGAACATTAACCCAGTGTCTCCATCCACTGTCATTGATCCACCTCCATGGGTTTTACTGGTGAATCAATGTTGTAGAAAATGACGCTGTTTCCACATTCACTACAGAGCCTCTGAATGTCCAAATGGGTCATATCTGATGACCATGAAAAGATGACAAACTGCATTTTACACCAATTATTTACATGTATTGATAGGATTAGTGGATAAACAGGTATTAAACAGTGTATATCAGTCGATGGTTTTGGTCATCGGTGGATGATGTTTGGGTCTTTATGGGTTAATAACAGTATATAGTGAGTCAAAAAAGCTTAACCTTGATCATAGACCACAGTTATGCACAATAATGGAGAAGTAATATCATGTTTAATAATAATTTAAAAAAAAACTGTCAGGGAGTACTTTTACTTTTCATAGTTTACATACATTTAGCTAATGATACATACTTTTACTTAAGAAAAGTTTGAAAGGCATTATTTTTACATTTAGTGGAGTATTCACAGTGCAGTATTAGTACTTTTCTATGAATCCAAAAACTTTTCCCATCATTTTTATTATGTATTGCAGCTTTGTGGTGTGGTGTGATTTTAGATGTTACTTACACAGCAGCATAGAGGCCACCAACAGCAGAGTGAATGAATCCTCTCACAACAGTATGTAAGACAAATGACACAATCTGAGGAAACACATTTAGAAGGGTCAACAGAAAAGAAAGGAGCACACAGAAGCACATTTATCTTCATTTGCTTTCCTTTCTCTATCTCTGTCTTTCTCTGAGTCAGCAATTACATACTGAGGTGGTGTTACGAAACTACTTGTGTGGATGGTAGCCTATACAAATGCATATCAGTAAGTTGGATGTGTGTGTGCAATCTAAGTCGACTCACCTGTAAGGGCAGATTGGGCACAAGGCAGGTGATTCCAAAGCCCACTAGAAGGACGTTTGTGAGGACGAATGCTCGAAGGGCATTGGTCACCTTCTGAGTTTTTTTGTCTCTGCGTTTTTTCATTGGCTCCAACCTAAGATGTAAAAGCAAAAAGAAAAAAAGAAAGATTAATTCACCGTTGTTATGAATATTACCTTTGCAATGCAATCAATCAGTCAATCTATCTATCTATCTATCTATCTATCTATCTATCTATCTATCTATCTATCTATCTATCTATCTATCTATCTATCTATCTATCTATCTATCTATCTATCTATCTATCTATCAATAATATTAGAGCAGTTTTTTGATTTTAGAAGAAAAATATTGTTGAATTTTTAGAACTGGAAGGCATTTACGGTCACCAATAATTCTGTATTGGATGTTAAATTCTGCTTTTAAACCTTTTGCCTGTAATTTAACGAATATTTACTCAGCATTGCAGTTACATTTATATTGTAGATGAATCACATAACTCTCTTGTGACTGGTACCTATGCAAGACCAAGTTTAATTCAAGTTAACTTTTTTTTTTGTTTGTTTTAACCCATAAAGACCCAAACAGTCCCTGGCGACCAAACCATCTACTGATATAAAATGTTTAATAACTATTAATCCACCAATCCGATCAATACATGCAAAAATAATTGGTGTAAAATGCAGTTTGTCATCTTTTCATGGTCATCAGACATGACCCATTTGGATGTTCAGAGGCTCCGTCATTACCAAGGAAACACTGTCATCTTCTACAACATTGATTCAGTGGTAAAACCCATGGAAATTGATCGATGACAGTGAATGGACACGTGTGTTTTTTTGTTCAGTTAATGATATCTTTGCTGAAAAAGTACATTTTTCTTCAGTTTTCTTTGTTTTTGATTTAATAACCATCAACTTTAATCTGAGCTTTGATGAACATCTACATGATCAGTGAATTAAATAAAGGAAAATACCAGATTTTTACTGAAATGCAAAATAAAGAAGATAATATTACAATAAATGGTGATAAATCACTTACGAAAGGTTAAATAGAGAGAAAAATTCATTTGGGAACTGCCACAAAAGTAGCTCTGGGTCTTTATGGGTTAATCACAATGCAAAGTTAAAGAAAGCTCAAACCTATATTGGCTGTGTGTCATAACATTTTCACAAATGTAGGGCTGCATAAAAATCAGTTCAATTATGTCTTGTGCATTATTGACTGCTTACATTTAAAGTTTTACTCACTTGTTGCTGGGTTTCTTTTCTGCTTCTCCATCATCACAGTCCTTCAGTTTCCAGTCCATTATCTGACCAATCACAGGAGTGGTCATCAGGCAAAGCAGCTGCAGCACGCCAAAGATGGAGGAGTATAAACTCACTGTGACATGATTCAATAACAAGAAGAAAGACATTAACATAGATGTTCACAATGGATTGTTAGAGAATAAGAATAATGAAAAGGGTTAGAGGAAAAGGTGAAAAGCCCTGGGTCTTTTTCTACCTGGTTAATGACTATAATGGTACAGTTAATTATTAGTCATTCTGTAGAGATGTATTAAGTGAAACAACGGCTCATATGGAGAAAATGGCAGTTCAAAAGTCAATGCAATGCTCACATGAGGGAGTTTATGGCTGGGATAGTAATGATAAGCAAATAATGATAAATGAAGTACGTCATGTGAAAGTGCTCAGTGTACCTTCTGTGGATTCTATGGGGCATTTGTAGTTAATAAATACTAAAAATGCTGCATGGTGATTTTTCACAGATGAGGGGCTAAATTATTAACATGGAAAACAGCAAAGATGAAATAATGAGCTGATTACCTACACTGCAGAAAACTGCAGAAACTACAGCTATAATCTAAATTAGACTGTGAGGACTATGCTAATGCTCCATGCTAAGATGGAGGTTAAATTAAAGTGAAGGTTAATTAATAGATACAAGATTAGGTCTTTAATCTTACCGACTTCCATCCTCTCCACTGAAAATTTAATCAAATCCATGTAAGTTCAGCTGCTTTTAAGTTATTTAAGTCATTTTATTAGACACACATCACACATCAAGAGCATAAAGGTATGCAAAACACACAAGATGTTCTGAACTTTTAATCATGCTTATCTAAACACTGAGTAAAGACATAAGAATAAATGCAGATCTACTAACCTGTGTTGAGGTCTCCATCAGTGAGCGATTCCAACACATTGTTCATGGCTCCCATGTAGAACAAAAGGCGAAGCTGAGTGACTGACATGGTCACCAAACTGAGAATGAAGATGGGGCTGGTGATGCTTTTCAGGAAGGACTGAGCTGCAAAGACATCCAAGAGAAATAATCGATAAATAAGTGGCGTCAAACACAACAAACCCCACCCCTCGCACGGATTATAGCTTATTTTGGCATCGATCTAACTGATGTCATCATGTCTTTGCGTGTGGTGATGTCAGCAAATCAATTGCCTGTATATATGTGCCAGATTTGAAGTAAATTGAAACAAAATTGATGCTTTTATAGACACTTTAATTTTGCCCATTATAAGTAAATGGTAAAAATATGAATATAAAATTCATAAAAAAATGGAAACTTTGCCCTACTTTTCCCAAAATGTAATGACATCTATTTTGAGTCGCTGGCAATCTATAAACCCAATTTGGTATGAATTTAACCAATAGTTTTGCTGCTAGAGTGTTAACAATCAAACAAACAAACAATGAGACAAACAAACCGAGCCAAAAACAATACCCCTTGCTTCCCATTTGGGGGGCGGGGTAATAAATGTTACTATAACTTTTACAAGCTTTGGTACATTAAGCATCTTTCATACCCCTATACATGCTTACATTGTTCTTGTGGCTTGCAGTCCATTTCTAGGTCCATGGTGGAGAGACAGAGCTTGTGGCCCTCCTTAGTGGGCAGGTCGTCCTGCTTCAAGCTGTGGCCCACACTCAGACGGCGGCCCACTGTGGTCACTTGGCGGTAGAACTGCTTCCCAGTGATTTTGTGGTCAAAACCCAACCAGCTGAATTTGATCTTCACACTAAGCACGAGAGGAAAAAAATATTAAAAGTTTTATAGGAAAGTGAAAACACAAAGACAAAGACAAAGAGAATGACAATCTACACAAGTTAAGCAAGAAAAATTGTAAGTGCATGCATACATATATGTTGGATTTCTGCTATGTATGATCTCTGGATGTGACTGCATATTTCTGCTTATATACACTCACGTATAGTCCATGTCTTCTGGTCCTGGGAACGGCTCCAGTGGCCAGTTGAAGAAGCAGTTCAGGAAGACAAGGCCAGCACAGGCCGCCCACACAACCAGAATGGTGATGAAAGGCACACCGAGATCATAGATTACCTGGAAACACCAAAACATGAGCAATAAATAGAAGAAAGACTATGGAAATCTGAGATCAGATTTAGTGTTACATGTATTTTTTTTTTTTTTTTGTCTTTTTTTCAGTATTTTTCTTTTTTCTTTTTCTTCTCTTGTCTGTTGTTTTTTAATTTAAAAAAATGGTATCTGTCAAATGTAAATATTGGGACCTTTTTCCTTCAATTTGATATTTTTTCAAATAAAATTGGCATAAATTAATAGTCTTGCTGTGATTCTAGATCCACAATGTAATACATAATGAAAAATACATTGGTGACATTTATTTGTAATATTGATTCAATGCCAGTATTTGTATTGATTTGTTGCAGAAAAAAATATTCTGCTTACTAATGAGGTCTCATGACACACATAGATAATAATACAGAAATGCACACAGGTGGAATGAACCTTGAAAAACTGCAGTATGACACAGCTGCAGTCTATCAACAGCAGGCATCAGTTACTCAGAAAGATTGTAACAGTAAATACTGTACAGAACAATGAGTGTTTGAAGGTGAGTGTCAGTGTTTTATTGCGTTTTTTACCTTGACACCAGGGAATGTGACAGCTGAGGAAGCGTATGAGCCAATCATGAGGGCGATGAAGGTGGAGCGAAGATCCCCAAACATGTTAGGCAACTGGATAAAAATGTAAAAAGAGCACCATTAGAGCTGATAACTTCATAAATTATATCTGAAACCATTACTGCATATAGGTGTAAGTAAATAGAAAAGTTAAAATAATGAACTGTCAAGAACATGGTGATGTCTAGCTGTGAAATGGTTGTTCTACACTGAAGGCTGAGGACAGACTGGGAACAGTATGAGGACAGTTCCTACTAACACTGGGGTCAGAGTGCAGAGCAGGGAACCAATTAACAAGCAGAGGAGGCTCAACAGAAAGAACATCAGAGAACATAAAACTATGCAGAATGACGCGCTAGAACACTGGAACAAGCAATACTAAACAGCATGACATAACACACACAGCTGCTCAGTATGCGACATGAAAGCACTGATGACAAATTGTATACAGCTGAAACAATCGGACAGGGTGACTGAGGTGAGGAGATGATGTTTAAGGACAATTACTAGAGACTGTTAATGGGACTGGCAGGATGTTCAGTTTAATTTTTTTTTTACTCCCCTCTGAGGAACAAGAAAACAGTGCAGGGAGATAAATTTTAGGAACGAGAAGACAGGGGGTGGAAAAACATCCACATACAAAGGCATTCACAAGCTGTTCTATTTTCAAGAGACTGAACAACAACAAACGCATTCAATTACATAAGACTGAGGAAGCAGAGGTGTGCGTGTGCATATACTGAACTGAGAAAGTATGCACGCTGCAGCAGTGGGACACTCAAATTTCATTAGTTTCTAACAATATCAAAAGCAGTACTTAAAAAGCTATTACAATATAATATTACAGATACATTAGCAGCTAACGTGAAGTGGGAAGGTGACCTGACATCTGCAGTGTCAGTTGATTATTACCCAGTAACCCTTAAACTCCTTCTTAGCTTAGAATAAATGCCTGAGGTCTGAGGTAAAGTCATGATCAAGGAGGCACAGAACACTATTTAATCTAATGATTAACCCAACACTAAGGTTTTTAAGTACAGAATGCTGCGTATAAAGGACGTATGGTGAAAACCTGGTTTTGGACTTGGACTTTAAGGACTTTCCTTGCACTGTAAAAGCAGCAAACAGATCTGTAACTCATGGTTTTATATCACTGACATTAGTGTTAGTGGTAGTGATTAAGAGTGGGATTAATTAAGAGATTTGGGTGTTTCAAGAAATACACACAGGAGATGAAAAATGTAGCCCAACAGCCTGTGGTGGTATAGAAAAGGAGCATTTTATTGGCAGATTTACTGGAGCTGAGCCCCTCTTTTGTGAACAGCATCACCATGGTGCAGCCCTGGACTCCTGTGTGGTTCACTGTAGGTTGATGACTGATGGCAAGGGGAGGGAACAGAGGGCTGATGAACCGCAGGGGATGAATGCAAAAGAATGGAGAGGAGGTGACCCTTTGACCTCTGTGAATCCTAGAGAGCATGTTATTTGGTGTCTAATGTTTCTCTCAGGCTAAACTTTCCAGTAGAGATGAGACCAATTCTAAGACAGGATACTTGTTTGTCCAGGGGTAACTCAGAATTTAACAGAAAAAATGTTTAGCAGATACAATCAATAAAATGAAAAGCCTCACTGTCTATTGTCCTTATAAATGACTTAGGCGTCATGACAGAGAAAACATATTTGACTACATTTAATAGCTGCCATTGCACTGAAGTTGTATGCTTTTGCTGCATTTAAGGAACTCTTGAAACAACAGCAAACCAGCAAACAAAATAAAACATTTAGAAAATAGTTTGCTCTAAAGAACGCACTGCAGACGGTAGAAAACAGCTAGCTTGTTTCATCACAAAAACCTTTAAACCTCTTTGTGCCTGTGTATACAATATTTTTTTGACTTGTCACATAAATGTAGCTCTGTTTGAAAATGTTCTGGGCCAACAGAACAGAACTTTAAGCATCCCTGCAACAAAGAATGCACTTAAAAAAGGAAAAAACATCTAGCCTGCGTCAGCCCAAGGTAGCAATATTTACCTCCAGGCATCTTTCAACCTCTTTGCCTGTGTTTATTCTTGCCTCATAGCAAGAAAGTCTTAGGTTCGAGCTTTCTGTGTGGAGTTTGTATGTTCTCCTTGTGTCTGCATATGTTCTTTCTTTGTACATTACTCTGGCTCCCCCCCACCATCCAAAGACATGTACTTGTCTATCATCTGTAGGTGTGAACATTAGAGTCGTCTCTGTATGTCATATGGGATGGGCTCCGTTATCCCCACGACCCTCTCAAGGATTAACCAATTTGGAAAATAAATAAATGTCACAAAGACAAACTCTATTTGTGTCATCATCTCCCACAAAAGTAAGAACAATGCTAGATGTGTCACTTACATGCAGTTATGTAAATACAGATATGTTTATGTGATAAGTATGTAGCTTTACATTCATTGCATGTGTTCATGCATCTGCAAGGAAGCAATGCAGAGACCAGTGATGAACCACTGTATAGCATGTTATCTCTCAGCCCTCCTACTACCCAGAGCTATTCACAGGAACACAGACTCCAGTGTAACAAGCCAAAACGGGACAACAGAATAGGAGACAGACAGGAATGCCAGACAAGAGGAGGGAAGGGTGAGCACAGGGAAAGCCGGCAAACTATTAAACACAAACAAGGGATAGCTAGTCTATAACAGTAAACAGAAAATATTCATCTGGACAAACATGATGTAGCAGGTACAAACAACGATCATGATGTAAGTGAACACACTTACTGTGAGTGATGTGAAGGTCATGCACATGCCTCCAAATCCATTAAAAGTCAAGGCAATGAAGATGAGGACAGAGAGTTCTGCAAAAGACATGAAGGTAGCGTATGAAACTGTCAACAACTAACACAGTACAGTACAGTGATTTAAGGTCAAAATTGACTCATGAGCGGTGTCTGGATGTACTCACCATTTGGTTTGTAGGCTCCATAAGCGATTAGTAGACAGGACAGTCCAAAACATGTGCTGCAAATAGAATGTGACATTTCTTTACTCAATTTAAAGGGTCAGTTCAACACTTTTTCGCTTTTAACCATATTTTCCTGAAACAAAAATGTTGCACCAAAAAAATCCCTGTGTTTCCATTATAATAACTAGAAAAGCACTCTGAGAGCGCAGACCTCCGCCCCGATCACCACCAAAATTTAATCATTTGTTCCTTGTGCCAGTATCAATATTTCCTGAAATTTTCATCCAAATCTGTCCATAACTTTTTGAAAGATCCGGATCAGTCTTTGCCATTTGATAGAACACCCCATTGTAAATCCCTGAGTCAAATTGCATGAGATTTGCACAATTCCCCCATATTGTGATTTCCACCATAAATATTAGTCCCATATTTATTTTACCTATATTTTAAGATTCCTTGACCATGAAAACATACCATTAGCAACTGGATTCATAATTAAATCCTAATTAGTTCAGTAGTTATTCACGAAAATCACATTTCTCGTAATGGCGGTTTTCTTCTGGATCTAGCTCCTTAAGTATTAAAGCTACATGAAATCCGGTGGCATACTCCCGATGCGGAACTGACTGAGCTACACGATGGCGCTTGTCAGAAATTTCTGCTTTTAATATTAAAGGCACAGTAGGCCAAAAAGTAAGGGCACCCCCATTTTTTATATAAATTGAGATAAAATCCGCCTTCTGGATCAGATCCGGATCAGCCTTTGAAATGTGATAGAGGACCCCATTGTCAATTCCTGAGTTAAATTTCATGAGTTTTGGTCAATAATTAAGCGAGATATTGGGAAACGAAAATTTTGGCCCCATTTACCACAATGTTAACGAAAATTTCAGTGATCCAGAATCCAGGATTTCTTCCGGATCACCCCCAAAAGTTAATCATTTCTTCCTTATCCCATTTCCAACAAACCCTGAAAATTTCATCAAAATCTGTCCATAACTTTTTGAGTTATGCTGCACACTAACGGACAGACAAACAGACAAACAAACAAACCCTGGCAAAAACATAACCTCCTTGGCGGAGGTAAAAAATGTCAGAGACTGGTGGTTTAAAAGATGGACAGATAAGAAACGTGACTGGAAATCACCAGACATAAAGGATCAAATGCATATTTTTGTAACTCTGACCCCTTACCTTCCCAGTAGTCGAAGTTTACGAGGCCCATATTTGTCCATGACAATCCCCAGTGGCAGGGTGATGGCTGAGAGCAGGAAGGAGCCGACGGTGAACGCCAGGTTCAGCATCTCATCCTGCTCTTTACAGATCAGCCAACCGTTCATCTCCAGGGGTCCATCTACAGGGACCAGTGGTTTCATTTCCACCCCATCTCCCAGACCCACAACGCCAGTGTCCTCATAGTAGTCAATGTACTCATCAGGTGTTTGGGTTGGCAAAGGCTGAGACAGATTATAACTAGTGCTGTTACCTGAAGAAAATACAGAAAACACGGAGAGAGGAAAATTAAGTCTTATGTGTTAAACTGTACATTTATGTACTTAAAACAATTATTGTGTGCTGTTCAGACAAAGACAAAGAGGGGCACATAAAGAACTTACTAGTTGTGTATCACTGAATTTCTGTTTATTTTTATATACATATGTTTGTTTTATTCTGTTCTTTTGCTTTATTTATATAGCTATACATTGTGATTCATTTAAAACAGTGCCATAAGTGACTCTTGAAATGTAGACAACAATAAAACTTTAATTCTGAATTTTGACAAAGCCATCCAATGTCCAACATTGCTGCCACTTGTGATCCACTAGTGCTGTGTTAAGCAATGTGGAAACTCATACAGGACCACAAATCCTCCCACATATTGCAACTTGCACTTCATGCACTTACACATCTCTGCTGAATGTGCACTAAATTCCAAACTATGCTGTTAAATATTATATGACTATACCGTGATATATATATTTTTTTTAGAGAGTTGTGATTTCTTCTTCTCATCACTTTGCTATCAGTCCCTGTCCTTTATCAGTGGACTTTCAACATCCATATTACCAGTAATAAAATCCTGCTGTCGATATCTTTGTCCCTCTATCTCACGTCACATGTCTGGAAAGAGCTGAGCTGGTACTCCTGCTCTCTTACATCGTCAGAACAAGATAAGATTGCTATGGCAGTGTTCCAGGAAGTCACCTTCAGTCACAGACGCTTAACAGTTGCTTAAGTAGTCAGCCAGATTCTGTACAAATAGGCCTTTTATTACACTGTAAACTGATGTAACCTCAGCCTCTGCTATACAACAGCCAGGTTAAATTTAACATGCTCCTTTGAAGTAAATTAAGGATCAAACAAACTGAAAAGCAAGCCTCAATAAGTTCAAGTTGAGCTGCTTGTATAGGAAAAGGATTAGAAAATCATGCACATGTGGACTGATAATGACAGATAATGCAATCACCAGTCAGATAAATCAATCATGTAAATTCCTGAGTGGTGATAGAGTGGTAGAAAAACTGAATCCAACCAGTCTGGCAGTGCTACATTATTCAAAGTATAGTGCAAAACATTTTGTCATCTGAGGTCCAAAGGGTAAGTCTGACCTTTGTCCCTGAGCTTAATCTCAAGGAGTAAGCAAAACTCATTTTGCTTACTGCTTCATCTTATAAAAAAAAAAAAAAAAAAAAAACCTGACTGGTAGCATTGTGTGCAGAAATGAAGAAATAGGGGAAAGATCTTTGAGATGAGGCACTTGAGGAGACAGCTGCCAATAGCTGCTTTGAATCTGAAAAGATACTGTAGAAACCTCCCTTGGTGTCTTGAGACAGCTCATCAAGTCTTCCATTGGTTATCATCTGCTCCTCAGTGAGTCTGCTGTCACGTATTCAATTTAGATGGAGATTTAGCTGGAGCCACTGGAAGTTAAGTGAACCCAAAGGGGCATCTCAAATGAGATACTCTGTCAAGTTTATGAGACACTGGAGCTTCACTCTAACTTTGGATCACTTTTTTTTCCTTTTACCTGAAACCCTGCTCCCTCTTTAATTGAAATGATCAGATTTAATCTCCAGAGTCCCTAAAAAACAGCTGCCATCCCCTCAGAAAACAGTGAAGTTTTCTGAAAGAATGGAGGAGGCGAAAGGGCAGCAGTGTTGAGTTACTCTGAGTGGTGCATAATACATTCTGGACCAACACTGACTGTACTTTTCTTGAATGAAACCTGCTCTGTCTTTGACACTAACTCGGGATGACACTGACTGAAGACATCTACTGTCTCAGTTTCATTACAACGGTTAATCATAGTACATTTCACTTAGTCACAAGACATTTAAGTATTTGTCTTTCCCAGAGAGAACATATGCTTAAGGCTATTCTCAATAATCGAGAATTTAACCCTTAAAGTCTTTCTGCATTTAACCTGTCTTTGGTAATTTACTTTTATTATTATTTATTATAATATTCTCCTCTGCATTTTGCATTTTTCAGTGAAAATCAGATATTTTCTTATATTTATTTTACAAATTATGTAGATGTTTATGAAAGCTCAGAGTATATTCAAAGGCTGTTATATCTAAACAGGAAAAAAAATGAGGTTAAAAGCTAGTTTTTCAACAATACATATCCTTTACTGCCTGCAACCACTGTCATTTATCAAACTACATATTCTGTTAGTAAATCAGTGTTGCAGACAATGGTTTTCCCCATTCAGTAAAGAGCCTCTGAATGTCTCTGAAGATCTGAGAAACTGCATTTTACCTGATTTATTCTAATGTATTCATAGTGTTAGTTGTTTAAAAGCTACTGAAGTTTTTAGATCAGTTGTTACTTTTGGTTGCTGGTGGCTTAAACAGCTTTATGTTTATGTTTATGTTTATGTTTACGCATTTGGCAGACGCTTTTTTCCAAAGCGACTTACAGGGGAAAACCAATGAAATCACTCAATCAATCAAATTTTATTTATATAGCGCCAGATCACAAAAAAGTTATCTCTTGACATTTTATATATAGAGTTGGTCAAAACCAGACTCTAAGTCAATTTACAGAAACCCAACAGAATCAACAGCTTTACAATACATGCAACAGATTTGAGAGGTAAGACTGAATATTAATATCAAACTTGTGAAGTTTAAACAAAGGCTGCTGACACTAAAGTATCAGAGCGGAGACTCACCCTCCTCATTGCAAAGGTATGAGTAGAAGCCTTCTGACTTGAGCATGATGAGCAGTGATCCCCATCCCAACAGCACAGCAGAGAAGAGCAGATTCTCAATGATAGCGGTCACTGCCATCCACCAGCGCCTAGCAAACGCTGTGGCCAGGGTCGGAGCCATGGTTGAAGAAATGAAAGAACTTCAAGACAAAGAAGGGTGAAAAACCAGAGCAGGAAAGAGGAAACCTGATGAGGAGACTAAGAAGAAGGAATGGAATGGAGCAAGCTGGCAGTGCAGAGAGGGCTTCCCTGAGTGACGCTCAGGATGAAGGATCACTGACGACTTATCTGTGAAGAGAAAGAACCAAATGAAAGCAGAGGTTTTATAGTTGGCCCATCCCTGAAGTCACTGAAGGACTGAAGGTTTAGTTATTATAGATCACAAGATAAAATTACATAACTTTGAACCTAACTAATGATAACTGGTTGCCATTTATGGAACACAGTAACAACAAACTTTTTGTCCACCTCAGTAATTTATATCTAATAGTGACATGCAAATAAAATGTAAGGATGGCAACTGTTATTTCACATTAACAGCCAGAAAATAATATGTGAAGAAACCTACTACTGCACCCACAATTCTGCCTACATATCTGTACTGCTGGGAAAAATTACATAATTTGTGCTCCAGTACTTTCAGACGGATGCACGGTAGCATCACAGAGTTTCTATCTGTTTGCTGCGAAGGCAAACTGGTCCAAACTGGACTTCAGAGAAAAGTGGGTCTCTCTCACTGGTCCCACACACCATGGCCCCTCTCACTCCTCCACAGTCCCTAAACTGTCCTAACAGGCCCATCCAACCGCAACTTTTCACTTCAATTACTGTGGTGCATCTAAAACATAATGGAGCTGCCAGACAAACAATAAACAAATACGTTCACACAGATTCATGCAGTATACAATGGCACACACTGTACATGCACACACACTCTGTTCAAGTATTAAAATACACTTCAGTATTGCTGGCACAAATATTTTTTTTTTTTACATAGGAATCTAAATTTGTTGTCCTCTTCATTTAACAAAAAATAAGTAAATACATAAAGTCTTATAGTCATAGTCATGCATTTTTGTGTAAAACAGAATAAACACATTTCAGACACACAGAAGGTAAATTACTTACCCTACAAGGCTCATGGTAGATGCAACCAGCCTCTATGTTTTCCTGATGTGCTCTAAGTGACTGGCCAGTTTTCTGAGAAAAGCCACATTTATATAGTAAGATGGTCCTCACGTGGCGCCCCCTGCTGACCAATGTGCGTCAGCATCAGCACATTATACTAATGACTTTTATGTATTAATAATGATTTTAGGTTTGCCAAAGGTCTGTCATATTTGTTTTATATTTTTCATTCAGACGTTTTGTTCAGTTATGTAAAGAAAAACAAAACAAAAACAGAATTTCAGTTTAATACAAAGCATTTGGTTGATATACTTATTTATTTTAACAACAGGATTAGTCAGTGAGTGGTGACAAACAAAACCTGATTGAAAATTAATATGGAGAAGACTGTCAACAACTTATCTATATCTGTCTGCATCAATAACTGGTATTGATTGAGAGCTTTGACCTCTTTGATTCACTTGCATAAACTGTTTGTGGTCTACTTAATCTACCTGCGTGTTTAATTCTCTAAAAGTCTGTGGATGAGTTCATCAGGAATGTGAGAGAAATACATTTATTTTAATAGTCACTGTTAGGATGATGTGACGGATGAGGTCATCCTATTATAAAAACATTCTCTCATAGGTTCACCAGGTTTGTTTACTGAAAAGTCTCTAATATCTTATCATTCAGCCACAGATCGAAACTCCGTATCTCATTCATGTTTGGAAATGAGGTGCATCACCAAAAGCTCCAGTCGAAACTTGCTTGAGATGTTGGGGGGTGGGGGTGCTGACTGCCCATTGTGCTTAAACAACAGAGTAAACACTGTGCAAATTAATCACAGTGGTCATAACAGTGAAACCTTGGAGGACACTCACAGGGGGATTGGTGTGGTTTCTGTCATCAGTGGGTCAGATTAAAGGTAGGACCTGGTTTGGAAGTCTAATGAGCTTTAATGTGTAAATGTGGATGTTCCCACTGATCAATTAGCCCCACATTGATCTGAAAGACAACCGTTGACTGACACAAACAGGTACGTAGACAACAAAGCCAATAGCCACACTCATTAACACATTACTGAACACAACATAAACTGTTCCTTTTGTTCTTACATATTTTATTATCCTCCCTCCAAACCACATATCTCGACATCCTACAGGTATTTGATAGGCACTAAAGCACTCTGAAACTTTTGATTTACTATAGAAATTCAATATACTTTGTATGTTCAACTGATAATGCACAGAAAACAGTTGTGATGACGGGTCAGCTGCCTTGTCTTTGGACCACAATGTTGAAAGGAAAATGCGCCACCTTGTGGTCCTACATATGTTAGCACATGCCCTCACGCAAATAATCTCAACACATGAACACAATTCTTTATTGCACATTTCATTATTGGATAAAATGTTTGGTTACAGCAGTTCTTTGCAAAAAAATATCACCACAAATTCTTTGACATACAGTACAAAATACAAAGCAACATAATAAAAACCCACATATAGAAAATAGAAGCTTGTGTCTAAGAAAATAAATTTGAACTCGACTACTGGCATATGTGAATGTAGCATAATATTTATATACATTATTCCAGCAATAGCAACAGTGATTTTCTCCTTTGTTTTAAGTGCATTAATGACCACCGTTGTGGCTACAGGTGTACAATCCAGTGTCAGCGTCCCCTTCATTATTACAGGACAAATAAAGCCAGGAGCCCAAGAGCCAGGCAGAGTAACAGCGTCTGCATGGAGCTGGAAGTCCCAGATGCTGCAGTAGGAAAAAGAAGGAGATGAAGGATTGGGAAAAGTCTGGACTGACTGGAGGGGACAGATGTTTTACAACTACACTGTTGCCAATAAAGTTGGAATAAAATATTTTTACCTCTTCTCATGAAATGATTGTGACAATGCAATCTATTCTTGATAGATAAAGAGCAACTGGGACTTAGTATGTATCACTGAAACTGGTAAAAGGTGAATACTGATGTGTATAAACGAAAACATAGTGATTCCAACTTTATGGGCAACAGTGTCTGACAATAGTCTTTGAATGCACAACCTGAGTCAAAATGTGCCTGTTTGTCTTTGCTATATCAATTGCAATAACATCTCAACATCACATTTTTTTTGTGCAAAATCACATGCAAATACAGTAAGTTGCATCAAAATCTGTAGAGGTTACACTATGTCTTTAAACTCTGCCACAGTTCCTTAGGAACCAAATGATCTGTTTTTGTTGCGATATCCAATAAATTAACCTATGCAAATCCAGATAAGATTTAGCAAAGCATTCCACACCCTTTACATCACTCCAAAGACTGAGAAAGTCAAATACTTGCTGTTCCAGTTTTGACCTGTACTGACCAGAACAACTGGGTTATTGTCTAGGTCAGGAATGTGCAAGTCATGTTACAATTGTGATATTTACCTCCACCAGGAGGTATTGTGACCGCTTTGCTTTGTGTGTTTGTTTGCGTGTTTGTTTGTTTGTTTGTTTGTTAGCAGGACAACTCAAAAAGTTATGGATGGATTTTCATGAAATTTTCAGGAAATGTTGACACTGGCACAAGGAAGAAATGATTACATTTTGGTGGTGATCGGGGGGGGGGGGGCGCAGATCTGTCTTGGTGGAGGTCTGCGCTCTCTGAGTGCTTTTCTTGTTTACATCATGTGTGCACTGTATTTTGTTTAATGTACTCCATTCATTAATATATGGTGTAAAAAAACATATTATCTTAGCATTACTTAAACGCCTGAATAAATATATGCTTCATAATTTCTGATGAAGAAAAGCTGAAAAGCTGTTAATGTTTAATATTACACAGTCAAGTGTTATTAGGCTTTAAGATATAATCACAAAACTGTTTGTCTCAGGTTGTGCATCATGAGACATTATGTCATATCTTGGGGATCATTCAGAAAAAAACAGGTAAATCTTACCCCGTGAGGTGGAGTCTGTAAATGAAAAAAGAACAAAAGTGACATATTAGACAAACAGTCTTTCATCATTTCTCATATTCATAGAAATAATGATTAAAACACATAGTACATAACGATGAAAACCTGATGAAACCTTCTGAACATGCAGCTCTGTTGCACATACTGAATCATTTACACACCTTCAATTGTGAATGTGGTCTCCATGCCAGCATGGATGTGGTCAGTTACATGACAGTGGAGTAACCAAGTCCCTGGGTTTCCAGCCACCATTTCCACAGTCTGGAAAGTCCCAGGGAAGAGATCAAATACGTCTGCACGGTGTACACGATCCGTCTGACACACAGCAAGAACATACAGTACAAGGAATGTTGAGAAACAGCACAAAGAACTAGGAATATACTTGCATTTCCATGTACATGTAAAAGCTTTCATGGTAATCCAAGTCTACACATCCAAGTGCTGCTGTTTGGTCTGATGTTATTCCAAAAACAACTTCTGATCTGTATGAATATTAAACAAAGGAATATTTAATGTATTGCAGCCACATAATCTGAATGAACACTTTACCAAAGGCTACACTGTATTTGTATGGGTTTTAATTACATAGAATAAAGCATAGAGGTAGGGATGAAGGTGCTTAGAATGATATGATGGTATGGTTTACCTTGTAGGTGAACGTTTCAGCATGAAAGTGAACAGTGTGCATGTCCACTTCATTGCCCATGCCCAACAGATACCAGTCAACTTTCTGGCCCTGCGTCATCACCAGGCCCTGCAGGTTACCGTACAGCCTCCCATTGATCCCTTCAACAGACACACAGAGACTGGCACATGAACAGTCATATTTCACTGACAGAAACCAGGCCACACTAGGGCTGGGAGACACAGACACATATGGTACCATGAAAATAATTTTCTTATCAGTCGATGCCAGTAATTATCACAGTAAATGTCAAACCATTATTTTTCTCAAGTGTAAAGATAGAGCTTTGGTCTTTAGGCAAAGGTTTAGAAACAGGATTTTATAATGTTTTTTTATTTATAGTTACAATTTTGCACTTTATAAAAATTCAGGAATCTAGCAGTAGAACTTTGACAGCAATTACAATGATGATGATGAAATTAAAATGGAATAAGAAAACGTAGAATTAAGTAGAACAAAACACTGAGGCATTTTGTGTTATTTGACAGTGTAAAGCAAATATCTGCAAAAAAATACATTTTAATGATAATAAACTTTGCAATTAAAAATTATATCATGATGTTCATGGCCACTGATCTCCCAGGAAAACGCTCATAATGTGAGGTAATCATTATATTATAAAAGGACCCAGCCCTCGTTAGACTTTCTCTAATTATATGACATTCATATAATGGTTAAATAACACGAGTCAATTAATACAGTCTAAACACAATATTATGTACTAAAAAAAAGCAAATAGTGAATTTGATTGAATTTTAATTTGATGCACACACACACACACACACACTGTTGGTTATAATATTTGATATTTAAAAATAGAATTAATATAGAAGTATTAATTTGTTAATGTAGACTAAATGCTATAGTCTCCCAAAGCTATTGGTAAAACCTGATGTGATCATACTAACTTTGTCACGTACAGTACTGTGCAAAATCCTAGGCCAACATTAGGTTTGTTGGTTTAGCAAAATTCAGTCTCTGAATTAAAATACAATTTGGATATATGGTAAGAATATACAACATTAAAACTAAATAGTGACTTTAAGCTTTAGTTTTTGTGTGTCCTTTAAGCCTACAAACAGATTTCCTTTATTTTCTTGTTGTATGGGAGGAAAAGAAAATGAGAAATAAATATGTATACTCATTTCAACCCGTAAAAACAACTAAGCTAAAGGTGGAATAAGACTTTTGCACAGCACTGTACAGCCTCATTCTGGTTTTGTGAAGGAATGCTTGAGGGAGTAACAGTAAAAGTGGTTACCATTGTTGTTTTGACATGATATTTGTCATTTTCTTATAATTATTAGAACTCCTACAGTAAGGTGATTGAAATAAGTATGAGTCAGCTGAAGGCTTAGTACCACCCCAGCCTTATTGTGAGCCAACAAAAGTGAGGAATATGAGACATCAATAGAATGTTTATATATCCTCCTAAGACCCAGCAATGCATTTTTGTCCTCTTTAGTGGACAAGAGTTTCACAGCTTTACTTAAAAAAAAACAAACAAAATGCTGTCCACTGCAAAAGACATTCCTTAAAAAAAGAAAAAATTGTATCTGGAGAACTGTTGCATCGTGCTGTTTCCAATCAAGGCAATTATTTAATGTAAAAAAGCCAAAACTTTTACCTTCCTGGATCTAAAGAGGATATAGAACACATGCGATTCCATTCCTCATTAAAGTCGGAGGAGCTGAAATTAAACCTCAAATTTAGATAGATTTTCTACACCCAATTACAGAATCTAGAGAATTCTGTGCTCCTCTCAGACCACTAGAATTATAACACGCTGCAAATAAGTTATGAAAATTTTGCCCAGTGATGCTAAAAACAAGAATGGCTTATTTACAGCAAGACAGAAAAATTTGCTGCAACATGTTTTTGTTGTAGATTCAGTATCAGCTCTTTTCCTGCTATATTGACCCTTCACAATAAATCTGTAAAATTATCCCATGATTCAGACAGTGTAACTTTAGCCGTGCCCCCTCTTTTACGCTTCTCTAATCTCTTACCGTGCATCTTGTTACTTTCCATAAAGTCATCATCCTGATTGATGGCATCAGGGTCCACGCCGAGGTATGTTCTGATGTTGTCATCCAAATACCATGACTCGTTTTCATCATGAACCATGAAGAGCAGTGCAAACTCCTTCTCCACATCATCCCTCTGTCTGTCGGAGCCCTTGCCTCTCTGCAGAGTCCCAGGCCTGCATACGACCAGGGGGCCCAGAAGACCACTGTACAAATCCTGATCATAAACAAGACAACCCACTTTGTAACACACATCTAATATGATTACTCTTAAACATATTATTACCCTGCCCCCCGAAATGGAAGCAAAGGGGTATTGTTTTTGATTTGGTTTGTTTGTTTGTTTGATTATTAACACTCTAGCAACACAACTATTGGTTGAATTCATATCAAATTAGGTTTATAGATTACCAGTGACCCAGAATAGATGTGATTACATTTTGGGAACAGCAGGTCAAAGTTTCAATTTTTTATGAATTTTTTATATCTTTTTTTTCCCTGTTTACTTTTAATGGGTGAAATTTCACATGTCTGTAGCAGCAAAACTATTAATTGAATTAATACCAAATTTGGTTTATAGATTTTCAGTCACCCACAATACACATCATTACAGCTTTGGAAAAGTAGGTCAAAGTTTAAATTTTTTATGAATTTTTTTAAATCTTTTTTTTTTTCCATTTACTTAAGGTGGACAAAATTTCACATGTCTGTAGTAGCAAAACTATTGGTTGAATTCATACCAAATTGCGTTTATAAATTGCCAGTGACCCAAAATAGATGTGATTACATTTTTGGAAAAGTAGGTCAAAGTTCAAATTTTTAATGAATTTTTAAAATCTTTTTTCTTCTCCCATTTACTTATAATGGGCAGAATTTCAAATGTCTATAAAAATATCACTTTGCTTCAATTTACTTCAAACTTGGCACATATATAGAGGCAACTGATATGCTGACATCAGCATATGCATAGACATGATGACATCAGCTGGATTGATGCCAAAATAAGCTACAACATGTGCGAGGGGCGGGGTTTGTTGTGCCTGACACCACTTGTTTTCATAGTGCACGACATTAG
The DNA here is from genome assembly GCF_902148855.1 of Sphaeramia orbicularis. Classification (NCBI taxonomy): domain Eukaryota; kingdom Metazoa; phylum Chordata; class Actinopteri; order Kurtiformes; family Apogonidae; genus Sphaeramia; species Sphaeramia orbicularis. The sequence goes on from NC_043970.1 coordinate 29,948,104, forward strand.
CTTTACGTAGGCATTGGATACCTTGATAAAGTCAACATTTGAGTAATAAGCGTAGGAGATGCAATTAGGATCTGAGGGTCCTGGACCAGAACGTTCTAGAACATCCCATGTCATCTCAAGTATAAAGCCTGTAGAGAGGAGAGCAAACACAAACCAAGTATTAGTTATGTTTTGTCGAGGGTACGAGCACCGCTTTAACCTTTCTGCAGATGGATTTTAGTTGACTCTCACCAGGTTTGACTGGAATGTGTGCACCACTTGCTTTTACTCCATGTGCACCAATCGAGTAAGGTCGGCTGGCTTTGTTCTTGAAGGTGATGATGATCTGTTCTCCTACCTCTGCTTTGATTAATGGACCTGGAGAGTAAAATCAATACTGATATGACCTCCACTGCACCAGCTTTTTCTACAGACCTGTTGCGTGTCTATTTAGTAGAGAAATAGGGTTGCTTACCCATGATTCCTAAGTGCTTTTGGTCAGGCGGTCGCTGCTTCTGAACTCTGAAAGTGTCATCGGTGTACTCTCGATAAACCACCTTCTTATAGCGAGAGCCGATTCTGTTGTTCCCCTTCTCCACAAAAATACTACCTGGACTGGGAGACATGAACCAATTTCCAGCCATTAACAAACAGTAATAAGTTACACCACAAATCACAGCCTCCATCTCCAACAGTGAAATGCATCATCCTGCAATTATCCTGCTTAGTCACCTGTCCTCTGATGTGGCGTGGTGCTTCTCCAGCTCCCAGTTTCTCTCAGGTGAGTAGTCCCACTCTATTTCTTCAGCACTGATGAAATACTGCACAGTCTTGTCTAGTTTTACTTCAGCTGGCTTCACTTTGCAGCTGTTTACTTTGTACTGTTGCCTCATGCCGGCTGAGTAGTGGTCTGTCACTCTGCAGCTTACTTCATACACACCTGACAAATAAAAATGAAACTTCCATTTTCAAAAACTGACTGTCATAGACCCATACTTACAATAAACATAACATGATTACAGCTTTTTTTTGTTTCTTTCTCAGCATATTTGAGTTGCATTTCTTCTTTTGACTGAGTCAGTTCCTTTTTTCAGATCTATTTTAGAAACACAGAACTTTCCTGAAATGAATTGTTACATTAGGATTTTCTCTTTGTTACTTTCATCTCAGATAGAATATTTGATATTTAGTTTTTTTTTTGACAGGATTATTTAAGGCTGGTTAATGCAATGTGTCTAAAATATAATGATTATATCAAGATTTTGCTCTTCTGTATTTCCTTTTGACTTTTTTAATGACTAAAAGTGAATAGAGATGAGAAAATATCAACAGAAGAGAAAACTATTTGACATGCTACTGAAATGAGCAGAACTGATCCATTACGTTAACCATTTTTCGTTTGAAAAATCCAGCAAACTAGGTTAAAAAATATATGTAGCAGATTTAGAGAAAAACAGACTTCATGCATGTATGTGGGTTTATGTATTACATTGAACTTTTTACTCAACCTTTAAAATGTGTGGTTTTCTGAGAATTTTAAAAACTAACTATACATTTATTTTTCCTCATCACTTATTCTTGAATGATGTGAATATCTATACTTATACATAGGACGTGAACTATCTATCTATCTATCTATCTATCTATCTATCTATCTATCTATCTATCTATCTATCTATCTATCTATCTATCTATCTATCTATCTATCTATCTATCTATCTATCTAAGTATAAATCTTCATTCTTAAAAAAATACTATGGTAAACTACTGGTTCTTCACTGCAGTAAATAAAATCAAGCTCTGAAATTTATTCAACGCATAAAAGTCAAAAATACTTCTATATTTCTCGTAGTTTATTGTCACATTATCTTTGTCGATATTAGTTCACCTGGTCCTGGACATCCATATTAAATGTACTGCACCTTTTTTTCTGTAGTGAACTCTCCCTCTTTTCTATCTTGTTATACCTCTTAACCCATAAAGACCCAGTGTTACTTCTGTGGCAGTTGTCCTAAATTAATTTTTCTCCGTTTCTACCTTTCTTAACTGATTTTTCACCAATTGTTTTAATAATATTATCCTCTGTATTTTGCATTTTTTGGTGTAAATCATGTATTTTCCTATATTTAATTAACAGATCATGTAGATGTTCATGAAAACTCAGAGTAAATTCAAAGTTAATTATATAAAAACAGAGAAAAATGAAGAAAAATGGACTTTTTCAGCAAGATATTGCTAACTGAATGTAAAAATAAGTGTCTCCATCCACTGTGATTTATCAAACTCTGGGTTTTACTGGGGAATCAATGTTGTAGAAAATGACGGTGTTTCCACGGTAACTACGGAGCCTCTGAACGTCCAAATGGGTCAAATCTGATGACGATGAAAAGATGAAAAACTGTATTTTAGACCAATTATTTATATGGATTTACAGGATTAATGGATCAACAGGTATTAAATAGTTTATATCTGTTGACGGTGTGTGTCACCGTTGGCTGTTAGGGTCTCTATGGGTTAAACAAAGTAATGAGCCTAGGTTAAAATGAAAGGAGTACAGAGGGAGTTGTGTATGAAATTGAGGGAATAAAAGTTAAAAAGAAAAAAAAAAAAAATAAGCACAGATACTTTAAAAATCTATTTAAGTACATTAAGTATTTGTCTGATGATAAGCTACCAAAAGAGACAGTAGTTTAGATTAATATTTCCCTTTTCCCTGTTGCAATAAATCATGCAAAAAGCACAAAAGCACTTGAGATAGTTTTGGCATTTCCTGCCTCAGTTTGTATGTACTTAAATATTTTTCCAGTTGAGTACGTCACAGAAGAACAAAATTATCTAAGTAGGTTTGTAAATAATCAGTCCTCCTGTCACACCAAATATGAAGTATGGTCGACCTCTGACAGTGTGAGGATACTGTATTTCTGGAAGCAGAACTATGTGTTTACGCAAAGAGCAACTTGACTGACCGGCAGTGTCTGGCTGCATTTCAACAGAAGCAGTGGTATGAGGGAAAAGGCTGACAGTGTCCCGTGTGGTGCTCTGCTTCCTGAAAGTATTCCCCTCAAAGTAAACACCATGGAGGTCCACTTCTGTACCCAAGCCAAAGGTGTACCACCTAACTCTGTCCCCGGCACACATCTCCAGTCCAGGGAGATTCCCATACATGAATCCATTAACAGCTGAAATGAAAAGGAAGAGTTCAAAGAATGTCAAGGAAAGTATCATAGCATGTCAACTAATATTTACAGATCAACAAAATGGACAAAACCCCCTATTCCTTTTCAAACACACCGTGCATCTTATTGCTTTCCTCAAACTCTTCGCTTTCAGGATTTGTCTCGTTGCTGCCATAATTGTCAATATTTTCCTGTAGATACCAGCTCATGTTTTCATCCATGACAGAAAAGAGAAAGAAGAACTCCTTATCCACACCCTGCTGTTATGTAGCAAACACACACAGGAAAGATTAAATACATACTGTATATGTAAAAACATGTCATTTATGTTATTATATACATTTAAAAACGGCTGGTCTATTTAACAACTTTTGGATTGCTGTTTTGACACAATTTTTTTTTTTTTTTTTTTTAATTGTTTTAGACTGATATCAAAGTTAAATAACACAGATTTTATTTTCAATATTGAGTCTATGTTAACCCTTTCATGCACACCGGTCACTACAGTGGACATCTATTCAAAGCTCTTCTCTTGTATATTTATGGATTTTGTTGTTTTAGTTCCATATCAGCCAACACAGTGGACGCCTATGCATCATCCAATACACTGCAATTCATACCATTACTGTAACTTTGCTGTTCTGTATAAACCTGATCTCCAGTAACATGTTTGAGTGTTGAAGGGGTGGGATTAAATAAGTTATACTTCCTCCCATTCCTTTTCGAATGTGCAAATGAAGTCATGTATATGTATAAGTTTTGGGTTTTTTTTGTTTTCTTCCATGACCTCTTACTACCTGTTTTATTTCTAAAGACTAACATTACTTTGTCTTGTTGCATATTCGAAATAAACTAAACTAAAAATAAAAATCAATTGCTTGTTATCGTTACTAAACTGCAATTGACTGGGTTTTTTTTTTAAACAAAAAAAGTTGTTTTGGTTTTTTTTGCAAATTATCTCCCTGAAGCGAGTAATGACTAATATTAGAGTATGTTAAAATGTGAGAAAACAGCATTAACAGCATTAAAAAGGTTTTTATTTCATAGTTTTCACACGATATATCAGTAAATCCATGTTTCTTTGCTTCAAAAATTAAACGGATGATGTCAACCTGACATTTTTGGAACTCCATGAAAAATAGGTTCATAAGAAAATTTTCAGTCGCATTGTTTTTTTCAGGCCTGAAGAGGAATAAAAACACTCAGGAAATAAATGTTGATAAAGGTTCTCATAATTCATGCATGAAAGGGTTAAAAAGTGGTGAAAATGCATATCTCTCTCTTTTCTTTTGTTGTTTTTTTTTTTTTTTTACAATCTATGGTACATGATTGGTAGATAAATCTAATTGTGTTACATAAACGCTGAACAATTCTTTTTCTTCTTCTTCTACTGACACAAATAAAAAATACAGAACTACAGATAGTGACTGGATGAAAACACAAAAGCACCTGGGTTCCATTCTCTCCAAGTGACCCTTTCTTGCACACAAGCAGAGGACCGACTAATCCAGAGTTGGTGTCTTTGGTGGGATCAGTGGCAGAGTAGTAAAGGTAGGGAATACAGGGAGAATCTGATGACGATGGACCCTCCAGAACCTGCCAAGTGTAGGTGAAGTTTTCACCTGGACCAACATGGGAGCCAGGCTTGTCAACACCTAGAGTGAAGCATAAAAAGTAAAGCAATTATCAGATCAGATGTCCTTTCACTTATACTCATCTGCAGAGAGAACAGTAAGAGGGGCTGATAGAAATTTCCTAGCACAGAAAAAGGTCCAGTTACAGAAAGTCATGACATTGTCTCACTGGTCAACAAAAAGGCTTTGTCTTTTGACAAAATTAACTGGTCACTTAATGCACTTTTTTGTCAGTGTTTCTGCAAAAAGCTTATTTTCCTTTTCATTTATGGCATTTTCAATTAACTGCATCTATGTAGTTGTTTTTTTTTTTCCTTATGTGTTGTTCTTTATCATCAAACCGAACATATAATAGGCTAAATTTCTCTTTTCATAAGAAATAATTGTCTCTTTACTAGTGCTGCAAATTCTAAAGATTTGAGTTACATTAAGTTTAACCCCTAAAAATATGGAACTATGGTTGAGGCAACTTCCAAATGAATTTTCCCCATTTAAACTTTCATAAGTGATTTGTCACTATTTATTATATTAATCTCTTTATTTCAAATTTTTCTGTAAAAATCTGGTATTTCCCTATATCCTCCAGAGACCCAGGAAAGCATTTTTTTTTTACATTAAATAACTGTCTTGTTTAGAAACAGTATAATGCAACAATTTTTTCAAATATGTAGATAGATAGATAGATAGATAGATAGATAGATAGATAGATAGATAGATAGATAGATAGATAGATAGATAGATAGATAGATAGATAGATAGATAGATAGATAGATAGATAGATAGATAGATAGATAGATAGATAGATAGATTTTTTTGTTTTTAAGTGTTCTGGATTAAGGTTCTTTTGTACATGTTTGCTCTGTGAATAAGGTTTTCGGGCTAATAGAAGGGTTTGACATCTTTTCCATGGACTTCATTCTTCCTCTTCTTTTAACCTTTATTTAATCAATATAACCAAGAAAACCCAGGAAAATAACTCAACTAATGATGAGGAGAAATATGGCTATGGATGGATGGATGGATGGATGGATGGATGGATGGATGGATGGATGGATGGATGGATGGATGGATGGATAGATAGATAGATAGATAGATAGATAGATAGATAGATAGATAGATAGATAGATAGATAGATAGATAGATAGATAGATAGATAGATAGATAGATAGATAGATAGATAGATAGATAGATAGATAGATAGATAGATAGATAGATAGATAGATAGATAGATAGATAGTTTTGTTTGTGTTTTTTTTAAGTAAAGCTGTGAAACTCTTGTCCCCTACAGAGGACAAAAATGTAAATATGCTCAAGAGGATATTTAAATTACTTTTTTAAATGCCCAGAGTAAATTCAAAGGTGATTGTATCAGAATACAGAAATCTGAACCAATCTTTCAGCAAAATATATCATGAATTGTACGTAAAAACAAGCATCTACAACCATTATCATTGATCAGTCTACATGGGTTTTATTAAAGAATCAGTGTTCCAGAAAATAACCTTGTCTCCACATTCACTGTGGAACCTCTGAACATCCAAATGGGTCTTATCCCATAATGATGAAAAGCAGAGAAACTGCATTTTACCTGCATTGTTTGTGTTTTGACAGGATGTTAGGGTTCAAAAGTTATAAGTAGATGCTTTTGGTCACTGGCAGCTGTTTAGGTGTTTGAGGGTTAAGTAAAGTTCTAAACAAGATTAAAGAGTGTCTGACCAATCACTAAATAATTTCACAGATTACTTATTTTTATTTAGGGTTTTTTTTTTATTTTCTTCAAATTTTCTGTCTTTCAAAAGAAATTTCTAATCCTGAACTACAAAGTTAAATCAAATGTGACTATTAGAAGTTATATCTAAAACTAACATCGCATTTCTTGAAGCTTTGTGGGGTGACAAGTACATTTTTGGTACTTCTGGACATGTTTAGTACTGCAATGATTTCTTACCATCCTCATAGCTGCTTCCCTGAAAGCGTTTATCATAATGTAGGCCATGAGGCTGGATGCTGTAGTTTCTTTTTGCCATGTTCATGAATGTCACTTTGAGAGTGTCTCCTTCCTCTGCCCTCAGTACTGGACCTGGACCAAGGTACAAAACACAATGCAATGAGACAAACAGGGTCAACAGAACAAGCATACCAGTGAGAATATAGAATACAACAGGGAGAATATGAGATTTCATGTTATCAAATCCTCACCTAGGATTCCTAAATGTTGGGTTTCAGGTGTTCTTGCTTTTTTGGTGGTAAAGGTATTGTCTGTGTACTCGGTGTATATCACTTTCAGGTACTGACCGCCAATCCTACCACCATCTCTGCCAAAGAACACCTCAGATGCACTGTTAAAGAAAGGATGAGGAGGATGACAAGGCAAAAGATTCAGTACATGATAGGTTAAATAAGACAGAAACAGAAAAGCCTGGTTGTGGAGTTGTGGTGTGGAATTCCTTATAACAGAAAAACTAAATAGAGGAGACAGCTGCCCAGTCAGAGGGGTTTCACTGTGTCAGGTCATTCAACAATAACAAAGACACAAGGACTGCATCACTATTCACATTGTTCAGTCTACACGCTACAACACTACCTCACCACAGGAACAACATATAATCACCTATTCAGAGGCCATATACACAGACAGTCACCTTTACTCGAAGGTTTTACATGCCAAGTGAATCAGAGTGATACTGTCTCTTAGACTGATGTTAGGAGTACAGGGCCAGTGATGGAGGAAGTACTGAAGCTTAGTACTTAAGTAAAAGTACAAATATCCTGCAAAATATATACTCAAGTAAAAGCAGAAGTACTACGTCAACAATCTTACTTAAGTAAAAGTAGTAAGTACTTACTTTAAATTGACTATAAATTTGTTGTTTTTTTTACTCAAGCAATGGATTGTCTCCATGTCTGGGCTGTAGCATTTTCATAAAGAGTGTAGATGGACTGACTTATGCCTCTGCTGATGTCACTGCTCATAATAATTGCGATCAACTATACAGTATATGTGTTTTGGAAAGGTTGGTGTACTTATTGTGCATGCTCTCTGCAGTACTGTATGTACTCTAACTTATAATTCTGTGGATGACAAGTTATCTACTAGGTATTACCCACTAATTTACCACTAAGTTAAACCAACTAATACATGATACATCTTTAAATCATTTATTTACTTGCAAAACTATTCAAAACATTGTGCTCTGTTCAGAGCAGTAAAAGCACAGCATTTTTCAGACGCACAAAACAAAAACCAACTACACTACAGACTCACACTACACACTAATTATACACTCAAAAAACACTAAATATGCACAAAACTATGAAATCTCTCAAACGTTCGCTAATCCTATTGCTGTCCCTTTTCCATCGCTGTTACTTCCACAACTTTTCTGGTCGTGCAGCAACCAGATTACACATGGGGCAGTATGGACTTCTCTGATTGGTCCATGTGACGCACTTTTCCATCAATACTAACGCGATGATATGTTTTGTTGCTTGCAAGAAATTCTAATCCTAACCCTGATGCAATTGCAAACAACACCACAATGCAATCAGTCGGTTAACTACTTTTCAAGAAAGATTCTGAAGAAATTATGTTCATAAAACGTAACAAGTAATGGCATAAATTGTAGAAATGTAGTGGAGTAGAAAGTACAGATAACTGCCGCAAAATGTAATGGAGTAAAATCAAAAGTATGGATTATTATTTTTTACTTAAGTAAAGCACAGATACATAAAAATTTACTTAAGTCCAGTAACAAAATACAAATACTTTGTTCCATTCCACCACTGTACAGGGCTACATAGTACAGGAGTGATATGCATTTTTATACAGCCAGTTAAGGACACCTTATGGTTTTCTAGCTGTATACTTCCAGTTGTGTTATATAAATCTGTGTTTTCTTAAGATTTTCGAATACCTTATGATAAGTAGACATTCAATGAAAGAACAATGAAATGATTGCTTTGAGAGTTTGACGTTGCACTGAGTTGAATAATGCTGTAAAGATTTGGTTCACTGTAATGTTTAGACTGAAACAGCCAGATATAAACAGTAACTGACAAACAACATAAATCAACATGGCTTCTCAGCACAAAACTGGGCGCACTTCTCCATTATGTCATTGTGCAAGATGTATTTGTGGGCTACATAAAGTTTTACTGTAGCTGCTTTTCAGTATAACACTTTTCATTTAATATCAATATGTTTGCTCACCTGTCAGCCTCAGTTAAGGATACATTATTAATTAGATCTCTCCCAGAGGGTGCATAGTCCCACAGCACCTCCTCTGCTGCGAGGTAGTAATTCCTTACAACACCATTCTCTGCTGTGGGGCTGGTATCAGTGCCACATGACTTAACTTCATAGAAGGCCTGCATCCCAGCTGGAGTAGATAAAGACAGACACACAGTCTACCATTACAAGACAGCAATTCACATTCACAGATTAAATGTCCCTGTCAAAACTGAGCCTTATCTTAATGACTGAGAAAACACCTGGAAGGTCTCAAGGGGCATACTTAATGGTACAGTAAAATAATAAATATTCTGGGGTTCAAATAACATGGCCAGCCTTCTTATTTCTTCTTTAAGCACAAAAGTTCATTTCAGAACGTGACTGGATCTACAATAGGATTACTTTAACTCTTTGTACAAACATATGCCACTTAACTTTAAAAGCATTACAGAAAGTCCAGGATGATACAAAAGATTGTTACATCACAAATGCCAACGTAATTCACAAAGTTGTTGAGCAAGTATTTTCAGTGGACTTTGAACACATCTTAAAACACGAGTCCTGACACGTTTAAAGTATAAGTTCTGCTGTGGGAAGGCTCATAATGCCATTCTTTGACCACAGAGTTGAACCTTGCAAAAAAAAAGCGTACTGCTCTTTCAGCAACTCTACAGAGCCAGTGACGAACAGAGAGAACAAAGAGGTCAAAGGTGAAGAGGGAGGTCAAAGGTCACACAAAGGTTAAAGGTCAGGTGCCCTACCCTGCAAGTGGTCATTAACCTGGCAGGTCAGGAGCCACTTTCCGAGAGACTTCGGGACCATCTCAGCTGTTGCAAAAGTGGCCGGGAAGAGGCTGAGGACGTCGGTGCGGTGGCCACGATCCAGCAGTGTATTCCCATGGAAAAAGGCAGAGTGAATGTCCACCTCGTTGCCCATTCCAAACAAATGCCAGGCGACTGCACGGTGCTGGCATAACTCAAGTTTGGGCATATTCCCAAACATGAATCCATTAATAGCTGTCACACAGAGATACAAACACACAGGCAGAGGTTAGAGAGAAGGACAAAGAGTGCTAATTCAGCCTTTAAACCTTCCTTTATACACTCTGCTTAGGGAATTAGTGAGGGGGAGTGACTTAATGGTGAAGATTTTAAATGAGCTAAGCAATGCAGTTAACATAACACAAGAGAGAGCAATATCAGCAATATAACATGAGTAGGAGTTAAATTACGTTGTATGGCATAGCATGTAAAAAAAAAAAAAGGCCACAATATAAATTTTCTCGTAAACAAACTTGATGTGTGCACAGATATTCAGGTGGAAAAGGGTTAAACATGAGGAATATCCTCACCGTGCATCAAGTTTGACTCCTCAAAGTCCTCATCTTCCGGAACATCAGTTAAATTCTGAACGTTCTCTGTCAGATACCAACTCAGGTTTTCGTCCACCACATAAAACATCAAGAAGACATCCTGGTCCACATCGTTGCGGGCTGACTCAATGACTGACTGTAGCTCATGCTGATCCAGGTTTAGGGAATTACTTTCTTTCAAGATTCCTAAGCTCACATAGAAACACAACACACGCAAATACATTTTAAAACACAGACAGAGGCCTGTTCAGTATTTGTTTTACCCATTTACAGGCACCAGTGTTTTCTCTCAGTGGTTTCTAGTCATGTTTGGATTTGGGGTTTTTTAGAGCTTTCTTTCGCAGGTTTTCATAATTGCATTAAAAGTCTTAAAGCTTGGGACTATTTTTTGACTTGGATCTGAATAAGCACTTTACTGACTATTGTTGAGACACAGTATTTGAATTCATTTGGAAGGATACTTAAAAAAAAAAACATCATAAAAATATATTTTGCTTTATTAACCCACCCCCCGAAGGGAAGGCAAGGGGTATTGTTTTTGGTTTGGTTTGTTTCTTTCTTTCTTTCTTTGTTTACACTCTAGCAGTAAAACTATTAGTTGAATTCATATCAAATTGGGGTTATAGATTGCTAGTGACCCAGAATAGCTATGATTACATTTTGGGAACAGTAGGTCAAAGTCAAATTTTTTAATGAATTTTTTTATTATTTTTTCTTCTCCTGTTTATTTACAATGAGCAATATTTCACATGTCTATAAAAACAGCTATTTTGTATCAATTTACTCCAAACTTGGCACATATATAGAGACAATTGATATGCTGACATCAGCACATGCATAGACATGATGACATCAGCTGGATCCATGCCAAAATAAACTACAAAACGTGTGAGGGGCGGGGTTTATTGTGTCTGGCACCACTTGTTTGGGAAGGACTTGACACATCTTTTTCATACAGATATTTGCTGATCTGATACCAAAGACTGATGAACAATGTTAGTACTCTTACCCTGATATATGTTTATGTAGAAACTGTGCTGAAGGAGTAAGACTTTTAAAGCCAGTTGCATCAAAAATAAACACAGAATAAAGAATCATAATATATTATTTTTTGTACAACTTTTTCAATCTAGGTAAAAAAAAAAAAAATTGATGATAATTTTACTGAAAATGTAAAGTTGATTATACCACCAACTGTTTTTAATACACGTTAAATGGAATGGAATTTAGATTTTGTTTAATACTGTATGCCAGGTATAATGTAGAGTTATTCCTTCAAGTCTTCATACCTTTCTTGCAGGTGAGCAGTGCCCCAATAAGCCCTGAGGCAATGTCTCTGGGGGCGTCCAAGTGTGAGTGGTAGACCCATGTCAGGCAGTTGGCATCATCAGCTGTGGGAGCAAACTCAGGTCTGACCTCCCAGCGGTAAGTATAGCTGCCTCCCGGAGGGACGGAGTCATCCTTCTTTAACTTGTTTGACGTCCCATCTGGATACAGTGCCCCTGATAGATGAACAGAAGTGGTTTATGCTATGTTCAGAGCCACTGGGTCTTAAATTTATGTAATGACACAAAACACAGAAGTTATGAAGCATACATTGTTAAAAGCAAATGCATGAAAACTGTGACAAAAATACTCCATGATATTAAATGTACTTTGCTAGGAAAAAAAAAAGAGAGAAAAAAAACAGTACCTTGCTAGCCTCTGTTATGTTCTTAGCTTTTACATTTGCAGGGTTCCTACAGGTTTCTACAAGTTAAATTTAAGACTTTTTAAGATTACATAGAAAATAATTTAATGTTCATTTCCCCGCCTATTTCATGGCCATACTAGCAAAAATTTCATGGCTCCTAAAATTTAGTAAAACTTGTGTCAACCAGATCGAGAATGATCTTTTCTCCAACCTCTCTGCAGCTTGGACATTTCCCAGACACATTTAAACACAACACAGCCAACAAGTTTATGGCAACATAATTTAAGACCTACAATATCAAATTGAACACCTTTTCAAGACTTTTTAAGGTATTAAATGCAGATTTGTAAATTCAAGACTTTTAAGACTGTTTACGACCCCACGGGAACCCTGATTTGGCACGTGTGAGACATGCTGATGCATACGTGACCCCAGTCTTGAGGACACAGATCATGACATCATATTTTAATGTACCCACCCTTTTCCTCTTCCCGTTCTCCCATGTTTCTAAATTTAAGTCTTTGGGGTCCTTTCTACATTCTGGTAATGTGAAAACCAAGTAGCTGACTCATGGAAAGCTGAATAAAAACAGAACTACAGAAAATCAGCAATGATCTGTTTCAACAGTGTTAAAGATTCAAGTTAACATTTTACTTTCACTTTCGTTTCTTGTAAAAGCCTGGAAATTCCTGAGGCATTATGTCTCTCCATAGCCATCATAGCCTGAGGGGATTGTTATATAACACAGTGGCACAACGTTCATAATACTTTATCCAGAGGCGATATATTTTGTGAAAACCACTCAGTTATTAAAGAAAATTATGAAATTCTTTAAAAAAAACTATTCTAAATGTCAACTCCTCATTTAAAAAACACACTAATTGAAACCATTTTACATAACATCTACTTTTTAATCCACAATCTGGTTGGATCTTCTTCATCTGTGGAGAAAATGCAGTATATTCACTGTACTTCTATGTGAAAAAAAAACAAAAAACAAAACAGCTTTTGCACTATGTAACAAACACCACCTTCTGCATCCTTCTCATAGAAGACCCCGTGGGGATGCATGGAATAGTTCCTGGTTGCAAAGTTCTTCAAGTGAACCACGATTACATCATCAACCTCAGCTCGCAGTATGGGACCCAGAAAACCCAACCAGCCCGGTCGTGGAGCGAGGCGGGTGTAGGTGGCATCTGTATACTGTCGGTACATGGCCTTCTTATAGACACTGCCAACACGGTCAGGTCCCTTCAGCAGGAACACAGATGCAGATCTGATACACAAATTAATAAAAAAGGAAAAAAGAAAAAGCCTGGTAAGTATAGTCTGGTAAGTCTGGTGAGGAAACTATAAAGGAAGGAGAAGTGAAACAAACCAGTTAGCTTTTTGGAGGATGTTTGGTGGGTCATGGCCAGTTTTATTTTCCTTGATTGCACAAGGCAGAAGGAAATCAAGTTTCCATCTCATGCTTCGCATTAACCCATTAGAACCCAGGGTTACTTTTGTGTCAGTTCCCAAATGAATATTTCTCTATATTTAACCATCCTTAAGTGATTTATCACCATTTATTGTAATACTATCCTCTGTATGTTGTGTTTTTTCTGTGAAAATCAGGTATTTTCCCACATTTAATTTACTAATCATGTAGATGTTCATAAAAGGTCTGAATAAAGTTGATGGTTATTATATTAAAACAGAAAAAACTAAAGAAAAAAATGACTTTTTCAGTCAAATCTATCATAAACTAACTATAAACCATGTGTCTCCATCCACTGTCATTTATCAAACTCCATGAGTTTTACTAGTGAATCAGTGTTGTAGAAATTGACAGTGTTTCCACGGTAACTACAGAGCCTCTGAACATCAAAATGGGTCATATCTGATGATGATGAAAAGATGACAAACTGCATTTTACAACAATTATTTACATGTACTGATAGGATTAATGGATCAACAGGTATTAAACATTTTAGATCAGTAAATGGTTTAGGTCGATGCTGGGTGTTTGGGTCTTTATGGGTTAAGTAAAAGAAAGCCTTGCCTATACTATGTGACTATAGAACTGATCAAGGATGTAGGCCTCTTTAAGATTTGTTTTGTCCACCATGCATTAACTGCACAAAATCCTTGTCCAATTTGTCTGCATCTGGGACTTACAACAGGGTTACATAAAAAAGCAGACATCAGAATCCAGGGAAGGAGCTATAATGCCACAGAACAAATTGCATCTGGTTGCTGCTGTCTAACAATTAGACTTGTAATTACTGTGATAACAGGTTCTGTGGACTAACAACCTGTTACTAGGGGCTGTGGCAACACATTTATACTACCGTACATCCAGCTCCCTACAAAAGCAGAATGGAGGACAAAAAGCATTACATTTAGCGGATACAGAAATGGAATGCACTGATATGTTAATGACAGTCTGGTGAAGTGGGTTTCACTGACAAATTCATCATATATAGTCATTATTATTATTATGCCTCTTACCAATTGGCCCACTTAAAGGCATTTAGAAAATACTTTACAAGCTACAACCTATTTTTTTGTATTGTTCAGAATGATTTAATGCCACCATATCTAAAGCAGTTAAAATTCTTCAGTTCTCAGAATGACATTCGGATGGTGAACCAGCCACCAAATAAACTATTCAAGTATTAACAAAGTCTATAGAGAAAAACAACAAACACAAAGAAACAGAAAAGATATTGGTTTTGGCACCATAAATGTTATGTTGACATACTGTAAATTTAACTGTTTGCACTTGGAAGTAGGAAAAGTCCAGAATTGTGCAATATCCCAGCTAGTCCGCTATCCATCAGATATATTTATCTTAAAGAGAATGCACCATAAGAAAAACACTGTGCGCTTTTAGTTCAGATTTAGCACATTCTTGGAACATTGCGGTCACATTCAACTGGTTCATTTTATTTCCTCTCATCTGTCCTTTACAGGATACATTCCTCTGACAGGGCTAAAGTTGGAGACCTGTGGATTTTTGGAAACTCCATAACCTACACTTGTGCAAAGATAAGAACTCCAGCTTTAGAAATCCTCTTATCAGCTATCTGAGGAAAATATGTACACTTTAACTGTACTGTATTGTGTATAGCCTCCTCTGACACTACCAGTATATAGAAGGTGACCAGAAAGTAGATACTAAGTTGATTTTGTTTTACATCATTCTGTTTATTCCCAAAATGATTGAAATTGAAATTGAAAAGCGCTATACAAATAAAATGTATTATTATTATTATTATTATTATTATTAATAAAATACAGTTGCTTCATAGCCTATAAATGTATGACAGGCACTTATCAGTGTGTCCTGTTCAACTTTGGTCAGTAATACACATTGGAAAGGAAGTCTTAAATCCCAGTCATTCAGCATTAGTCATTCAAACACTGTCATCTTTCTTGTGCCTCCTTGGATCAGACTGCCAGCAAAGCACAAGGCAGTGTGTTCACAGGTCTAGACACTGTCACACCCTGACAAGATGACATAGGTTATTGTGTGCTTAAACATTTGGATAAATTCTGTGCGCAGCTTGGACACATTTGGTTGTTTATCCAGTTCAAGTAAATTCTAAACTCTGTATTATTTTGCGTTATCTATCAAAGAATAGTACCGAAAACAACTTTATTAAAACTTACTCATCATTTTGGATGTCTTTCCCGTTGAGCAGGTTTTTTCCACTTGGCGCATAATCCCACAAGTCCTCAACGATCCCCACATAGTAAACTCTCTCCCTGCTGCGCTGTCCTTCCGCACCAGAGAAAAGGAGAAATAACAAACAACCCCCCAATATCCTAACAGTCCCTGCCATGTTCAGATGATCAGATGCAGGGTGAGTGTTTCTAGTCAAGCGGAACGAGGGAAAACTTCTGTTAACTTCTCCATGCAAGCGCGCAAACTAAATGTGCGTCCGAGGAACGGAGCTGCAGCCCTTATGAAACTTTGTAGAGGAAAAAACAGTCAGCCCATTCAGAGAGAGAGGGAGAGAGAGAGGGAGAGAGAGAGTTACGACGGCGGCACCGGTCACCCTGTGGTATTAGACGCACTCGGATAATAACCACTCAGATCTTCTTGCGTTAATTGATATAAGATCTTTCTGAAATAGCCTACTGGGAAATTAAGATAATTGTACTACTTATTCTAAAATGCACACTCAAGCACCATGGGCCGTGTAAAGTTGGAGCTGTCAGCTTTCCAGAGTTGATGAAAGGTGCTCAGATGGTGTGTGCATCCAATAGGCTGTGTCCTCTTACTCATGTGTAAACGTCAGAGATGCATTAGTTTGCATCCAAACCCCTTGATTAAATAAAGTTGTGGTCAGAAGTTTACATACCCTGGCAAGATTTGTAAAATGTGCACCATACAATTATGAATGCATGAGTTATCAGGCAAAAAAGAAATATTAAAAAAAATATTATTTATTTATGTATTTATGTATTTATTTTGAATGGGATTGAAACCAACTGGCATCTAAAACAGCATAATCATTTAATAAATCATATCAATAAAGACAAATTTACAGTATTTCACAAATTTTGCCTGGGTATGTTAACTTATGAGCACAACTGTAGTTCTGATTGTCTTGATTTGTACATTTAAGTCAATCAAAAATCATACAAGATTAATAACTTTTGTACTATAGGCAAAAGCAGTTAACAGTATTTTTCTTGTAATAATTTATGGAGTTATATACATTTGAAAGTTTGATCAAAGTTTGGCACACCAAGTAAAGATCCATCTGGCTTATCCTCTTGGGTTTTTTTTTTGTTTTTTTTTTTTGTTATTTTGTTTGTTTTGTTTTGTTTTGTTTTGTTTTTAGAAATTAACTGCCTCAGAGATTAAATGTGTTAAATCTTACATACTTTAATAGGATGAATTGGAAAACAAATGACAAAAGCTGTTAAACATATGTTTTCTTTCAGTATTTTGTTAAAGTGTTACATATATATTGGTCTATGTATATTTATTCAATAGATATATAAATCTTCAACTAGAAAGAACCTGTAAAGTTAATGTATTGTAATGTGCACAGTGTTTTGAAGTAGATCTGGAGGCTCTGAGACAAACATTCCTCTTGAGTAAAACTCATGCTCATTAATTCCCAGAATTTCACATATTGCCCCAGCCAACCAGTAGTTTATACTTCATTTTTCCCTATTAGTGATTTAACCTTGATTAAGTTCCATTGTTATTCTGGAGGCATTTTACTTGTAGACCAGTCTTATAGGCATTTATATTGCTAAATACAAATTTGTGTTAGACTGTCTATTAAGTCTAGTCCAGGGGTCACCAACCCTGGTCCTCGAGGGCTACTATCCTGCATGTTTTAGATGTTTCCCTCTTCCAGCATACCTGACGGTCATTATCAGTCTTCTGCAGAGCTTGATGATAGGCTGATCATTTGAATCAGGTGTGTTGGAAGAGGGATACATCTAAAACATGCAGGATAGTTACCCTCAAGGACCAGGATTGGTGACCCCTGGTCTAGTCAAACAAGAGGCTTATATCCACTTAGAAGTTATATTTTAGAAACCAGGCCTACTTATTTGCATCTTAGATACATAAGGAGTAAAACCCACATCTGCTGACAAATGCAGTGCGAATAAACAGTGTTAAAGTGCATGTACTGATAATATATACTGTATACCCTTATTTTGATCATCATGGTCAGTCTGTCTGCAATTTGTTTTTGAGAGGTGATCACTGAGGTTCCATAATCCCTACAAATCAGTCTGTCCACTCACCACATACACAAGAGTGACTCTTCTAAAACAAGTGCATTCAGTCGAGCCATATGGTCTGATATTATCGGTCAAATGAAGAGACGATCAGCAGATGGTATTAAGTCTGTACCACACCACATACACAATGGTTATTCTGTAAAACAAAGGCATTTTATAGCTTACATGGTGTATTATTGGTCAAATGCCAAGTACACTAGGTGTTAAGCTCAAATCTCTGCTGATGCTGCCGAAACTGCAAAACCCTATTCTCATAATTTATCCTAAACTGCACTGATATCAATATTATAATGTTTTTGTCTTTATCTTGTGGAGATTTCATTGAGGCCATTCATCGAAGAGTACAGACTTTTTACAGTCACCTACTGTGGCTCTCCAGTGGGTTGTTAGAAATGCAACTTAATGTGTGTTTGATGGTGCCTAAACCTATCTGTTATATTATCTAGACCTTACACTGAGTTTAACTTAATATAAGCAAATTCTGATATTTGTGCCATTGTAATATTTGTATGGATGTTACTGTTGGAATGTTTTGACACATGATAAAAGTGTGAAAAGTGGACAAAAATATCCTTGTTCATCCTTTTGGAGACTTGTTTTTTTTTTTTTTTTTACATTTCAAAAGGATGATTTGGAATAGCTAAAATAATGACATTTTATTTTTTGATTGATGATGCATTTCTATTTTTTCATGAACTTTCACAGCGTCTGTAATTTCAGAGCAATTTCAAGATTTTGTGTGGTCTCACAAAAAGAATGAAAAAAGGACTGAGCTTCGTCTTATTTATTGTACGAACAAGCTAATTATTGACTTTTTATTAAGTTCGAAATGTGTTTTTATTTTATTATGGTTGTGTCTATTTTGTTCCTAAGTGGACGCGTACACGCACACGTCCGTCTCTCCACTCATGAACGCGCACGGCGCCGCTCGGCTCCTCTTCGCTGCTGTTTGGTTCCCATTACAGTCATGGCTGCCTTCAGCAAGCTACCGCACAACTGCTACGAAATAGGCCATACTTGGGACCCGTCATGTGTGCAGTCCGCTGTGGATGTAACCAGGGGGGCTCTGGAGGTCTCCTTCAAAATATACGCTCCTCTGTACCTGGTAAGTTTTACCGTTTGACCTCCGATACTGGGGATACTTGTAGACTGACGCTAAAGTTAGCAAAGCTAGCTCACTAAGTTAAGCTAACCACTTCTGACAAACCTTGCACCGTTAAAGATTAGCAGACACACAGATAACTTTAGACTAGGGGGCCAAGTTCATGCAGTTACCAAAAGTTACTGACAGCAGTAAAAACATCCACATGCTGGTCTTTAAACCTACAGTGTGACCTCGTTATTTATGATGAACCCAGTGAAATAGAAGTCAAACAGCATCTGATAAACAAACTAAAACCTGTTATACACAAGATGAATATCTTACTCATCACACAAAATTCCTGAACCTTTCAAAATAAATGCTTATCCTCGATCTAACAATGACTGCCACTCATTTCTGATGTATTCCAGATAGCTGCAGTTTTAAGAAGAAGGAAAAAGGATTACTACTTTAAAAGGCTTCTCCCAGAGATACTACGATCTACCTCATTCCTCACTGCCAATGGAGGTCTCTACATTGTTTTCTTCTGCATTCTCAGGTAACTGTGATGTGAATAAACTGTGCTATGTAACTGTACATGAGATTAGATGTTTTATAAAACATCTAATTTGGCTGCATGGTAAATACTTAACTGATAAAGGTATATCATCACATGCACATTTTACCAAAAAAAAAAACATCAATCGCAGTTTTACGGGCAACATTGTAAGCTAGTTTCCCAGATACTGAAGTGTAAATAAAACACAATGCAACAATGTCATTCTAAATAATGCAAAAATAACCTATCAAATATTGAAAAGAGAATGCTTGATTGCTTTTTGAGAAATATGTGGTCATTTTAAATGTGGTATCAACAACTAGTTTCCACAAAAGCTTCTGAAATATGTTTCCCCTTTTGTAGCTGCACCACATTTGGGAACTGAGAAGATGAAATGCTTTATTTGTTTGGAAGCAAAATGTTTTCCTTTTCCTGTTGGTTAACCTATATAAATTGAGCTGGTCAACAACTGGGGGCCTCATTTATCTTATTAGTGGACTATTATGGATGGATGTCTTAAGACTTTAGCGATACTACTTCACTTTGTTAACCTACTGACTGATCCAGGACTTTAGTAGAATTCTTATCAACCCTTTTTTGTTTGGAGGGGCGTACAGTTCAAACAGAACAGAACCAATGCTATTTGCTTTATATTTAATATTGTGAAAGCAAGTTGATGTAGTTTTATTTATTATTTAGTGTTCATCAGTTGCATGGCTTATGTAAGTATGAAGTAATATCTTGTGTTTGTTATCAAGTTACTGTATATGAAAGACTTTTTACTGGAGTTGTACCTTGGCTTGCAGCCTCTAAATCTCTAAATCCGCTGTGCTCTGAGGTCTGTAAGTATGAATTTCTCAACAACAAATCAGATGATGGTCTGACTATTTGAGAAATGATATATGATCACACCCATAGAAAAACAATCCACTGACTAATGGTCACTTTTAATTATTAACTTGTGTGTGTTTCTGGGCTCCAGCCATGAATTTCAATGACAGATAAATTATGAGCTAAATGTGAACTGTACATTACTCTCCTTGTGCTTGATGAACTTTCACTGGGTGTGCTGGCAGATTGCCCATGCTTACCCACGCTTCTGTCCAAATAACCTATATTTAAAAAAAAAAATAATACTGCGGTTTTGTCAACAAGTAAAGTGAACACTGACCTGGTGAACAGCAACCACTGTCACTAAGAGCAGGGTTTCTCTGTGTGTTTTAAACTGCAATAGCCTATGTTACAGACTCCCGATGCAGTAGTCTCTCATCTGAATTGAAAATAGCAAAAATTACATCACAGATGAACATCTTAGTCAGAAATGCAGTGGTGAGAAAAAAATTACTCGGCAACTTTTGTTAATTATGAATAATAAATAGAACATTTATTTTTATAATTTCTTAAGGCTGGTCTTTCATAACTTGATTAGTATTAGGATTCAATATTCCACATGCTGAAAGAAATGTCAAATGGTTTGGTGCTGTCTTAAAAGCAAAGCAAGCCCTAAAAATGTTGTCTGAATGGCAGATGTAGTAGCTCTTAAATGAGTATATGTTGGTCAGGACTAGTAATAACTTCAAAGATGTGGAAGCATGTGCATTAGTGCATCTCATACCATCTTTACAGATGCTGACTGAACTGAACTTTGTATCTTTAACAAGCCAATTAATCCCTTTACTCTTTTTTTAAACTTATTATTTATTGGAATCCCTTTACTCTTTGAGAGATGTCATGTCATCTGTGATTTCCAGTTTTGACTTTTTCAGATCACAGTTTGTTTTCCATTTTTGCACCAGTTCGTCTAAATGAGCTTGGGCCTAGAGAGAAGGTAGTTATAATATTTCTGTGTTGTTTATGTATGTGTCATATGTTGAGTTTTAACTTGAGTTGTGAATCCAGTGAGGAACAGCTTTTTGCAAGAGTTCTTGAGCCCATTCATTGATTTTTTTTTTCCACCTCAGTCCCAAAGCATTATAGCTGTTTCATCCTTGCATACATCACGTGCATTTCTCTGAATTCTCTGAATATTTCACTGGTTTGATATTGTGTACTGCAGGTAATATAATCCCTCAATACTTTTCATTTTTCATTTAGAAATGTAATTCTTGTTAATATTGGAAGTATTTACTCTAACTGTCTTTCATTGAGGTACACCATGGTCATTACTTCTGAAACTTAGACCATCTGAGCTGCTCTTTTCATACCTTATCATGATGTTGAGCTGCTGCAAATTAACCTAATTTGTTGTGACCCTTTTTATAAGCATTACACAATTTTACCCGTCTTTTATTGTCCCTAACACAGCTTCACATGTTGCCGACATGAAATTGAAAATGGGTGCTTATTGTTTAAACATAGTGTAATTTTGTAGTTTTAACACTTGATGCTGTTATTGTTCTGTTTTTAATTAAATATAGGATTTAACTATTTGTCAATCATTACACTCTGTTTTTATGTACGTTTTAGGCAGATGTATTTTGGAATGAGTTTGTCCTAAAGTAAAGACTTTGTGACTGAATATCTGACAGCAGACACATTTAAAGTACTTATTAGTCTTGACTTGTTCTGCAGCCAGCATAGCAGACATACGAAATGAAACTGCAGCACTTACATGTGTTTCAGCTTCTTCAGTGATGTGCCTGTGGGTTTGTGACTGTAGCTAATCCCCAGGCTTAAATAACATAAAGAATTAGCTTTTTATATTCCCCTAGGATCTGAGTAAAACAGTAGAAAGTGCTTTAGAAATCCACAAAATATATATTCCAATATGAAGACAAACATAAATAATAATTATATTTTGTTTTTGTTTTTTCAGTAACACTTTACTTGAAGGTCTAGTTTATAATGCATTAAGCGCACATTCATAAGACATTATAATGCATTTATAATGCATTATAAAAGTCATTACAACAGTTTATGATCATGTACAACAACTTATACCAAGGTTAATAAAGTATTGTAAGTGTAGGCATAATGTATTATAAATTCTGCTTTCATAATGTTTTATACATCCATACCAAAATGACAACAGTGTTTGTAGGAAGAATCTCAAGTCCTGCGTTAGGTAACACATTATAACCATCACAACTCTAGCCAGTTATGAAGACACAGAGAACTGCTCTGACATGTAGTTTCTGAAACTGAATAATGCCTTATGAACATCAATAATAAGTTACAGGATGACTGGATGAAGAGCTTTTAGTAAAGTGACAACACTGTATAAGGTTATTAGCAATTATATGATATAACACAAGTACGATGACTTAACGAGCAGTATCTGCTGGCTCTAAGTAAAGTCTAAGTCAAAAATGATGAATCCAGGTGTTCTTAATAACTCTTTATTTTGCAAAAACAAAACATTAAAAGAACAAAGACAGTAAATAGAAGTGTTACATGTTGCTTTATACATAAATAAAACATAATGTGGCAGCTCTAAATCTTTGTTAATTCAAACATACTTTTTTTTTTTAATAAATATGAAATCCCTAAAAAGCTGGGTATAGGGACCAGTGACAAAACCTAACAAAAGTTCCCCCCCTAAAAAAATAAATTCCTTCACACTGCTTTGGTATAGATGTATAAAACATTATGAAAGCAGAATTTATAATACATCATGTCTGCACTTATAATACTTTATTTACCTTGATATAAGTTGTTGTACATGATCATAAACTGTTGTAATGACTTTTATAATGCATTATAAATGCATTATAATGTCTTATGAATGTGCGCTTAATGCATTATAAACTAAACCTTTAAGTAAAGTGTTACCGTTTTTTCTTTTATGTTAGGAAACTGTTGGGGGGCTTCTACTCCTGGTCTGCTGGGTTTGGCTCAGCGCTGCCTGCCTCTTATATTGCCATTCTCCTGGAGCGCAAAAGCAGGTGAGATTGTTTTTTGTTTTTACTTTTGTTTCCTTGCTTCTTTTCTTTGCTTGTGTATGGCCACATATGCATCACACTAAACAAATATCAGCCAATTGCAGCTTGACACAGAATTACTCAAACCTTGTGGCAACAGTATAGGTTAAATGTCAGCAGACTTTGATTCTGTGTTTAATCATAACCTGTACTCTATGTCTCCTGCCATGTTTCCCATCTAGGAGAGGGCTCCTGACAATATACATGACAAATCTCGTAAGACCAGTTCTCTTCATTCAAGCTTTTTTTTGTTGCATATAAGAGATAAGACAGTAACGTTGATTCACAGGATGTAACTGTAATCTTGTTTACAGGCCACTGAGACGATTTTTCGCATGGCAGTGACAAGAGGCATCATCAAACCCATCAAACATGGCGAGGTAAAAGAAATGGGAGAACTAATGATATTTGATCACTATTTGGGGTCTAAATGGTGTTTCTTTGTTTAAACCCTGGGAGTTTCATCTGTACTTTCCTTGTCACATTCTGGGTACACACTACATTGCACTGTATGTTACTGCATTGTAGCAGGATGAAAGCAATATGAAGGACAGAAAAATGGAAAACGTTCAGCTGCAACTTAACAGGAGTCAGGTTTTTTGCACATTCTGTGACTTAAATACAAATACATCCAAGGTCAAATACTCATTAATGTGTCAGCAAAGACTGATGAACAAGTATGCATGAGTTATTATGTGTTTCATTACTTTGTAAATGTGACATCAACTTGATAGCTCCACGTAATATTAGTAAATCAGGTCACTGGAGTTGATACTAAGAACCTCTTGTCTCAATGTCCTTTCATTTGTGCTCCTTTTCTGTTTTAGGTTCTGCTGTTTTGTATAACTGCATCACTCTACATGTTCTTCTTCAGGTGAAAGCAACATTGCTATTAAGAAACTGTCAAATGCTGGTTATTTTATGTCAAAAAGTCCATCAAAGTAAAACTGAGTTTGACTTGATTTTTGTTTGTTTTGTTTATGATGTAGGAGTAAAGATGGTCTTAAAGGTTTTGCATTCTCCGCTTTAAAGTAAGTTAACACTTTTTCCTATACAAGCCTTAATTTGTGTTTATAGTGTTTTGGTGGAATTTGTAGAAGTGGTATATCATTTCTGTTCCAGATTTATCATCGGGAAGGAAGAGATTCCAACCCACTCTGCCTTGGCAGACCACAGCCACTCAAGAGCCCTTGAGAGGACAGCTGCTATAGAGACAGTGAATTCACAGCCATCAGCAGAAAGGCATATCTCCAGGAGGAAAACTCTAATAGCCTACACTAGGGAACTACTGGAATCGATGTGAGAAAACACATCCGTTTATACAGATACACAAATTACAATGCCCTTATGCAAACGCACCCGTGACTGACGGATTTATTTTTTGCCATAACCTAGATGCAAAAAGGGTCCAAGACACAGATGTTGCAAACATTACCAGGACAACTGCATCTCCTACTGTGTCAAAGTAAGGATATTACCATCTGTGTCTTTACACTTTTAAAGTTGATGACTGTATGGTGTTTTAAGTATAGAAATATTATTAATTTGTCTTCTAATTACTCTTCAGGGTTTTGTCAGGATGTTCAGTATTGGCTACCTGATTCAGTGTTGTCTTAAAGTCCCTTCGGCATTCAGGCATATGTTCTCCAAACCATCACGCCTTCCCTCCCTCCTCTACAACAAAGAGAACTTCCAGCTGGGGGCATTTCTTGGATCTTTTGTTAGTATTTACAAGGTGTGTTTTGATTTTACGTTATTTTATTTTTTGAGATCTCTGCTGTTTGGCTACTTTTCTTTAGTAATAGAGATAGTTTCCATTCCTCCTTCCTAGTATTTAAAGCTCTATTTACTAAAGATTTACAGGGATTTATGACAGTGGGTTCTTGTTTACACAAAATTTATAAAATTCATTTTTTGTCTTATTTCTATTCTATTAATATTTTTCCCAATTATATTATCTGCTATTCTTGTACCAAGTATTCATTTGTATTTCTCTCTCAGGGAACAAGCTGTTTGCTACGCTGGCTGCGTAACATAGATGATGAGCTTCATGCATTGATAGCTGGTAAAATGGCATCTTGCAAAATCCTTTTTTAAATTTTGTCTTGTTCTATCTCACATTAATAATTTTCTCTCCCTGCTCTCTGTTCATAGGCTTCTTGGCTGGTATGTCGATGTTCTTTTACAAAAGCACGTCAATATCCATGTACCTCTTCTCAAAGCTGGTGGAGGTAAGTGCAGTCACTTTCCAGTAAAACAAAATGATACTTTATATTTGTATACTGCCCCACAGAAACACTTTAAGTCAGAAGGTGAACTAAAAGATAAGTGCATTGATCTGTTAAAGCAATCCAGCAAAACCAAAGACATGAAAATGCATTAGATGTGATAATTAACTTCTCAATACTCTGTCTTTAGACCATGTACTTCAAGGGCATTGAGGCCGGCCGATTCCCCTACTTTCCTCACGCAGATACGGTCATATATGCCATCTCCACTGCAATCTGTTTCCAAGCGGTAAGTTAAATACACTTTGACTCGCTTAATTATGCTTCACACACAGTTCAGTTTTGCTGATGGATGATAAAGACATAATGTAAGTGACCCTTGACTGTTTTAGGCTGTGATGGAAGTGCAGAACCTCAGGCCGTCATACTGGAAGTTTCTGCTGCGTTTAACAAAGGGCAGGTATGGATATCACAGCAAAATTTGGCAGTGTTTTTGACAATCATAGATTCCAGTGTTAGAGCTTGTACAGATTTTAGGATTGAACCTGTGGCATATTCCGTAGCTCACCTCTGAAAAATTGTCATTTTGTATGACAGACAAATTATTCGAATTTGGTAGAAAGGTATGATTTTTGATGCAGAAATACAGGAATACCTTGGCAGTCTTATGGTACGATGAAAAAGGGTCCTCAGCTATTGATGTGGTCGTGATTCAGTGCACAAGAAAAAAACAAGCAATAGTATAGTATTGTACACAGTCTGTCTTTGTAGAATGTCAGTAAATACTTGGGAGACTTTTGGATATTAGGATATTATATGTTTAATCAGGCACTATTAAACACTAATTAATGAGGATGTAATGAAACATCTTTAGCTTATGACAATAAAAAATAACACTCATTTAAAAAAAAACCATGCAAATTAATTTTTTATGCAGGACGAAATAACTTCGAGATTTACACTGCTGACCTTTTTTTTAATATAATTTTTTTCATTCAGGCAAAAAAATTATCTACTAAGGAATATTGAAAAGAATGCATATTTTACGTTGTTCCTGTTTACGTGTCTTTTGGCTCTTCAGTACAATTTCAGCCGAATAAAAAATGAAGAATTGTTGAGGCTTTGCACAGTTGCTGAGGGTTTGAATGCACAGACAAAGAATAATAAGAAAATGAAAATGGCCAAGCTTCCTCACCAAAAAGTATTTGGATTAGAGCTTTAGGATTTTGTAAGGGCCAGTGAATTTAACAGAAGTTTTGACAGGAGGTTTTTAATGAACACCCATGACATGAACAGAAGTTTTTTATTTTGGGTGAGTCATCATGATTTAATCCATCATTGGGGAAGTAGTCTAAATTAAATTTAGGCTCATTGTTTTCTTATACTTGAAGTTGTGTTTTCATAACCTTAAACACATTTTTCTGTGTCCTCTTTAGGTTTGCTCTGATGAACCGACAGTTGCTAGATGTGTTTGGGACGCAGGCCTCCAGGGACTTTAAAGGCTTTGTTCCCAAATTGGACCCACGGTACACCACAGTGCCCAGCCAAACAGTGCTTCCACCAGGAGATGATATTCTACTGGGCTAATTTGACGCCAGGCGTAGAACGGGTTTTGAGGCTGCTTCAAAAGCAACCTTTAGTGGTTTGTTGTCACTGACTTGAGGATTTTTTTTCAGAGAAGTTATAACAGGTTTCACAATGGGATATGCAATGCAGGATGTGAAAGGTCAAGGTCTGTTCAATGTCCTGTGTAAAGGGCAGCACTGGTACATGCAGGTAACTAGTAAAATAAAAGAAACATCTGGTAAAACTGAAAAATATAACACTAGAGGTATTTTGAGTCTTTTTGCACCCATAGAAGTGCAAGTGCTTTTTGTGATGTGGATGACACACATTTTGTAGCACATTTTAGATTAAATAAACTTCTCAAACAAATTTGGACACACAGTCTTCCAGTATATTTCTGCAAAGGCATTTTGCTGCAAAGCTAGTAATAATTACCTGTAATCATTTAAAACATTTGTTTTGATAGAATCATTTCTGAATCATTTTACTCGATAAAATTCTGGAAGTGCCATAGTTGCAAATTTTGTATAACTTCTTTTTGCCTTGGATGAAGAAAAAAAATGCAGTAATACTTTTAATTAAAAAACACAATTTAGTACAATTCAGTCATTTAGTAGGATGTAAAATGACTTTGCTAAGACACACTACTCCTTATATGTTGATGTTTCTTAATTTTGCAAGTTACCTGTAGGTTGGTATAGACTCAAGCATTCCCCTGGTGTTAGAGAAACTCACTAATTCACCAATATTTATCATCATTGTGGAACTGATGTGAATTTTACATTTTAATTTACACCAAGGAAAAAATATGGGATTATTTGATCATTTCTGAATGTGAACATTTTAAAGACTAGATGGATGCAATGGATTATATACATTATTATGTAGCCTTATTGAACAGCTGGCAGTAGCTGTGTTCACATTGTGATACAGGTGGGATTTGTAATAAGTGGGAAATACAGGTCTAAAATTACTGTTTTTAAGTACTGAAGTAGATTTTTTCCCCCTCTCCTTTTTACTAACAGCTTTCTTTTGACAGTTTTTTTTTCCTTTACTCATATCTGACTCTATTAATTACATTTGACAGCTGTGATTGCAGTGGGATTTTGGTTTAACAGTGAGCATGAGCTTCCCTAATGGGTATCACATACAAAAAAACCCAAATTGAGAGAGTCATTTTGTGAAAACTGGTTGGTTTGGTGATGGACTACATTTGTGTACAAGACCTGCTGTCATTACAACTCAGTCATTTGTCTTGAAGGAACATTATGGAGACTGCTATATTTTCCTGTTCCCCAAATCATATGGGATGAAGCATGATATGACAGGAAATCACAATATTTAGTTGCAAAAAATACAGATTGGCATTAATTGGGTCTTTCAGTCAAGCCTGAAATATGTAGGGTCAGTAAAATGCTTATGTTATTTAAATGCAGTTGGGTGATGCTGAGCAGATTGATTTCTGGTCAGAGGATATAGATGGTGCAATAAAGAGTTCAGGAGAGAACATTTTCACCTCATTGTACATGTGTCTAAAATATACTCATTGTCCGCAGACTTTACTAAATGTGTCAGTGTGTATTTTCACATTCAGTCTTGATGTTGTCATTTTGTAGCTTACCTTAGCTACAAGCAAGTCAACTTTATTTGTACTTTTCATGTCAATGTCTGGAAGGTTAGGGGTAAATTAGGGTTTAATGAGGTAAATTACGGTACACATTGTTTTTTCAGGGGTTTTGTTCTTTTTTAGATTCCTGAATACAGACCAAACAAGTTCACAAACACTTAACAGTATGAATACACTATGTTCACTTAATAGGAGTGTGAAAGGTGGGTGCTGTTTGAACTTAGAGTAATTTGGCCATTGGTAAAGTAAATCATTTATTGACTCTGCAACCATGACAGTGATACTTTGCAACTGATGCTTGAAGGAAGCAGTTTCTATGAATAAACATCACACAGCTTAGTTTCCTTCTGTTTTGACTTGGCGTCTGAAAAACAAGCACTGCCAAAATGACATTTGTTAGTTGGACATCGTACATGTAACAAATTCATCTGTAAACCTTACTATCTGTGATCATTAGACACAATGAGTTTGATGTTATTTCTAAGGAGGACTTCTGTGGTTCATGTTCAGCTCGTTGATGCAAGTTACAGTGTTGCATCCATAAATTCTCAAGTGGAGCATTCATAAGGATGTCATTCCTTGACATCACCCATTTTAATTGCACATGTTTCGTAGTTGAGTTGGTTGGAAGTTTGTTTACAGCAAATTATACATCCAGTTTTACTTTCCAGCTTTAGACACACCTGACCTCCATATCAGAAGCCATGATTGTAAAGATACAGTGCAAGATTCATGACAAGACTAAAAGATATTAAAAAAAACAAATAAACAGTAGTGATATATCAAAATAATCTATTGCATAGAACTTTACCATTATTGTCAAATGCTTTTGATTTGTGTTAAAGAGGTGTTTATTAAAATATTTTTTGATTCCTAGTCAGTGTCTGTTTTTTTTTTTTTTTTTTGTGCCACCCTCATTTTACAGTTACGAGTCTTCACAGAAGCCCTTTTTAATAAAGTGTCTAGTTTCAACTTGGCCAAATAAATTATTGTTAATCCAGAAATGATCCAGTATGAGCTCTGTACTTGTGAGAAAATATGATAAGATGAAACTTTATTGGTGCCACAATAGGGAAATTCAATAGTTAAGGTAGCAACGGGATAAAGTCCAAGAGAATGTGCAAGCATAAAGATGAAAAAAAATTGTAGTAAAACTAGACTATATAGATATTTATATATAAAAACAGAATTGAAGTGTATCAGACAGATTAATGCAAGTTAATCCAAACTGGTTAAAATGTGTACAATCCCACTCATGCATTTTGCACCTATAAACTATTTATTGAGCACCATTAAAGATCCAAGAATATTTTTTAATTTTTGGCATTAACACCACAGTCATTTGTCATATGCATACCTCTCTGCACCAGTAAACAAAGTGCAATAGAAGGGGCACCAATAGACAGATGACTTTTTAAGCTTGTTCGAAATGGTTTACTCTTGGATCACACTGAGGCTGTAGATTCCTTTTCCATGGGAGTGTAAACAATGCTAACCAATTTACAAGCCTCCAATGAGTCATGTTTTGCTAGGGGGCAGCCATGAGTCAAAAATGCTGGTTATTTTAGAAGGAAAGAGAAGTAGACCCTTGAGGAAGTTTGTATAACGTTAGAAAGCTCACCTTTCAAAGTAAAAGTAATTGTTATTCTTCACATATAAAAAAAACGTGATCTTTTTATTGTTTAAGGGAATAATGAACACATTAACTAACAATATTTAACTGTCATTTTAAATAAGTGAAAATCATGAACAGTAAGACGGAAATGCACGACCTTTGAGGGTTATGTTTTCTTCCTGACTTTATTAAGCTTTATTTTGAAAAAGTGACAGGAAGTCTTCCCTGACGGAACTTGTGTCTGGACTTGTGGCTCCTACTCTGGACCATACCGGACCGTAACGGCCAGTACCCACAAAGTTTTTATAAGAAACGGATACTTTAAATGTTATTTCATAGCAATGGGGGGTAAGAATAAACAGCGAACTAAAGGAAATGTTCGGGTAAGTGTAAACATGTTTAGTGTACAGTGTTAAAGCTAAGAGTGCTAGCTACAAACATGACCACCAGCTAAAGGAAACTCAGGTTGACTTTACGTGTGGCTGTTTTCTGACAGCTGTTTCATAACTGCTCACAAATCAGCTGTAGCTAAATGTTTATATGATGTTGATGTTACTGTAGCCTTTTACTGTATCCATAACCAAATATTTTGTCCCACGACTAGCCGTCCAGTAGTGGTCGAGCCGCTGAGGTGCTGACCCGGGAAGGTGGCGTCATTCCCGGGTTTGTGGGATTTGACACAACGGTGACTTCGGAGCTGAGTTATGTTCCCGCTGTTCACGGTGCAGAGGAGATAGATAATCTGGTAGACGCTGATTTTCGCCTAGTACTCAGAAAACTCTCCAAAAGAGATGTTGTCACACGACTGAAAGTGAGTTTTAGGACTGTCGTCAGTATACTTGAGTCACAAAGACTCAAATGGAAATCAAAACTGCAGTCAAAGTTGACCATAAAGGACTCTGACAAAATTCTGTTCATTCATGCTTTTTTCAGGCTGTCCAAGACTTTGGATCCATGTGTCAGGAACGGGATGCTGAAGAGGTGAAAGGGGTGCTGCCATACTGGCCCAGGATTTACTGCAAGATATCAGTGGTGAGTAGGGCATTTGTTCTAAGTTTTTAAAAATACATTTTTGTGTTGCATGACTTAAAATATTGGAAATCAATAAATTTTAATACCTGACATAATGATGACCAGTGGCAGCGCCAGGATTTTAAACTACAGCATGAACTTTCTGTTATGATTATTAATAGGTACAATCTACTTTCACATATTTCTCTAAACACATCAGAAAAACATGCAGCAAACAAACAGCAATACCAATGTATGCAAGTTAATAAATGTTAAAAACAAAACAAAACAAAACTAATAGCCTAACGAACTAATCAAACAAAACATATGTATACAATGGCTTCCACTACATGCACATGTATATAATCACTGACAACATCTGTAGGCTTAGGTACACTTTCATACCGACCGGTATAATCTTCTAGCAGAAATTTAAACTGAGTGATAAAACAGACCTGAACAGTTAACAAAACTATTTGTAATTAATAGGTGGGTTCAAAACATAAAAAACTAGTCCTTATGCTACTCATACTATTTCTTTGCTTTACATTTCTTATGTAGAAGAAAGATGAATGCAATACAAGTGGAGGTATTAATCCATTCCAGAACTGAAGGCACACATATCATTATGAACCTATAACTATATTATTCATAAGAAACAGCCTCTGCATGTCTGCCTGGTTGTATTATAAGTGTATCAAAATGTGTTATGTACGTTTTCATTGACGGATTTTTCATATTTCTTTGTTGCCCGAATTTTCCCAAAGATTTGCCCAAATCTGGGGGGGGGCAACTGGGGCGGGGGAAGCAAAGGTTGTGACTTGGGGGGCTTGGTGCCGCTACTGATGATGACATGAAAGTGCTAAGTCTGTCTTACTTAAAATATTAATCTGCCAATTTCTTGTCATGAACGTTATTACACAGCTGCTTATTTTGCACTGTTATGCACTGCTGTCACTTAAAGGAAACCACAGTTTTCAGCACATATGTTAGTGTATATATGCATATAATACCTTTTTCTCTTTTTCACTTCTGAAGGCAAACACTTCTGTTTTTCTATATTCTTCTTATTATTTTTGATATCTGCTTCTTTTAACTGTTTGCACCAACAGAACTAAGACAAATTCCTTGTAATGTAAAAATTACTTGGCAATAAATCTGACTCTGATTCTGATTAAACATATTTAGGTTAATCATATTGGTGTGTTGCTACAGACACGCCCAAATAAAGCATATAATTTCAGCGAGAATGAGTGTGTGATTGTTTTTTTTTTTGGAGGTATTCTAACATTGGGGTGACTTTTTAATCATTATCAGGACTATGATCGCCGTATCAGGGAAGCCACACAGATCGCCTTTGAGCAGCTGGTGCTGAAGGTACGTCGCAGCTTGGCCCCATTTTTGAAGAGCTTGATGGGACACTGGATTCTATCCCAATGTGACACCTATACACCTGCAGCATCTGCTGCATGCCAGGCTTTTCAGGCTGCTTTCTCCCCTGCTAAACAACCAGAGGCCCTCAGCTTCTGTAAGGAGGAGATCCTTAATGTAAGTAGTTGCAGCAGTATTAACAAAGATAGCGCATTTTGATCCAAGAAGATTAAGTAACATTGAAGGAGTTGCCTCACTTTACAGGTACTTCAGGATATTTTGTTGAAAGAAACAGCAAATACACTAAGTGACCCACAGTAAGTAAATACTCATTTTAGGCTCTATGTTTATTGCTCCCATTCTGATAATTCAGTCTGTTTTGACAAAGATCTTTTTTTTGAGATACTGATTCCTTCTGTTTTTTTTCAGAAGTGTTTCAGAGGAGGAGAGAGAAGCCAAATATTTGCGCGTGGTGACCAGCTCTCTTCTTGGAGTGAAGAGGCTGCTTTCCCTGCTGCCCCAGAGTGAGCGGGTACTCCTGGAACCAAGACTTGCAGAACTCCTAAACTCCGGAAAGTTCTGGAAGTACAGCAAGCACAAATCACCACAGGTATCGATAGTAAATATATCCCTTCCTTATAGTGGGATATAATGTTGGAAATCCCATGACCTCAAGCTAAAGATGCCATCATGCCCTTTATATTGTACATTTTGTGAAGTAAATATTTTCCCCATCTGCTGTTTCAGTTGTGTCTAATTTCACATTACAAAGTAAAAAATAAAATTGATAGACTTGGATGTGTCAACAAAAGTGTGAAAAAATTAACCTAACACAATCTTTTTGTGTCGGCCGCTCCCAGTAAACAGTATTTTGAGACAGGCCATTCCTCATTTATAAACATAACATCTGTTGCCTCCCAGGTGCGAGGGGCATTTTTTGAGATGTTATGTGCATTGTGCGAGTTCACCCCTGCACTGGTCCAGGCTGAAGCAGCACGACTCTGCCCTGCTGTACTCCTGACAATCGATGACACAGATCCTGTGGTGCTGCCACCTGTATGGGAAGCTGTTCTTCATGTGGTCTCTACTATCCCTGTAAGTTTGGGTTCATATCATTTTAGGTGCTTGAGTGGTACAGTCTACATGAGTACTCACACATAAGAGATATGGATGTAAAATTGTTGAGTTTATCAAGGTCACTGGTCCCACAGGATGGTCATAGTAGAGTGGTGGTGGTGGTGAATAAGAATTTGTATTTCATGCCTGTACTTTTTGTATATTAGTATAATTAACAGATGGACAGATAAGCAGGTAGATGTGTTTACACTTTGTTCAATTTCTTATTTGTTATATAATGTCTATTTGTGTTCCTACTCCAGGACTGTTGGACACATGTAAATGCCAAGAAAGGCTTCTTACCTAAACTGTGGGCTCTGCTAAAAGAAGGTGGCAAAGGCATGGCCAAAGCACTTCACCCTAATCTAATGCCACTTCTCAGTAAACTGCCTCAACAAGTTACTGATCCCACATTGGATTTCTACTTCAGTTTCTTCACTTCACTCATAAATGGGTGAGTAATTTTTAAGTGTATATTAAGGCTTTGGTGATAAGTTACTGAAAACTTTGTGTCAAAGTTTGTATTTTGTTATATTAGTTGTTTAGAATTCAATTTGTATTTCATTTTAATCATAAAAGTGTAATATAAATTGCAATTTTATTGGTTATTTGAAATCTTGTTTTTCTTATACAATTTTATCATATCTAAGACGATAAATTATAGATTAATTACACTTGTTGTCAGTTTGTCTAGTGAGCGTGCTGTGACAAGCCCCACAGAAAGTGCAGTAATAGTAGCTTCTGTTGTGGAGTGTCTGAGATACTGCATACAGCAAAACGCAGAAGAAGAGGAAGGTCAGAAAAAACTCCGAACCATGCTTTTATCTCAGCAGGTGGGACTTACACAGTTGTGCACACTTTTCTCAAGAGTCCTGTCTGTTTTCTTATTCTTACACAGTTGTGGGTTTTTTTTCTTCCCTTTTTTGTCTTTTGCAGCTTTTACCATTACTGGAGACTGCTCTTGGAAGTTCCTCCATTCAGAATGGTCCTCTTTTCCTTTTAGTCACTGAAATGCTTATTTCCTGGGAAAAGAGAGCAGGTCTACATGGCGTTGGTGAATCTAATGACAGGAGAGATGTCTTTCAGGGGCTTGTTGCAGATTTCTGGGAGGAACTGGCGCTTTTGTTTGTGCGCTATACAGACAGCGACGGAACAGAGCCACAGGTTTTGGAAGGGATTGCCACGTTGTTGCAGGTGAGTGCAGTTCTGCCGAAGAGTTGGTGCAGACATACTCCCCAAAGAAAATTCACTGTGGATAGAGCAAATCATTATGTTGTTAGAGCCTTCTATTGTTTAAAGGTAGCCTAAGTGAAACAGATAACATAATGCCAAAGTAAATTTAATCTTGCCTTCCCTTATTTCTCTAGGTGATGCGTTACCCGGAGAAAGTGAACAGAAAGCACGCCCAGAAGAAAAAATCTGTCAAGATCTGTTTCTCTAAGCCGGAAGACAATGAAAAGACTGGGATTGAGGGGGATGATGTTGAGAAGACTGTGCAGACAGTGTCACAGCTTGTGAATGAGAGGGCATTTGGATCCCTGCAGACGCAGCATTTTGAGGATGTGGTGTGCCAGCTGGCACAGCTGTGTCTTGTGCATGTGAATGAGAAAAACTCTGAGAGACATCTTGTTTTCCTTTCTGGTCTCCTGCGGTCCTTTCACACACCCAGGGTCTTTACCGTGAGTCATCATCATTGCAGATAATAGTATTTCAAGTTATCACATTGTATTATCTGTTTGTCATATAACACAAAAATATTGTTGTGAAACTTAACACTGGTTTGTACAGCTCTTCTGTTACATTTGATGCAATACTGTTCTGTCATTTTAGACATTGGTAGAATGGGATGATAAACCATTAGACAACAGTGAGCAGAGGGACAAAATGGACATGAAGAACCCAGCTTTGCATTTCCTTCTGGAACGGGTAGTGGTGTGGCTGGCCGAGAAGGGACGCAGAAACACTGAGCACCTGGTGGAAATGGTTTTCAGCTCATTTAACTGCTGCAGCCGACAGGAGACCACTCGCATCCTCAATCACATCACCACGGTAACATAAAACACAGACATCCACATCTCTCTAATGTCTGACGAGATTTGTCTAGTCATAGTGCTTACACTGATGGTAGTTTAGTTACTAATGTTCTGTTGTCTTAACTTATTCTTAGATGGATTTACAGTGGGGAATTATCCTACAAATCATCCAGAGGGTATGTATTATTCTGCTTACACTTCTTCAGTATGTGTTTGTTATTTAATCTTCAGACACCGTTAATGTCTGTGTGACTCTGTTATCTGTCCTTTTAGTCATGTGCAGATGCTGAGACTCTTCAGAGCTGTAGTGACTGGCTGAAAGGGTCAGTGTTGGGTGAGCGACTCTTAGGATTGACTGAGGAGCTGTGTAAAGTGGGACCCTCCTCTTCCAGCTCTCCTTCTACAAACAGCCACAGCTGGACTCTTATCAGCCTCGTCCTTTCTCAGCACCACAACAATGGTGAAAAAAATACCACACAAACACTTTTTTTCCTGTCATTGTGATTTTGATAGCACCCTTTTATGTAACTCATTTTGTTCTCCTTACACAGTTCCTCTGATAGGAGAGGTTTACATGGAAAAGATCCTGGAGAGGCTGCATGCCACTCTGTCTGAGACCAAGAGTCTGTCAGATGCAGGCAACATTGAGCCACTCATTTCCTTCATCTGTGATGTTGCCTCCACATTCTTCTCCTCAGTACAAGACTGTCTTCTACTTGTGTCTGCTGAGGAATTACTGCTCACAGTCTTCCAACACACAGCGCAAGATCAAACACATACACACCTTTCTGGTAGGTACTTAATACAGTGCACATGCAAAGTCCAGGAATGCTGAAAAAGTAATTTGTTTTCATATTGTTACAAAAGACTCACTTATAGGTAAGCTAAGGAAAGTGTGTGTAGCTGGTGTCCAGTCGTTAGTCCAGCACTCAGAAGATCAAGTCAGGGAGAATGGTTTCCTGCATAGTGCTGCTCTGTGGGTGAAGAACCAACTACTCACTGCCAACTTGGACAATAAAAGGTAAAGAAGGAACAACTTTGGGCCTGTTATAAATAATTACCAGCAATTTTACATGTTTAAAACAAACAACAGTCTGCTTTCACCTTCCACTACCTTTAAATTTTCATGCTTTATGTTCACCTGAAAACTTAGTACTTAGCCTCACAAAATTTCTGTATGATTTTGTAATAAATTGCTAATTAATTTAAGGTTATTGATTTTACATTAATTGCAAAATGATTGCCTATTTTTAGGCTCAGCTTACTGTTGTTGACCTTTAAATGTCTCATATCTATCTTTTTCACTAAATCTGACATTTGGTGTTGACTTTTTAGTTTACAGGTTCTGGTTCTGGCTGTTCAAAGCCTTGTGGAGACAATTATTTCTGTCTGCAATCAAGAGTCACCTCTACTCATCCAGTTCTTTAACCTCTTGACACCAAGTGAGGCAGAGTGGACAAGAATTAGACAAGCCTTACCACCTCAGGTATGCCAGCACTGTTATTACTCAGAATAAATTACTAAATTAACTGATTACTGATTGTGTAGTTTTCCTCAGAGAAAGTACCAAATGCTACAGCTGGACTTGTACTTTAACTAATTCCTGATATTTGTGTGTGCTTCTTTTCTGTCCTCTACAGTGGGTTAAGACTCCCTTATTGTCAGGTCGTCTGAGAGGAGTTTGGGAAAAACCCTCAGTGGACATGTGGAAGTTTAGAGCCTCAAACAGGTTGCCAGCCCACTTATGTTCCTGCGCCCTGTTGGGAAGTGTGGCCCGGACAGCTACAATCATACCTTGTGACCAAAAGGAGATGGAATGTTCTTCAAACTTCCCAAACCTTAGGCACACAGGTAAGCAATATATTCTTTTCTGATTTCTTTTCTCATTTGCTTTCAAGGTTCCTAACAGCAGATGATGCGGTTTCTTAATATGTACAGTATGTTTCTGTTTTGACAGTTGCAGAGTTGCTTTATGCTCTCCAGTGGTGTAAGGAGGTGGAGTACAGTCCTGCTGTTGTGTCAGCCTATCATACCATGTTGGTTGACCTGGGTCTGTCTGAAGGATTTCATAGCCTAGTTCCAATGAAAGAACTGCTGCAGACACTCTATACAAGGTTAGATTCATTCACAAAGTTTTGATGATAAATTTCATTCCAAAGATTCACTTGAAATGTATGTTGAGAAACAGAAATATAACCTTTGCATACAACACCACATAAACAAAGCTTTTACCTATCTGGATCTAAGGACCCTCTTCAATTGTTCTGCTCAAAATAGTCAGTAATAATCAACTGAGGTGACATTATTCATTACCAGTGATTATTATTTAAATGTCAAGTGTACATTGGAAGAATGTGAGCCATGTCTTCAACGTCCACTAAAAATATACTGTGTTTATATTACGTTGTATATAGATCCATGGAGAATGGAGGTTTATGGTCTGTGACTTTAGAAAACTACATCCAAAACAACAACTTGGCAGCCACTCAGAGTGGCACCCTGAGGAAACTCTACAACACAGCAGACAGGTCAGTAATTTATTTGTTAATGGATTTTTAAAATGGTGTTAAGCTCATATACTAAGCTGTCCTGTGACCACTTTAGCAGGGGAAATTACCCAACACCGCAGCTGGGTTTGTTAAGACGCCAAAAAAATGTTTGTTTGTTTTTTGTTTTTTTTTTTAGTTTATTCCCAGTGTCTCAGAGCAAACTGAGTACCCTGCAGGTGCTAAGCCCCACCATGACCAAAGAAGACAGAGCGGCTCTTGTAGCTTTGGCTACTGCTGGAATAATCAACTGGCAAGAGGATGAGAGTAAGACTGCACATCTCACAAACACACACATACAAATGCTGTTTTGACTTTAACAAGCATGTAATCATCTTGGAATGTGTGTTGCAGACGTGTATGGATGCTTGGCAGTGTTGCTCTGCTGTCTCAAAGCTGATACACAGGTAGAGGAGGAGGTTGTACAAGCGATTTTAGCCACTGTGATGGAGTGGAGGAACAGCAGGGAGGACTGGTTCCTCTTCAGCAGGTAATCCTATAACAGAGAGTTGCACAGCCATTAATTCGCATTTGTTTTATTTGTATGAAGTATACATCTGATTTTTGTATTTCAGTGATCTGTCCAAAACATCTGCAGAACAGTTGAACCTTACTGTGGAGATGATGCGTTTCCTGTCCTGGCTGGTGGCTCACTGCCCCTCTTTTCTTGGGGGCAACCAGTGGGACTTCGTACTCTGCTCTGTATTAGCTTGGTTGGAGGTGAGGCCATAATTGCACCTTATTTCTGACTGCAGTGACAAAACTTCTGATCAGCTGTGAAGTATTTACTGGTATGGAGTCAGGTCCAAGTCAAACTGTTCTGTTAAATTATTATTACCTCCACCAAGAAGGTTATGTTTTTGCTGGCGTTGGTTTGTCTGTTTGTCTGTCCGTGTGCAAGATAACTCAAAAAGTTATGGACGGATTTGGATGAAAATTTCAGGAAATGTTGATACTGGCACAAGGATCAAATGATTAAATTTTGGTGGTGATGGGGGATGGGGCACTGATCTGCCTTGGCGGAGGTCTGCGCTCTCCGAGTGCTTTTCTAGTTTTTTTGCTTTTGCCTTTTTATTTCATTCAGTGTAATTGGTCATATTTTTGTAAAAAAGACTTTTTAATGCATTGCACAGTTCAAATCCAAAACAAATCCAAAAGTTCCTCCTACCGTTTCAAATGATAAAATCTGTTATTTGTCGCATGAGCTGCTAGTCATTTGTGGATTTTCTTCTTCTATTAATCTCAGACTGCCAGTGAGAATGTGAATAGTCTGTGGAGCCCATGGGTGCAGCTATTTGTGTGTGAGAACGCTGCACTTATTGTGAAGCTGAACCAGTTCTTCGCCTCACCACCTCCTGACGTACTGGACAAGCTACCGTCAGAATTGGCAGATGAATGGAAAGATTTCTTTGTTGATGGAATCTACAACTTGCTGTTGCCTTTGCCAATCAAAATCACAGGTGTGTACATGGGGGGTTTTATTTTAGGATGGTATGATGGATTTCTAGGAAATCAGCCTTTTCTGAAAAATAAACCACCAAAACCTACCATTCCACCATGCAAATGCTTAAATTAATGGGCTTTTCCACTGTTTTGTACTGGATCGACTCAATTCTGCTCAACTTTTTTGGCTTTCTATTGGTCAGAAGTTGTGGACCATATCCGATTCATCCTTGAAGGAGGTGGATTTGGGTCAGGACTGAATAAACATACCAACTTCCTCTTCTCTCTGTATCCTGTATTATATTTATTTATTATACCTCTTATTACAGTACATTTCACTAATATGAGGAGTTGCAGTTTTGTTGCATGGCAGTTTGTTCCAGTGTCACTCTAATAAACAGCTTTATTGATGGTAACGCTGATCAATTAAACTGCAAATGTACTCTTAAGTCTATGTATTTATAATTTATAATATGTATGTGCATATGTGACAACCTATTTTCTGTTTCTGTGCAGTCTGCTTATGATGTACAAATATAAAAACAAATTACCATCAGCCTGTTTAAGCTGAAATGTTTGTGCGTCGTAGAGTCAGGTGACTAGTGAGTAGTCCAGATGAAATAGATGCCAGGACGAAGGCTATTGATGTAACCATGGCCAAAAACATGAACATGTCTTCGCTTTAAAAACAGTCACAAATGAATAAACCTTTGCTTTTGCTGTGTCTGTTATTGTAGATGCCTTTCCTGAACCAGACGAATCTGTGTTCCCTTTGGTGGTGCTGCAGTCAGTTGGTGTAGCTCTGACATATGTGCCTCTGAAGCAGTTAACAGATAACTCGCTGCCAGCACGATTCATAGCCGACCAGAAGACAAACCTGCCAGAACCCCTCCAGACGCTCCTTAATACCCTCTGTCCTCTGCTGCTGTTCAAAGCCAGGCCGCTGCAGATCACCGTCTACCACCTGCTGGAAAAGTAAGCATCTGTGTAAAAGAGGAATACATGCAAACCACCCTGCCGCATCCTGTATCAACTGAAGCACTATATGTAATTAAACATGCTTCTTTCCAACACAGGGTCATGCCACAGCTGCCAGAGTGTGATGGAGAAGGAGACAGCAACAAGTCTGATGATGGTGGAGATGAGCCATGTCTGTAAGTATAAAAAGAAATGACACGCTATGACATGTGTGCTACCACAGTATGAACTATTCATCTTAATAAAAGTTTTTATTTAAAGAATCTTCGTTTTTTTTTGCTTTGCATGTTTAGTTCTCCTCCAGCATCTCTGATGGTCATTCTGTCCACCTGTGAAGAGCTCTGTGAAAACATCCTGACAGGAGTTCAAGTTGGAGAGTATGCAATGGTCCAGCCTCTGAGTGTTGAGTACTCCTGCATCCTTGGGTATTTGCTGGCTTGGAAACTGCTCCTCACTTTTTTCAGATCCTCACCATCTCATGTAAGTCATGACAAGCTGTGTACCTTGAGCATCTTTTTTTCACTCTGTGGTTACAGATTTCCAAGAGTAATTCGCAAGCAGAGAATGAATCCCAATTGCACTAAACTGTACAAATGTTGACACTGTGCCCTTTCGTATGTTTGGTTTATAGGTATATAGAGTTTCTTTTTTCCTATTTTACTTTTCTTACATTTCTTATTATATCTCGTATTTATAATTTTCTAGAGAGATAACTACTGACAAATAATTCCTTAGATGTGTTTGTGCAGTTGGTGATTTAAGAGGATTCTGATTCTGAACTTTGACAGTTGATCTGATTTTATTTGCAGCTGCGTGCCCATTATGCCCAGTATCTTAAGAGAAGCGGCTCCCTGAACAAGCTCCTTCTCCACCTTTTCAAACTGATGCCAGAAACCCCCGTCTACCCAGGCCAGGGGGCAGAAACCAAAGAGACCAAGACCTTCTTCACAGAGAACCTGTCCTTGGCTGTTGACAGTACGTAAAGTGTAAAAATGCAGTTGCTGTTCATGAGTGTAAAATCTTAACAAGTTTTGGTTTACTCGTGGGTGTTGTCTTGTTTGTAGAAAGCCACAGTGTTGAATGGGAGCTCCCTCACCTGGCATGCAGTGTATACTACAGTACAGTGCAGGACCTGCCCGCCATGGTGCGACTGTGGTGGAACAGCCAGGAGAAGAGAGTGAGCGCAGCTGTGGAAAAATTCACCATAAAATATGTCAGTCCTATTCTCTCAGCCCAGGAGATCTCATCTGTCCACTCCAGCACTCAGATGTTTGACAGCATGACTGTAAGTTCTACAAGAAAGACCACAACTTGTACCATTTTCCATCTCACTGGTCACTACAAACTGCCAATTTCTATATGTAAGCTTTTCACTTTATACATTTAGTGGACATTGTTAAATTTTTCCGTTTAATTTGTAGTGTTACCAAGGGAGTGCTGTATTGACTAGTCTGCCCAGTTCTGTTTTCTTTATAAGGATTTTGTGAAATGAAGTATTTACTTGAATGAGCTGTAATTTAAAAAAAAAAAAAAAAAAAAGCATTTGGCATAATGAAGAGCTGAAAATACAGCAGTGAATTTGTAAGTCTTAATTCTTCCCACACTTGGCACAGCCACAGCAGCAACAGAATATAAATGATGAGGGTTTTTGTGTTTTTGGAATCATTTGACAGTAACACATAGTGTAAGGGTTGATTCAACTTGGAGTAACAGTCCCTGCAGTTTATGTTCTTGGCAGCTAGTTTTCTATACAGGCATCTTTAATTCTGATCTGGGGAAAAAGTGTCCAATGGAATTTGGCCAGTTTGGACCTTTCTCTGAATTCAGGTAGTAACACTTGAAGGAGTGGATTCAAAACACCTCAATGGTTTGAGAAAACTGTTTTGTTTGTGTTGCGGCATCAGGTCAAGGCTCGCTCAGCAGCACGGGAGGTGATCGCTACCTATTCTGTGGATGATATCTTCATCGAGCTAGTGATTCAACTACAGCAGAACTACCCCCTGGGCTCCATCACTGTGGAGAGTGGGAGGCGTGTGGGTGTTGCTGTGCAGCAGTGGAGAAACTGGATGCTGCAGCTTAGCACTTACCTCACACATCAGGTAGAAACAATGTCAAATATTGAGGTTGTAGGTTACAGCACTAAGTTAAGGGTACTGCAAGACTTGTATCCCTATAATGTAGCTTTTTCAGACCAAAAGACTTGCAAAAACAAGTTTGATTTTCACATATCAGGTTGCAAACTCAACTTGCAGGATTAAAATAGAAAACAGTGGATGCTTCATGTACTAGAGTATCTTTATGTTTCTTTTGTAGAATGGCAGTATAATGGAGGGCCTGGCTCTGTGGAAGAACAACGTGGATAAACGTTTTGAAGGAATAGAGGATTGCATGATCTGCTTCTCTGTTATCCATGGCTCCAACTATTCCCTTCCAAAGAAGGGCTGCCGCACCTGCAAGAAGAAATTCCACTCAGCCTGTCTGGTGAGTCATACTCATTCATTGTTATGTTGCGTCCAGTCGTGAATTGCATAGATTTCCAGTGACGCAAGAAGTCTTACTTTGATGTTAGAGCTTTCCTGGTTGAATGCTTTTCGACAATTATCTTAGATCAGAGAAAGAACAATACCACATGCCTTTCAAAGTTTTTTTTTTGTTCCGTAAGTTTTTCTGAATCCACTGCCCCACTACTGGTTGCATCACATGCACTACTTTGTTACATCACACAATCAGTGAGTACAATTTAATGCATCACAACAGCTTAAAGTGGAACTGTGTAAGATTTTACCGTTTTGGTTCTTCTTCGCTGTTTTTGTAGCATTTTTCTCAATAGAGCTACCCCTACAGTTTCGAAGTACATATTCACTGTGGTAAAACCTACTGTTAACCCTCCGCCTCCTACCATGTGCATTTGTTTTCAATGACGCTGGCGACGGACAAGTAAAAAAAATAGTGATCAAATACGCTACTGGAGTGGAATGGGAAACTTTATTCGGACATTGAAGTTTCGGACATTTGTTTTTACTTCATGGACGAGGTCATGGAACCGGAGCTGCTCTGAAGCTTCAGCAGCCTCTAGCACCACACTGCTAATAGTAGCCACACAGCTTAACCCTATAACACCAAACGTATCACATTTGATACATGAGTTTTGAAGCCCTCTACATGATCAGTGTGGTATTTTTTTCTTGAAAAACCTGATGTATACAATTAGATATATTCAATACACAAGTAATCCACCAGGGGGGAGGAATTCATTCACCAGAGGCCTTTCCAGTGACACTACAAGACTGTCATTAATGAGGAAGGAGGCAGAACTTTGCCAATTTTGAAAAGGAATTACCAATTTGTTAGACATGTTTGTGTTATATTATGTTTTTGTTTGTTCAAAAATAATGATATTTGAGCATTGAGACCCAATGTATCAAATATGATACAAAATTGAAACTCATACATTTGAAACAAAAATTTGGGGGGGGTTGTTCAGAAGGACCAAAAAAGGCTCCATTTTCAAAGAACTGGAATTTTCTATCAATGATTTAATAGTTCGGGCTTTCCAGGGGTTAAGAGCTAACAGGCTAAC
Organism: Sphaeramia orbicularis; assembly: GCF_902148855.1. NCBI lineage: Eukaryota > Metazoa > Chordata > Actinopteri > Kurtiformes > Apogonidae > Sphaeramia > Sphaeramia orbicularis. The sequence goes on from NC_043970.1 coordinate 29,992,623, forward strand.
AGACATCAGCAGCTCCCACCTATCACTGTGTCCCAGCCCCGTTAGCGGTTAGCGTGCTATCATCCAGGTGCTAACATTTATAACAACAACAAACATCAGCAACTCCCACCTGTCACTGTGTCCTGGCCCCATTAGTGATTAGCGCGCTATCACCCCAGGGCTAACACTTTTAACAACACCAAACCTCTAGATTCTAGACATTCACCTGTACAAGAGGCAAGTATCATACAACACCAGCTAAGATCCAACATTGAGGCTACTTGTTATGCCAGTCGCTATTCAGACAAAACCTATTAGACATGGGTCATATAATGAACTACATACATCTCACAAAAACTAGACTCAACTGACAAAATTCTGTGGCTAGTAGTAAAAACACACTCCTGAGGCAGACAAAGGGTGATCTAGTAAACTGAACAAACATACAACTACGTAACAAACTACTGTTATTACTAGGGAGTATGCTAACATCTCGGCTAGCCAACAAGCATCCAGGCATCGTTCATAAAATAAGTTCATATCCGAGTAAACACTGTCACAACCAATAGCATCATCAAGAGCACAAATCTACTGAAATACACAGAGTGTCGAGAATTTATCTCAGCGATACTTACAACTACAGCACCAACAACGCCAAGTCTGCATCCATTTAGATGTTTCTTTTTCTTTCAGCTCACACCATTCTGTAAAAGCTGGACCAAGGCAGACTCTAGTCTTGTTCCTGGTTTGGTCACTCACTCTTTTCTTCTTCCTCCATCCTCTGACAACAGCCACCTCTTCCTTTTATCTGCTAGCTCTGCTATGGTAAACGCCTGTGAAATGAACGTGTGGCTGGCTTGTGTTTACAGCTAGCCAGCTGTACCTGGCTGGGGGTGTTTTTGTGTCGCAGTGCCGTAAACCGAGATGAGATCTAGGCTACAAAGATGGCATAAAGAAGTTGCAAGTGGCATATTCAGCCTTAGAGGCGCTAGTGGGAAGGTGGAGGGCTTCCATTCTGCCTCTAACAAGTCATTTGACCATCACAATTACTTTGAAACTGTTTAATTAAGGTAAAAATGCTGCAAAATTCTCCTTTAAACTAAATATTGCATTGGTTTTTCCTGTCTTTCTACAGTACAAGTGGTTCACTTCCAGCAACAAGTCCACCTGTCCGCTGTGCAGAGAAACCTTCTTCTAAAACGCATGGACACACACCTGCATGAAAGGTTGATGGATAAGTGATGTGCATAGTTCTCAGTCAACCAGAACTGTATCAAATTATAATAACATGCAGAAGATGATTAAGATGCTCATGTGATGTGAGGTCTAATTTATGACATGAACATATGGATTAAAAGAACTGTGTGTTGTATTTAGTGGCATCTTTATGCCAACCTTCCCTCACCACTCATTCCTTTTCAAGCATGTGATAGAGCCTGACAGTGGCTCCAACATGCCCCCTCCAGATCCAGTGTTTGGATAGTGTAGAAACAAGGCCTTGAGACCTAAGTGTGGGGCTATGATCATATGACGATCTGAATCAAGATTTCTGGTGGTCTCAGTCTATGATATGACAGCTTTTTTAAGTTATCTGACTAAAAAGTCTTTCCTTCTCAATTAATTTTTGCAGTTTTTTGGACTGTTTGGCCTGTACAGTAGTCCATGCTTTCTATAACTGTTTGCCATACTTATGAGATGGTCTTTTTCTGGTCTTAATCTTTTTCCCATTAATTACCTAGACATTGGACTGTTGCTTCAGCCAGTCACTTGTGTGAATTCAGAATTATTGTCTGTTGAAGTTCACGCCCCAGACCACCAGTTTACAGAGTTGAGAGATTTTCACACCAGGGGCGATCCAAGTTTACACCATGTGCTTCACTTATTCAGTAAGAGACTGGAATATATTTGCGATAAGTTGTTTGAGAGAAATAGTTATAAATTCAGCATCACCTGGACCTTTACCTCCGACCTGTGTTTCCATCCATCTGATCCAGCTTGTTCTGTTCTTCTGGGTCCATGGCCAGGTAAAAAGTCACTCACGGGACAACTATGGTTGATTCATGGTGTTAAGGTTACAGAAACTCCTCACTATCCTGCTAGTCTAGTTGTTTGTTGATGCTTGTCCACACGTAGTCCTTCACTTCATTACAATTTGTGTCTTTTTATATTGAACACTGGCTAGACATTGACAGGTCCAGATTCATCATTGTTAATACATGATCTCACAAATTATTGATTGATGCATTTACTTGTACTGCGAAAGCTTGGAAAAAATCAACCGTGTTGCAAAAAATTAAAACATCTCTTCTTCACTGTGACATATTTGGCCTGCGTGAAAGCACTCATGACTGTTGAAAAAACAGTTTATCACACAAAAGAAAATGCCCCAGGTATGTAAAGGCCTTTACTGTTGATTCTTCACTATTTGAAGTTGTCATTTCTTTAGCCTTGAATTATTATCGCTACAAATTACCCATGATGCAACAGTGTCTGTAAAATACATTAATTACACGGATACTTTGTCCATTTAAAATGAAAGTTAGCTGAATCAGAAAGTTTTGTCTGTAGTTTTTATGTGCATTTAGTGATTTGATCTGCACAATCCCTCTGAAAGGAAGATCATCTGACAAATTAAGATCCACAATGTCCACAATCTGAGATTTAAGAACCCAGCTCTAACTGGTGGGCTTCATTGAAGATCATGGAATTGATAAAAACAGTAGTTATGATAGATTATCTGATTTGCTATATTCCATATCTACCACTAGATCCTCCTAAATCTCACACACTGGTCTTTAAAAAATTTCTGACTGTCTCAGAAAATCTTGTTCAACATGATCAGAATAAATTTGAGTACAACGGATGTTGATCGTATTTTAGTCGCTTTTATGTTCATATTCAATGTTTTTGCCAGTGCAAATTCTAAGTATATATAGTATTAATATCTGTACTTTTCTGAAGTTGTTTTTTTTTTTTTTTATGTTTAAAGACCTTGTGCTGTAGAAAGGCAGAGTCAAACAGCTGGGAAAGTCACAGCACACTTCAATAAGTGCAGTGACCAAACTGAAGACTCATTTTATTAACTAAAACAAAGATGGTTTGTGGTGTAAAGACAGGTTTCACAGATATTTCCTAATATTTAGGAGTGTAAAGAAATGATGTCTTATTTGTGACATGCCTTATACTATTGTAACATGGTGAGATTACCAGTGAATTAGAGTTCAGAGAATTACTTTTAATTTCAAAAGGGAGATGCTCTAATGAAGTCTACTGATTTGTTTCCTCGCCTGTGCCTGTATACAGCTGTAAATGATGCTGGAAGTGAATAAAGTGGAAGTGGATAGACATTACTTTTCTGTGTTTTAACTATTTATATAGGGGGTTGTCTACTGGTCTCACTTTGCAACATTTTCCACTGGTCATAAAACATCATGACCCAATTTTCAAATTTCCAAATAAACCTATACCATACAATGTCATTGTGAGCTCTGAAAAACAACAGTTTATCCACATATTTACGCTCCTGCATCTGGGACTCATTACTTTCTCAAAACTGAACATGTCAACAGCAAGACTGTACACTTTAAGTAAAGCCTACCGAATGGGCTGTTTTCACTAAAACACAATAGCTGAAGCGGTTTTGGTTCCTCTAAAGCAGGGGTGGGCAACCTGTGGCTCTGGGGCCACATATGGCTCTTTAGCATCTCTCTATGGCTCCTCTGGTCAAAAATCACAAGGAACATTTTGAAATGAACTGAATGAGTCATTACTTTTTAACATTGTTATAGGCCTAAATCCATTTTAACTTTATCTGCAAAAATGCACAGGCTTTACATGGAATAAAATAATTTTTTGACAGCATTAAAACCAAAATGGATTATTTTTTGCCAAATTCAATACAAGATACTCAATTTGCATTTGTTTACAGTTTGTAGGTAAGCCACTATACATACAAGTTGCGGTTTTTCTCCATTACACAACGTAATTATATTTTGGATCTAGTGTTCATCATTAAAAATTGTACAAATCTTGAATGTTTTCTGTCTTGTAGTTGTATAATTTCATAAATACACCAGACATTGCATTATTGTAATGGAAATACAAAGTTAAATAGCAAACTAATCACAAATCGGCTACAGCAGAGCAGCCACCTCATGGTAAAATATAGATGGGTCTAAATATTTTTTTCATGGCTCCAGTCAGATTTCTGTCTTCTTTTTGAGACTTAAATGGCTCTTTATGTTGTAAAGGTTGCCGACCCCCGCTCTAAATGCTGTCGTTGAATGCATCAGTGTACTTTCTGTGAGATGGTAGCCAAATGAATACAGTTGTATGCAAAAATAATAATCATAATAATATTTGGGTAACCCTTGAAAAATGGCATGATTTGGTTTAAGTGTGTAGGTGCCCCAACTGTTGCACATGCCATAATCGTGTATTCCTTTTCCTATTTTTGTTTAGTTTATGAATAAAATTAACAATGCAATAATTTTGTTAGCGATATTGTCTTTATTCCACATCCTACAGAGACTGTGTTCACATTTTTTCAGTAATAAAAAAAAACAAAATTATGCTATTTTTCAAGGCGTGTTCAAATTTTTGCATACAACTCTAGGTGTAATGTTATTTGACTTGTAAATTTGAGATGTGCTACCCTTTTAAGTTTTGTGAAAATTTGATTTTGGGTTTGGCACTGTATTGAGGAGATGTTAAGGCACAACCTACTCCAATAAATATTTAACACCCTCAGAGCTGTATTTGTGCTACAACATCTTTGTTATGAATGTCACCTTTCAATCAAATGTTTGCTTTCCCCTGGCAATGAACAGTCCACTGCACACATTTTATGAATGTCAGTCAAAACATTGATAGCTAAACATTTAAAATAAATTGTGTTTTCTTACCACACACTCCACAGCTAATCCCATCTGAATTTACAGTATACAATAGGGTTTAGCTGTGTATAAAACAGTCACACTTCATACTTGCATGTATTCACAGTGCTGTATCATGTCTTGAGCAATGTGCTGAGTTTGATGAAGGTTAATGTCAAACCTGTGAATCATGGTGTTCTATCAATAATCTATTGACTTGCAACATGTTTATGCCACTTTGTAATAGCCTTTCATAACAGCGCAAAACCCTGTTGCAGCAGTGTCACAGGATATTAATGTTCCTAGGCTGAATGCAGAACAGTGAAATAACAAAGTGGTCTAATATAGACCTATGAATACAAAGGGACCTAATCTGATATTCTGTTAATGAATGGTATACTTTGTGTAAATGCAGACATGTACTCTTGAGTCTTTTCTACATATGACCCTGGGTGTCTCATTACATTCATGGTCCATTATTTCACAAATCTCCCCTCATGATAACAATAATTATAATGATAATAATTGTTTATTGATGTTTCCAAGATTAGGCTTTATGCAAAGTATGAAATAAAATGACCTTAACATGCAGTTGAAGATTTAATTATAACAATGACCATATCTTCCCCTGTGACGTAAACATCAGAGTAAATAAAAATATATTCCTAAACTTTGGATCATATAGAGGAGATGACCCTTTTTGCTGTCATTAAATAACGAACATATCATATGGCTTCACTTGACCTGATGTAACTTTATTCAAAGTCAGTTTTAATGAAGGCCATGTCCTTTCATGAACTGTTAACGTTCACCTTACCTCCAATTAGAGTTATGTGGTATATCCATACAGCAATTACTGTAAAATAACCTGTGCCAGTTTCTAAGAAAAGACAGTAATTAGCTCTGAGCCTGTGACTGCTGGTACCCGCCTCCAAAGCTCATTTATTTTGGACCCACCTCTTCCTCATGTTGAATAATTTATCTGTTTAATGGAGGCTTGCTCTCATCATAGTTGTTCCTATGGAATTAATTATGACAGATTAAGCATGATCAATGAATTAATCCCTATCATTTGGTCTCCTGTCTCTGCGTGTGTGTGTGTGTGTGTGCGTGTGTGTGTGTGTGTGTGTGTGTGTGTGTGTGTGTGTGCGCGTGCGCGCATTTGTAATTCATTACTGCGGTCAAACTTTATCAATGCACACAGCCAACATCCATCATCATCTGCCCTTGACCTTTTTAATGGCCATTGATCTGTTTGCCAGACATAAATATTTACACTGAATTTCCCTTCCCTTACGAGTTTTAACACACCCAGGCACACATTCAGGCATACACAATACAAGTGCACACTTGCAGACACACACACACACACACACACACACACTTAAGCAGACAGCCTCAAATCTTATTGCTCATTATCTGCTTGATTAAGCAGTGGTACAAACGTTATGAACTACAGTACTGTCTCGTATGCAGCCTATTCTTTCTATAATTGCAGGTCAATGTTAACCAGTAGATGGCAGCATTGTCAAAAGGCACAACTGTTGAATTAAAACTACTATTTGAGAAGGCTGTTTTAAGATCAACCTGAGAGAGGGAAAAAAAATTGTGCTGTTTGGAGTCTCTCTGGAGATTTAATTACCAACAAAGATCAAGTTTCTGTTGTTAAAATGTGCTGTTGCATTGCTTTTCAGACAAATGCATTTGAATTTTATCCAAATGATTAATAGGAGTTTTTAATAAGGAATTACTAGGACCCCAAAGGGATTATTAATGTGTCATCTTTCATTACTCAAATGAATTTAATTGATGAAAACAGTCCCAAATGTGTTTTGTAGTAGTACTCCTGCTGACTGAGAAGTAGAAAAATATGGCAGCATCAGACACGAGATAAAAAGAACCACGCACACACATACAATCAGCCAGACAGTAATAAACATCCTTAAAATCAATAAGCCTAAACATCTTTCCAAACACCAGGATTGAAACGCTATATAACACATATGATGACTGCTCCTTTTCTCATATACAAGTGATAATGAAATGGGAAGTGACAACAATTTCACTTGTGCACTGCAATAAAGGCAATAATAGGGCATTATAACAGCAGTGTGCATCATATCAGATAATATTACATCCACATGCAGTCTGGTCAGTTTGTAAAGGCATCTTTTCTTGTCTGTTTGAGTTCACTGACGTAAAAAGCATGATGCAAAACCAGGGGCAGAGTGTATGCCAGGAAATGTTATGGAGGACTGACTGTGGGCCGTTTCAATAATTTCACATTTCACTATCACTGAACATACTTTAGCTTTAGCAGCTTTGATTAATGTGTAATTGTATTGATTTTGTCAGGTAACTTTGCTACAACTGAAAAAAGGAAATATACTTGCTATTTCAACCTTGTTTCCTTGTCTGAATACAGAAACAGATGAATATGCAGCTAGAATTACAGTATAGTAAAATGTGATATAATAAAACATGGGAGGATGTAACCACACCGGGAGCTTGAGCCAATTCAAGGTTTTTAAAATTAAGCCAACATTTTACTTTGATGAACATTAATATAATCGGTCAAATAGTTGTATTTTACAATTAAAACCCACTGTTTTTTTCAATGGGCAAACAATCCTAAAACAGTCAAGATGAGCAGGTTTCTGTCTCGTCTTCAGATGTCTGATATGCAGTTTTCTTGTTTGTCAACTGAAAGATCCAAGAAGTGAGGAAGCTGTTTTTGTGCTTTTTCAGCACATGAATGTGGACAGAGCTTAAAAAGGTGAAAAGGCTGTTTAATTTAGACTTACTCTACAACAAGTGGTGCCAGGCACAACAAACCCCACCCCTCACACATATTTCACCCATTATAAGTAAATGGGAAGAATTTAAAATTAATAAAAAAATGTGAAATTTGACCTACTGTTCCCAAAATGTAGTGACATCTATTCTGGGTCACTGGCAATCTATAAACCAAATCTGGTATGAATTCACCTGATAGTTTTGCTGCTACAGACATTTGAAATTTCAGCCATTATAAGTAAATGGGGGGGGAAAAAATGAAATTCTTAAAAAAACTGTAACTTTGACCTACTTTTCCCAAAATGTAATGAGATCTTTTCTGGGTCACTGGCAATCTATGAAATGAATTTGGTATAAATTCACCCAATAGTTTTGCTGCTGCAGACATGTGAAATTTCACCCATTATAAGTAAATGGAGGAAAAAAAGATTTTAAAAATTTATTAAAAGTTTTAACTTTCACCTACTTTTCCCAAAATGTACTGACATCTATTCTGGGTCACTGCCAATCTATAAATCAAATTTGATATGAATTCACCCAACAGTTTTGCTGCTAGAGGGTTAACAAAAAAACAAAGAAACAAACAAACCGGACCAAAAGCAATACCCTTTGCCTTCCCTTTGGCGGGCGGGGTAATTACATGTTTTTTGGTGATGGTATATAAGGCAGGGCCCAGGCAGGGTACTCAATTTGTTTTGTCTTGGGGCCACTTTCATAAAACAAGGAAAATGTTTGAAATGCAAGGAGTTGGTAATGCACATAATCATCTTTGAGTTAAATATGTTACTAGCAGCATTGTACCCGCGGTGCCATTGTATGACAGCATGAGAGGCTAAAATCGCCCAACATACCTCAACATTTGAATACGGACATAAAATAGTGCCTAGTAGATAGTCAGGTAATGGTCTGGCACAAGGAACAAATTATTAAATTTTGGTGATGGTCGGGGGGAGGGGGTGTTTGTTCGTCTGTTAGCAAGATAACTCAAAAAGTTATGGACGGATTTTCATGAAATTTTCATGAAATATTGATACTGGTATAAGGAACAAATGATTAAATTTTGATGGTGATCAGGGTGTGTGTGTGTGTGTGTGTGTGTGTGTGTGGCGGGGGGGGGCATCACAAGAAGCACACAAGAACACAAAAAGCACTCTCCGATTGCTTTTCTTGTGTTCAAATTGAGTTTAACTAAATTAACCTGATGTCACTTCATGATATCACATATTTAACCCTCAAAGACCTAAACAGCACCCTACCACCAAAAGCATCCACTGATTTAAAACCTTTAATGCCTTTTGAACTATTAATCCTATCAAAAACATTGTTTTTTTCTTTTTTAACTTGTCTTGTCCAGCATCATAACGACAGAATGGTAGTCTGGCTGCCTTTTGGTGCTGAACAAATTTGCTTTGCCAAGGGAAACTTCATAAAGTATATTATGAGTTTTGTTGAACCACATTTCAATGCTGGACCTGACGGGGGGGGCGGGCAAGAAAGGAGAAGGTGGCAAAGACCATCAATACATCACAATACATCAATACAAGACTATCAATACATTTTTAAAATTCACATTAAATGCAGTTTCTCAGCTTTTCATTGTCATCAGATATGATCCATTTGGACATTCAGAGACTCCGTAGTGAACATGGAAACACTGTGATCTTCTACAACACTGATTCACAAATAAAACCCATGTAGTTTGACAAATGACAGAGGTTGTGGACAACACATAATAAATAGTGAAAAATCACCAAAGAAACATTTAATGTAGAGAAAATTTAAGTTTGGAGTTTATGTTATTAAAAAATGCTCTAGATCTTTAAGGGTTAATCCTCTGCTTGTCTGAAAATGCCCATGGAGCCCCATTGAGAATGTCTTCAATCACAGGAACTAAGGTTTTTGTTTTTTAACTGTTTAATATTAGTGTTTTTTCTGGGTAAATTTACTATGTATTCCATGCTTTCTGTCATTTGTGTTGCTGTGTTCTCCTTTATTTTTTTTCTCTCATATATTAAATGTTTTTCGATCAGGTTTGTGTACATACAGCACAGGTACAAGCCCAAGGCAAATTCTCCTACATTGTGGGACAATAAAGTGAATCTTGAATCTTGAGTGATTGTACATTATAGAGTCATTAAAATACTGCCTAAAAGCACAGGGACAGAGTAGTTGCAGTAGTCTCATGTCCTCTCAGACCACTTGAATTACAATATGCTGAAAGGTAATTATGGATTTTTTTGCCCAGAGACACTAAAAAACACCAGGCACTGCAGCTTTTACTTGGTACAAAGATCTCCCATAGGCCTATATGACAGATAAATCAGATATTTTACCACATGCAATACCTGCAACAATATTATAGTTTTGTTTTTTGTTTTTTTAATCCCCAGTGTTAATCAGTTCATCATTATTACCCCACCCCCTGAAGGGGAGGCAAGGGGTATTGTTTTTGGTTTGTTTGTTTGTTAACACTCTAGCAGCAAAAATGTTGGTTAAATACATACCAAATTGCGTTTATAAATTGCCATTGACTCAGAATAGATCTGTTTACATTTGGGAACAGTAGGTCAAAGTTCAAATTCTTAAATTAATTCTAAATTTTTTTTTTTTCCCATTTACTTATAATAGGTGAAATTTCAAATGTCCGTAGCAGCAAAACTATTGGTGGAATTCACACCAAATTTGGTTTATAGATTGCCAGTGACCCAGATTACATGTGATTACATTTTGGGAAAAGTAGGTCAAAGTTCAAATTTTTTATGAATTTTTACAATCTTTTTTCTTCTCCCATTTACTTATAATGGGCGAAATTTCAAGTATCTATAAAAAACATCATTTTTGTTTCAATCTACTTCAAACTTGGCACATATATAGAGGCAATTGATATGCCGACATCAGCATACACATAGACATGATGACATCAGCTGGATCCATGCCAAAATAAGTTACAATATGTGTGAGGGTCGGGGTTTGTTGTGCCTGGAACCACTTGTTGTAAATTAGAAACTGATTGGCAGACCATCTCACACCCATTGGGTCTCAAATTGCTATATGGATATTATTGCCGGGCTTGAGCATCTGTAAGTATCCTCTCAGCACCACTTATGATGATTCAGATGAAATCAGATTCCAACCGTAAAGATCCTGTATTAATGCTAAAAGTGCTCCAGATTGCGTCCATCCATGCATTGGCTTTCTATACTAACCTACTTGCATCAAACCGTTGTACTACTACAAATTAATTAGCAGCCAGCCTGTCTAACAACAGTCACGGAACTGGGCTTTGTGTCCTTCCATTCTGATTGGTGGAGGACTGGTTAGTGCATAATTATCCAGACCTAGTTACCTCTCATTTAGCTGCTTCTGACCCATTTGTGAGGCCTATTAGCATTCTAAACCATTTGTAGCTAGTCTCATCCTAGTCACGCTGCAGCCCAGTACTGCAGGCAATGGTTCAATTCTAGAAATGACTTTGAATCAGTGAATGTGTTTCATGTGTCAATGTGTCTGTATAACTCTGCTGATAATAGTTCCATTGAAATTAATCCCACATAGTCATTTTATTTGCCAATCTTCTCCACGTCGTCTATCTTTCTGATTTGTCCCAACTTCCCCATTATACTGTATAACATGCTGTATGAAAATACATACGGCATACAATCATTACTAGAATGTGAATGTAATTCCAGGAATTTATTTGGTTCATTTGGCTTATCCTAGACCAAGACTTTACAATTCCATCGGGGCTATTTCCTCAACTGCTTTCAACTCTAAAGCAAAATGATCAATTTTATTAACATTCTCTGTTTTCATATTATGAAGGCAATAAACAATAGGCGTGATTATTGACCTCAATCTATAGGCTCCCAGACATGCATTTGTATTGGTCATTATGGCTGGGGAGGCTGCCTGGTCTGCCACAGTTTAAATCTACTGTTATTACCCTGTCATCACATACAGGCCTTTTATGGTTTTCTATTACCACTGCCATGTTATAGCAGCATTGGAGGGCACCCAAGACCAGGGGGCTGAGTGTGCTGTTTTTAAAAGACTACTGTGAGTAGATTTAAAGAGAACATTCTATATTTTAAGACCATACTGATAAAAAGAGAATGAAGGTGAAGAACAGAGCACGCACAAAATGTAATGAATGGGAACTAAGAGTAAAAAAAGGTAAGTTATGCAATTGCACAAGCCTGACTGCAGTGCTACACATTAACTACTGCTCTTTTCATTAAGTTTTTCATGAAATCTGCTGAAAGGGTAGGACATGTGCCAAAGTGGAACTCAAGAGGTGCAATATGTGACACGGTGCAGGGTTTTTGACACTGGGGGATGTACATTTTTGCCCATAAAGTTGGAATAAAATATATTCACCTCGTCTCATGAAATGATTGTGAGATTGTGATTTATTCTTGATAGACACAGTTTAACTGGGGCTCAGTATGTAATCATTATACCTGGTCAAAGGTCACTACTGATGTGTATAAATAGGAATAAAAAGAGGAACGTGTCTGAAAACAAAATTATTCCATCATTGTTACTTTGTGTTTGGGTTAAAATTGGTGGGTCAGGTTATTTGCAGTATCCTTCTTAATTCAAAATTATGCATTTTTCATATTTACACAGAAGGTCTTTTAAGTTTTGCCTCCTAGAAGCTAGACGATGCATGGCTAGAAGAGGCAAATCATCTGTGGGCTATTTACAGTGGTTAAATGGAATGGTTTCTTTTCTTGCTTTGGAAAAATAAGTTACACTACAAGAAATGAACACATCAAGTTTTAGAAAATATGGAACATTTCCCACAACTTCATGCTCAAGTATAATGCTCAAGTAGTTAAGTGATGTCAACTGATAGTTCAACTTTTTTTCTTTTTCCGGTGGTGGGTATCTTACTTTTACATTTATTCATTTATAATTTTTGATAAAATGATAAAACCTGCATAGGTTCTCATTTGCCCAGGTCATCTTTCTTCTTGGTAGTTCTTCTCGGTTCAAGTGGACTGGTTTAGCTCTTTGAAAATGTTTCGTCTTTCATCCAAGAGACAAAGCATTTTCAAAAGAGCTAAACCAGTCCACTTGAACAGAGAAGAACTAACAAGAAGCAATAAAGAGATCTTAAAAAAAAAAATCATATAATTTTAGACCATGTCTAGATACAAAAATCTAGAAAAGTTAGGACAAAGTAAACAAACAAACAACACCTAAAATCCTTAAACCTTAAACAACCTCAAAAGTTGCTGAAGAACTCCCCCGAGGCCAAACTGCAACCATTAGATCTTGGAAAAGTCATTTAGTTAGTTTTAATGCTCTCTGCATCGATTTTACATTACTTTGGCTTATGTGGTGCTTGGTGCTGCATCTAAGCCTTATGATGTTAGGGGTAAAACCCTGCATAGGAATCAGTGTATAGGTTGTTGTCATGGTTGTAGGCAACTAAGAGGGAGAGATGCTATTTTTTTCACTTTATGATCTGTTCATTCATTGGGAATAAAAAAAAAAAAAACAGTTTTACATTTACAGTTTACATGCACTTCTTCACATATGTTGCATATTGAGTCTTTACAGTTTGGAGCAGAACCAGAGATGGAGGTAGATCTTGAAATTCTTTTCACATTCCTAATGTTGTGAGGTAGGACCTTGATGGGGTTACACACTCAACTGAAGGTCCATGTAGTGTAGAAATTGTCTCTGAAGAGAATACGTGCAACTAAGCATACAATGGAACTACTGTTTATCTACTGTTGTCAAATTAATAGTAATGTGACACTTTTTTTTGGTTTTATTTTGTCTCATGTGGAGTGCTATCTAGGGTTACTTAACTAAATGAGGGTTGCGGGCAACAGCACAGCATGGGGACAACTGACTTCACAACCAATTTGCGTTATTTAATTTATTTTTTTCCCCTGAACCAGTCAGACCATAGAACATCCCTCTTCTTTTAAGGCTCATCCCTCCATAAAGAAAACAATACTACCAATGCAGTTCCACGTTTTAAACACACAAAATTATCTAAAAATATTGGAACGTGTAATAATGACTGATAATGAAAACCAAACTCATGAATACACATCTCATTTTACAATAATATACCACTTTTAACAGATTACAGCATTCATCCTGTACTGTAAAAATCAGCCTGCAAACACTTTCCTTTAAGACCATTTTAAACCCAATTGACCCAGCTCTTTCCCACAACGGAACTTGCTAGCCCTAGGGGCAATTCTTGGCAATGGACTATTTAGGTATTCTGAAGCAGTACGAGTCAAGCACCAGCAGCACAAGTCTGCCTACAAATAATCCTGGCTGTGTTCTTTAGTCTTACCAGAAAACCTTATGCATGCAGCTTCAGTCAACCAGCTCCAAAGTGGGGCCTACATGCAAATACCCACACAAGAGCGCTGTAAAGGGAATTTAAGCATGACTGAACCATTTTAGATGCATCTAGGACAAACACATTACGAGTAGTACTTCCTAACTGAATATTTTAGGTTATGTGTGTTAAGTCCTGCACATGAACAGGGACAGTGAGGCCCTATCCACTTTCAGCAATTATAACTCACCTTGCACATTCTGCTGTGTTATTGTTACATAAAGTAGCTAGGATGGATTTATGCTCCACTCTTTATGACTCACGGTGCAGAGGTAGCAATTAGGTGGTAGGGGTTCACATGAGACAGACCTCTATTATGCTGCACTCCCTAAATTTAGAGAAACCCACAGGTATGTCCATATATTGTACAAATGCTCCATATATTGCAATAGAAGTAAGAAAATGGACTTGTATTCCCTGTAGCAAAGTTTGATTTACGATTCTATTTAAATGGCCACACACAGTTGGAAAGACTTTGGTGTTTCTTTGTGGAAAAGCCCAAGGGTATCTAGAGAAATCCTGCTGTATAGAGTAATCAGACACTTAACATACGTACTGCATAGAAAAATAACTAAGATGAGACGCCACTATGCTCAACTAACCAGAATGACACGTAGAATTAGTGCTAAACAATCACAATTAACCCTTTTTATGATCAATTATCACTTGATTTTTTGTGACAAAATACGACATCTTTTCTTTTCTTTCCTTTTCTTGAAAATTGAGGGGACAAAACAAGTAATATGAAGATGAAATCTTCAGGGTGTAATACATTAATATATACTATATATATACAATATATAATTATATTGTATTGTTATTATTATATTGCATATTGTATTACTATAATACTTATACACACACACACACACACACACACACACACACACACACACATACAATATATAATTATGCAGTGTCTTAGATTTTACACACTAAATAATAAGGAATTCTTGGGCAAATTAAAAATATACAGTACATTAATGATGAAAATGATTGTATCTATAGTACACTGTTGCCCATAAAATTGGAATAACAAATTTTCACCTCTTCTCATGAAATGATTGTGACATTGTGATTTATTCTTAATAGATAAAGTGTAACTGGGGCTGGGTATTTAATCATTGTACCTGATTAACAGTGATTATTGATGTGTGTAAATAGGAATCAAAAAAGGAATGTGTCTGAAAACAAAATTATTCCAACTTTATGGGCAACACTGTTGTTAACTCCATAAACGTAAAAACTCCCCACAAATGTAATAAACCAAAAATGTAATAAAAATTTACAGCTTTTAATGTAATAATCCCCCAAACAGAATAACAGTTGGCTACCACAAACGTAATTCCTCATTTCCCACAAACGTAATTATTACTTTTGTGGGGATTTATTACGATTTGTGGGACAGTAAAAATCTTCAATTTCCAAAACTGTAATAACTTCCCACTTCCCCAATAAATAAGTACCTCACATACATTTAAGTAATGCATGCATGAATATTCATTCTTCTTTCTTTTTCTTCCCATTTATTCTTGTCCATTGGGTACTTAGCTTTTGAGAGTGATCAAATGTTGCAGTTATACCACATGGTACTAACTGCAGACTAACAGGTGTTTAATTACAAATACAAGTGGAGGAACCAAACAGAATGGGCAAAAATGTTGTAAAGGTTTTATTATAAAAGCTTCAGTATGAACTGGATATTATTTATTCTCATTAAGTATAATAGAAGCCTATGTTTGAACCATGTAAATAAAATGTCTGGATAAGCTTATGATAACAATGGAGAGGGTAGGAGCACACTGATGGAAAATGAGGTATTATGTTTGTGGTAGGCAGCTGTTATTACATTTGTGGAAAAGTTATTACATTTGTGGGATTATTACATTAAAAGCTGCACATTTTTTGTATGTTTGCGGATTAATACGTTTGTGGGGTTAAAAAGTGTATTTAGTTTTAATTTTTTACACATCATTATATCATCATGATTACATCTACAAGCCTTTTAGAGACATCTTTACACCCTTATTCCCTTTTCAAAAAATATATATTTTAGGTGTGGTATCACCTTAAAAGAGAGGCACAAAGATTGACCAGTTGTCTCACCTTGATGTCAAGGTCACTGAAATATTGTGACTGACATCATTAGAGAGACTAAGACATAAGTTCACCTATTTTAGTTAATGTCTCTGCAGCTTCATTCCATAGTATTTCCCCCTGAAGTGACTGCAGTGAGTATATCAAAATCCGATCCAGGCCGGTTCTGCTTGTCTGCATCAATCATCAGAATGGCTCAGCTGATAAACAAGTACACAGCGTGATACGACCCCACAGACTAAGTGAGAAAGCATCAGATCCTCTAAGTTTTACACAATTAGGCAAATCCTAATTGGCAATTACTTTGATTTGTAATCCTAAAGGTATTTAATGAGCTCATTTAATGGTGCCATGGAGCATGATAGAGTATGGTAATTGGTTTTAAAAGAAGTGTAAAAATCAAGGTGTGTTTCTGAGGTGGGTGGTGCTACTTATTCTTCAAACCATTATGTAGCACGAAGGGAAAGTTTTCCAAAAAAGAAGTTTGAGAAAACAATCTCCAAACCCCAGCTGTATTCCTTCAGATAAAAATAGACACACGTGGAGTTTTGAAGTGAGATGTTTGGCACTGGCAGCACTTCTCTTACTGATCACCCCCTGATGATGATGTGTTTATGTACATCCCTCTTCAAGGGTAAAACTAAAAGGTAAAAAAAGTCATGCAGTTGCCCTTGCAGGTTTTCTCTTTTCCTTTTTTTTCAGCGGTGGAAGTGGACGTCTCACTCCAGTTCTAACAAGGTCGAAGCTGTCAGGAAAGAGTGAGGCCAGGGAGCTAATATACTCAGGCTAGGAGGAAGAGTCATCCTTCATACACACAGCAGACGAAGGGCTGGAGGAGAGCGAGGAGGGAGGAACAGTGTGAGACCGAGAAAAGAATGGAGATGAGTGAGCAGAGGGGGAGAAAGGGAGATTAGGACAAGTGAGACAGGGAAGACAGAGGGAAGAAGCAGCCAGATAATGGAGAACTGGAGCAGGAAGAGTGGAGAGGAGGAGAGAGGAGCTGGCTGCCCTACCCTAAAGCAGTGTTGATATGACAGTTGTCTCAGGCCAAATCTGAGGCCAACTCATTCCACTGATAAATGCCTCTGGCTTCACCAACCTTCACACCGAGGGATGCATACGTGCTACATCCTCTCTTTCCCCTGTCTCAGAGTACAACTCTTTCATACACTTCAGCTTAAGATAAGTTACATCTGAGCCGTCATAAATTTCCGACAAAAGACAAACCATTATTGGCTGATATAAGACATAATTTATTCCCATGCCGTGTTCTTACACAGGCTTTATCTTTGTGACATTATGGTGCAGCTCAGCCATACTGGCACCAGTCAGCAACACTCATACACTGCTTATCTTTTTTTGTTGGACTGAATATATTCAGCTAATGGCTAATGAATAAAACAAATTATGCTTATAATAATAGAATGATAATTTGACAACAGTTACTCACTTGCTGCACAACTAGGACACACTGGTATTTCAGTGAGTCAAGAGCTGAAGAGAGGTACCTGAGACTGATGCTGCCTATAGGCTAATACTCACATTATGTCTATATTATCTCAATGTGCAATGGAGCCATATCAAGGCTAGCAAAATAACAAGGTAATCAATTAAGTTAACCATGCAATTAAGTTAATTAATTGCTTGTATGCCCAGGAGTTTCCTGGGGCTTGTGCTGTGGACCACATTACTACACTGGCCAGTGATTAGATTACAGAGTTTGTAATGCCATTTGAGGCTCAAGTGTAAGAGATAGAAAGTGGAATCCCGCTGGTTGCTGTTAGCTTCTATCTCC
The DNA here is from genome assembly GCF_902148855.1 of Sphaeramia orbicularis. NCBI lineage: Eukaryota > Metazoa > Chordata > Actinopteri > Kurtiformes > Apogonidae > Sphaeramia > Sphaeramia orbicularis. The sequence goes on from NC_043970.1 coordinate 30,010,537, forward strand.
AAATTAACCATTTAATGCATCCAAGTGCACCAGCAGCATAAGTAAGAGTTATTCATTGGGATGGAGTTCATATGGAACAAGGGGATTTTTTTATTTTGTGTAAAACTAGTTTAGAGTGTAATCTCTTTTGATAGAATCATCAAAAAATAAACATCAGTGGAATGTGCAATTGTTTGCTGAGGCTTGGCCATCTAAGAGATGTGAGCATAAGACACTTTGCTTTCTGTGCAGACAGATAAACAGCAGATGGAAACAACATAGAGGGCCTGCTCAATGCTTTGTACTGTACCTAAGGAAAACATTGGATTCACAGTGAACCTTTCTGTATGTATTGCGGCGGCCCCTGCTGTCTGACAGAAGTGCTGGTGGTTTTGTAGCTGATTGTGAGATCGGTTGGTGACCAGTACCTGTGGATGACACCTGGGTCCGCTGTCTTCAAGACTGTAAATCTATCTTGTTTCTCATTCTGGTGATCCTTCTCTCCAGACAGGCACCCTCCCTTATAAGCTGCCATTGGTTTTCCTAAGTAATTCCTTTTGTTCATTTTGCTCACATAAATCATTCACACACATCACTGCACACACTGATGCTGAAGCTCACATCCCATATGCTCATGATCCTTTTTTATGTGTGTATTTACATTGCCTTTGTTGAATAAAATTCTTATTTTTATTCTGGAGGCATGGTATAGTGCTTATTTTGTCATGGCCAAGTGCTGGTTTATGACAGTATTGACCACATTCTAAAACCAGCAGTGTGGGGACATGGGACACAGTGTCCAATAACACATTTAAACCCCCTGATCTCTGGTAGGTTTAGTTTCCTAACACAAGCCAAACCCCAAAATAATATGGTTAGCCTGTCAATAAGCTTTTAAAGAAAAAAGGGATAATATTGTGTAATTTCTTTGAATTTTATGATTATTTCTTATTTCCTTCTGTTTTTACACGTTTCGCTTACTCTGCAATTCAGAATTTAAATCGTAGTTTCTGATTTTAATCTGTTTATTAATTTGCTTTACTGCTTTTTATCTCATTGCACATGGTGCAGATTTGCATTTTAATAAAACCTTGAGTGAACATCACAAAGTACTGTATAAAGTTTATTCTGCCAAAGGCTATAAACAGACAATCATCATGAGGTCACGAGAAGTTCTTTATACATTTCACACAGAAGCCAATGGATTACTTTAATATGAAATCATCTGCCTCTCTAAATGTTTTTATTATAAAGACATGGTAGAAGATTCCCTACTGTTATCCAAAGAAAGGAAAAAGTGTCTGTTCAAAATTCTCAGAGCACAATGCTCATGTTGTTTCATTTGTGAATCTTATTTGCCTATACAGAAAGGACAGCAATGTGCATGCTTTATAAAACATCTGTTTGTTTGTACACTGACTAGAGTGGATATTTCCTTTTTAACTCATAAAGTAGTGTAACAATTATGTTGAGGTGACACACACACAATGAAATGATTTCTCTTTGCTCATATTTGTTCTCCTCTGTCTGACTGCCAGTAATCACATGCTGTTTTTCCTTGAAATATTCAAGATAAGAGGCCCTGTCATTACTGTAATGTGCTGAGTGTGAGCACCGTGCCACTGCACCAGACATCTTGAGTTGGATTTTACCATAACAGAATGTGTCTCTGTCCCACAGTCCTGTTTTCTCTTGTACTATAATGAACATGCTGACAGTTGAATTAGCATGGTGTCACTGTGCTAGCATTGCTTCAGCGACATGGCTGCACAGCTGTCCCACACTGATAGCACATCACACTGTTCAAGGATCATCGTACAGCCAGTGAAATATGTAGGATGGTATAAAGTAAAGACGCCTGTCTGTACCTTCATTTGGATTCCACAATCACTTGGAATGGCTGCTAAGCTGGTTTCTTTTGAGCCATTTGCTTCCATTTTTAGGATTTTTAAGAGCATCTTTTTAATTTGAGAAGGGGGCACGCACTGCCTCAATTCAGCCACCTTTACAGGATTAGAAACACATAATTCACCTACTACAGAAAATAAGCCGGTGTAGCTCAGCGGCAGTGGTGCAACAAAACTCCCAACTACAGTGTAAGGCATCACTGTGTGGTAGATGTGTTTCTTGGAATCAATAATACATTTATATCCAAGAATGTCTGATGTTATTTACACAGAAAAAAACATGTTTGGTCCTTTGCTGGATATTTCAGACTTGCACACATGCCATGGTTAGGGTCTGCACCTGAGTCTTAATACTGGAGGTGAAGGAAGAAGTGGGAAAAATACTCATTTTAATTGAGTCCCCCTGAGTAAGCTGGGGAAGTTCACCCATCACTCTAACACATGGCTGCTATTTATAAACCCACACATACACTGGAGAGACCTATTCTTTAATAGGCTCCCCTGGGCTATAATGTTATTGTTGATTTTCACACAGAAGACAAAAGGATGTACGTAATCAGATTCATATGTAAGCACACACATGCTCATGCACACATGTATGAATGCATGAATGCACAAACACCTGCAGAACCACAAGCATACACCATACTCACACCACACACATACACAGTACAGTATCCACACTTTAAACATCTAATACCAGCCTCAAAGTATTTCCATAAACCTGAATTTTCTATGATGTGAATGTGAATTTTACTGCACGGAGGCTCTTTTAAGAGAGAGATTACAGGCGGAGTATTTAAAAAGTGACTGTATAAATTGTTCTTTTTGTTTAGTCAGAGTTAAATCAGTTAATAGAGTGCTTTAATGCAACCAGTCTAAAATTTTCTCCCTTTTAAGCACTTTATCTTGTCCAGTCAGCACACACTTAGTGAGGCAATAAAAAGCAAGTTTGTTGTTAGTGTCTCCTTCCTCCGCCATCTGATTTATTGCAAGAGATATTTTTATGGAGAAGAAGTGCATCTGCGTTAGTAAAAGTTAAATAAGGACAACCTACAGCTTTTTTTCATGGGTTTCATCAAGTGCAGTCATGCTGTTCACTTTTTTATAATGTTATGTACACATTGTGCTTTCTATAACTTTCTGTATACGTTTGACTAAGCATCAATGCGCTCTCTGACCTTGTGTGTTTGATGTAAACGTCAGCCACAGAGAGTCTTAAGAAGTGACTGGAAGCATTTTTGACACAAGCCCTCACACGGCGTAGTCACGACATGCCTGGCATAAATATGTATATTGTATTAAGTTAGAAAGGTTGACTTTGAAAAATTCTGAACATTAGTCCTCTACAGAAAGTGCACATCAATATGAAAATAAAACTGTGGTTCTAGGAGAGACTATTATGATCTTTAACAGCTGCAATATGAAAAATGTGAATAAAGTTTTCACTAGAATTTAAATCACTGATAATTTTCATAACGTATTTTACTAAATGAAGCCATCAATAGCCATCAAAGTGCATCTGAAATTTTATATTTTTAGAGGACTGACTATTGTTTATTATCCTTACATCTTCAATAAATACAGTACATACACCAATTAGCCATGACATTATGACCACTGACAGGTCAAGAGATTATGTTGTGAATTATTTTGTCACAATGGCACCTTTTAGTGAGTGGGAAATATTTGACAGCAAATGGATATACAATCCCAGTTGTTGTGTTGGAAGCAACAAAGTGAATGGCTTCACTTTGATGGTGACAACTGAGTTAGCTCTGTAAAGCCTGAACCTTTAAATCATTGACAGAAAATTCCACTTCTTTGAAACTGGAGCCTTTATTGGTCCTTCTGAACAACCCCCCTTTTTTTTTTCAAGTATCAATTTCCATGTATGAGTTTCAATTTTGTATCATATTTGATACATCAGACCTCAATCCTTAAATATTCTTATTTTTAAACAGAAACTTATAATAACACAAACATGTCTAATAAATTGGTAACTGCTTTTCAAAATTGACAAAGTTCTGCCTCCTTCCTCATAATGACAATCTTTTTGTGTCACTGGAAAGGCCTCTGGTGAACGAATCCTCCCCCCTGGTGGATTATCTGTGTATTATATGTATCTAATTGTATACATCAGGTTTTTAAGAAAAAAAAAACACTGATCATGTAGAGGGCCTCAAAACTCATGTATCAAATATGATATGTTTGGTGTTATAGGGTTAGAACATCTCCATAAGTGCAGTCTTCTTGGTGGTCTTGCAGTGGTCAGTACAAAACGGACATGGTCTAGCAAAGGACATTCTGATCTCAGTCCAGCTGAGCTTCTGTTGGAGGTGCTGGACAAACGCATCAGATCCAGGAGGGCCAGTGTCACAACTTGCATGAATTCTGCTGCTGACTTCTTGGTCCCAGATACCACAGTGCACCTTCAGGGGCCTGGTAGAGTCAAGGCCTCAGGTCAGAGCTGTTTTGACAGCAAAAGATGCACCTATGTAATAGTAGGCAGGTGATAATGCTATACTTCCAGTTGATGATCCAGTTTTCCTTGTTTAGAACTGTTTGTTGTCACAGGAGCTGAAGCTTTGGAGATCATCTGACCTATGGGAGCTGTTTGACAGTTTGGCCCATGTTAAAATCACTCTGCTTTTCATTTCACCTGTCATAATACTATGGCTCAGTGTATGTAAAAAAAAAAAATCAACATGACTCTCACATACAGATGGGCTTAAAGTACACATTATACCATTAGGGCTGGACATGAAAGCTGGCATTCAGATTATATTCAATATTTAGTTGAAGTAGCTCAGATGTTCATTAGACTATTATCATTGTGCCGACATCTCATGGATCAATAATGGGTCTATTACACAAAGTTTTACTTTAAAGGAAGTGTTGTTTTTGTTGCGAACACAAAAATACTGAACAATAATCACAGATTTTCATACATAGCAGTTTGTAGTGCATGTGTTTGTTATTAAATCATAACTTTTATTAATTATATTTCAAGTTAATTGTGTTATTTGGAAAACACTTCTCACATATAGCTAATATATTGAGGTGCTAAGAGTAAAATGTTTTTAGTTGTATATTTTAAAGTGCAACAATTTATCATTTATCATCATTTTTAATTTTTTTTTTTTTTTTAATTTGAATCTTATCCTGTTTGATTGTTGATTTATATTCTCATACATGATGTTGTTTTATCTCATGCCTTTATTTTTGCATTGATTTGACAGCATCATATTACGTTATCCCTGCCCTCTTTATTCTGATTCATTTAATTTATTCGAAGTGTCATGTTTCTGCATTGCTGTACACATCTGTGCTATTGTGTTGCTTCTGTTTTAGTGTTTTTACTTACATCTTGTATCCTGCTGTTGTGCCCTTTACTTGTCTGTCAAAAGCACTTTGTAAACTTTGTTTTTAAAAGGTGCTATATAAATAAAGCTATTATTATTATTATTATTATTATTATTATTATTATTATTATTATTGTTGTTGTTGTTGTTGTTGTTGTTATTTATTTCTCCAGTGTCACTGGTGGTTATTAAATAATAATTACCAGAAATACAATGTGGGTCAGTTTCTTTTGAAGTAAAATAAATCAGCATTTTTACTCTAATATTGTAGGCGCAAGCTTAAAGTCCAAATGAGCCTTTTAAATACATCATTCAAGTGCTCCTTTTTATTTTTGGCCCGGGTTATTTCTCTTCTATTGCAACCACTTGAAAACAGAGGTGGCACTCCAGCTACGCCTGTTGTTATTACCTTGAAATTTGCAATCACAAATCAAGTGCTTGTTGTTTACTTTCAAGTATGTGAACCCACCATGAATAAGAGGCTATAGACTCTTTGTTTTGTTCTCCATAGTTGACTGTGCATATCCAGTATAATACTTTGGACTGTTAGAAGTGTGATAAATACATTTAAGGCCAAGAAATATGTGGAACAAAGCAATCAGCAGGTGTTTTATGATGGGTTATTCTTAATTAAATCTCCCAGTAGTGTTCACTGTGTCCTGCAGGCTGAATATTGGTTAACAAAAATGTACATGCTGACCTCTAAACTTCAGGTCCCCCTCTGTTCCTCATTCGGTTTTTGGAATGGAAAAATCCCTTTTGTATAAATCAACAGAGCACAGACAAATTACACTTGTTTTGTTCAGAAATACACACGTCCTTCTTTTGCCATCTAATGTGACTTTTCATTGAAATTTATGCACACTGTAGAGCCCTACATCCCCACAACAAAATGAAAAATGTCATGACATCTATTGTTTGCCAACAGCCCTCACTGTTTGCAGTGCTCCTAATTTTAGAGAAATGAAAGTCATTATGCAAAGGGGCTTATGAAGTGTCTAAATGCACTCCATGCAGCTCACATCAATGTTTGTTGTGTGTCTCTGTCCACGGTGCTGAAACAAAACAGCACACTTTACCTTGTTCTCTTTCTGTTCGGATCAGTTTCAAATAAACTAAACAATGACAGTTTTGGTATAAAATAACGACCTCTACTTCCATTTTCAACAGTTTGCATTTTTAGTCATTTTAATTATCAAACAATCACAAAGCAGTTGGGATGCTGAGTAAAATGTAAATAAAACAGAATGCAATGATTTGCAAACCTCATAAATCCATATTTTACCACAAATATATTGTCAAATCTTTAATCTGAGTAAATGTACCTTTCTAAAGAAAAAATAAGATAAGATAAGATAAGATATTCCTTTATTAGGAAATTCCAGATTTACAGCAGCAATAGTGGAGTACAAGCAAAGCACACAAGACCAAAAAACAGCAAAATAAAAAATAAAGGCAAATCAAAAAAGCTATGAATACGATTTACAGCTGTGCACATGCTGATCATGCCACCGGTTAGATAGGGGAGATACTCATATGTACATCTATACACACATATCTAAACACATAATTATATACAGTATATATAGACATGTACACAGATAACACATATCAGTACGGTTTATTGCACAGAATTATTTGGGGACATTATGAATCTGATGGCTCCAACACATCTCCCCAAAAGTTGGGACAGGGCCACGTCTACCGTTGTACAGCCTCTCTTCTTCTTGACTTTCAGACTTGATGAAATATTCAAAGCCCTATCTAGAAAAGAGTCTGGATGGGAGCCTACGCTGCTGTAAAACCTGTTTATACCTGTTTGTGCCTTTCCAGATGTTCAACCTGCTTATTCCACAGATACTAATGAACGCAGGATTTTGAAATCAGCGATGATAACAAGTGGGATAGTCCCTCTATAGTGCAAAGGACACAGTATAGTTTCCTAAAAGTTGTTTCTATATGGCCTTTTATATGACCTATTTGCATAATAGAATAGCCCTAATAGCTCTAACCTGCATTTGTGGCTGGCATGACGATTTCTGGATGTGCTCCTGAGCCCACAGTGACTTCCATGCAATGATCATGTCCGGTTTTAATGCAGTGCTGCCTGAGGACCTGACAATTATGGACATCTTTTGCTTATTTTGAACCTTGTCCCTTGAGCTTGGCGATTTCTCCAGATTCTTCTAATATATTTTGATTCTATTATGTATTGTAGATGATGAGCATTTGAAAGTCAATTCTACATTTAGTAACTTTATTTTGAAATTTTTCCATAATTATTTTTTTGCTTGTTTTTTTTTTTTTTTTTTTTTTACACATTTTTGCACATTGGTGAGGACAATTTACCTAATTAGTTGCAAAATGGTCCTTCACCTTTTTTTTTTTTTTTTTAACCTTATTTTTCTGGTCCTTTATTGGTCCTATCCTAAGTTTTTGGAGATATGTTGCTTCCATCAATTTCAAAATTAGCTTACTGTTTCCTTCAAATGGTCCATTTTTCCAGTTTAAACATTTGATGTTTAAAATATGGGTTTATGAGATTTGCAAATCATTGCATTTTATTTTTATTGTGTTTTAACAGAATGCCCCACTGTTTTGTAATTGTGGTTGTATATGCACATATGTTTGATAACTGAGTTTACAGCAGAACTACAGGGGTTGGACAAAATAATGGAAAAACCTTAAAAAATCAACAAAATATAATTTAATATGGTGTAGGTCCGCCTTTTGCGGCAATTACAGCCTCAATTCTCCGAGGTATTGATTCATACAACTTGTGAATTGTTTCCAAAGGAATTTTAAGCCATTCTTCAGTTAGAATACCCTCCAACTCTTTTAGAGACGATGGCGGTGGAAATCGACATCTTACTTGAATCTCTAAAACTGACCAAAAATGCTCAATAATGTTTAGGTCTGGGGACTGTGCCGGCCATACGAGATGCTCAACTTCATTAGAATGTTCCTCATGCCATTCTTTAACAATTCTAGCTGTATGGATTGAGGCATTATCATCTTGAGGTGAAGGTGTTTCCATTATTTTGTCCAACCCCTGTATTACTCACCCAAACTGAGAGAAGCCACTTTGTCATTCCTGCATTATCTGTTATTCTGCACCTTACTTCAAACTCAAACAATAATCTTTAGACACTGTCGTGGGCCTGACTAATGCACAATTTCCTTCACTTCATTAGTGCGTAATATTTTTCAGCCCCTCCCTTGACACTCCCTTGACCATCTCCAATTTACATATCCCTCAGACCGCTGGGTAGATGAGGTCATTTTTTTATTCTTCAACTACTTTTACAGACATCTGGGGGGCTATAAAACACATCTAATACTTGCCTACAGCCTTGTCATTATTATTCATCTTCCTGAAATACTGAATGAAGTTTGGGTTGGGTGATAAAATTACTTTTGAGACTTTTTACAGCGCCCGGAGGCAAGGTTTAGCAACACCTGCTACAGAGCTTGATTCACTGGCTAGTCAGAAGAGAGAGTGCACAACCACTGCAGCACCTCCGTGAGTATTCAGATAAACATATATTTGCAGGCTTCTTAGGGAAAAGAGTTCCACACTAGTACAATATGAGTGGAAGTTTATGCATTGGTATATTGTCCAATGGAAAATTGTGCTGACTTTTAAATAACTTGTGCCCATTTCATTTTTCCCATTATAATGACTAATGTACTAGTGCTCAAAATCCACTTTCAAAGGTCTTGGTCTTGTCTCAGTCTAATGTGCATTTCTCCTCTGTCGTGGCTCAGTCTCAGACAAACAGAATTCAGGATTTTATTTTAAGATCACAGATATAGGGGTGTCACTAAATTAATGGTGCATTTTCTGATTAATTTGTTAACATCATCACTATCATTTTTGAGAAAAAAAAACCAAAAAAAAACATTTCTTTAAGATTTTATTTATGCTTTTTTTTTCAATAACTTTGATTGTTTCTTGGTCTGTTTATGTGTATGTACTGTGTATGTGAGTGTATATATTTTGATGTGTGTGTATTTTACTGTTGTTTCCTTAAAAGGCTAAAATTACCTACTGTGGCTAAAAGTCCTTTATACAATGCATCAGTGGCATTTTTTTTTTCAAATAAAAATGCCTATATGCATTATCCCTGTCAAATACAATTTAACAAATTTTTTTTTAAATGTAGACATTTTTTAGGTCTTGATTCGTCTTTCCACAAGCTGCCTCGTTCTGCTTCTCACACCATATCAGTCTTTAACATCGGAGAACCTTGGTAATGGTATTATCCGAGTTCTGTAACTAGTCCAGTCTTAGTTTTGACTCACCCTCCCTTGGTAATGGTCTCAATTCGGTCTTGACACCTCAAACTCAAGAGGAGGGTGACAATAGGTCTTTGCAGACTGTCATGGGAGGGCAGTATGTGGGAATCTCCATCTATATGCAAATTGATTCAACAAAAATTTTTGAACATGTTTATTGTTATATCATGCTCCCTATTGATGTATTATGCAAAGGTTCTTCATAAAAAACAAAAAAGACAAATGTTCATTAAAAAAAATGTAACTGTGCAGTTTTTAGAAAGTATAGATATCAATGGCAAAATTAATATTGAACCAGAATGAAAAGTTCAGCACTGTAAAATAATACACTAGTCAGTAGAGTTAGAAGAATGAAATCAGTGTACTATTTAAATGGCTTGAGAATCTTGTGGAAACAGTGAAATTTAAAGAATACAAAAGTTAAGGGGGCAGGTGGGTCTTAGCTTTGGTGGTCTTAAGTATAACAGTAATAGTGACTTCAGTACAACACAAATTAAGATTCATCACTAAATACTCCCAATTCAGAAAGTGACACACACCAGGGTAATTACCTGACTGCACAGAAAATCAGGCTGGTCTTCTTTTTTTTTTTTTTTTTTTAAATAATGAAAGTTAATTTATTCACTGATACAGTACTAGCATTGCAGAAAAGCAGATCAGAACTATCAGAACTCAGATGAATCAAAATCGTCACACTTAAACAAGCTTCTAATGTACAGTAGATGTGGCATGTATGTCTTTGTACTTAATTTGGAACTATTTTATGCACACTTAAACACAACCTGAACATACTTTAAATGGAAAGTGTCTGCTGCTTTACCCTCTATTGATTCTAAGTAATGTTCTATGCTTTTTGATTCACATTTAGCTTTAAATCTGCTCGCGCTGAGACATTTGCATTTTGATACCTACTCTGCACTGTGCATAATTATGTGTATTGATGTGTGGATTATACAAAAACCATCTGCCTGGTACTTTGACATTCTATTTGCACTTTTGAACTTTGTCCGATAAAGTGGAAACCACTTGAGCAGTGTCTCTGTGTGTCTTTTTTGTGCTTCAGCTCACATTCCCTCAGTGTGGATATGCATGTATAATATCATAAATTCATGTCCTGCATGCCTTTAAGAAAATAGCTTAACACTGTAGCGTACATGTACATGCTGTACGTGAATATGGGCTACTGAACACCCACAGAAAATGCAAAGACAAAGGTGTGAAAGCACACTCACATGTACAACATTTTGGCAGCTGATTTAAAGTAGGCCAGGAAGGACCTCGGAGGGAGAATGAAGCAGGACAGAAAGTACAGCTGCCAAATGGGAAGGTGGAGAGGCCACAGGGCTGGTGTGAGTGGGGGAAAAGGAAGAAATAGGAAAAATGGAAGAATTATGGGAAAGAGAAATGTGAGGAGAGAAAGAGGACAAAGTTTATGTAGGCCCTTTAGCTTAAAAACACCTTGACTTTAACTGTTTCTCTCTTTCTACTCCCAGATAAATGTGCTGACACTGTAAATATCTCATGTTAAAATCCTCACATTCACTTATTCTGTCAATGAAAAAGAATTTTCAATCACAGCTAAAGTGTAACTGAGTTGTCATATCCAAAATTTGTCATGTCAACTCAGCATCAAGTCTGGATGGATTTATTCTTCCACTGTTGCATCCACTAAGTACTAATGTTTATTGACAAAGAATTAACAACGCTGGTTACATCTACAAGCTGTGTCAAGATGTGTCTGCTACTCAAATGGCCAACATCTGTACGTTTAAAACATTAGCACCTTTTTCTATTATTTGATATCAGGTTATCAGGCTTTACTTTTCTTACCTCCAAATCTTACATTGGTTTGTCTTCTCACAAAGCTTTGTGTGTTGAATTTCTAAATCAAATTTAGTCAGAACTCTTGTCTGCAAATGTTTGAAATGTCCTTGCATGATGCTGGAGCATGTCTGCTCTCCAGCAGCATTTGCTGTTTGGCTTCTAAACTGGAAGTGTATTACACAAGTTAAACAAAAGGTGTTTGCCTCTGGTCTAGCGCAGGGTCCTTTTTGGCCCATCTTAATGGCACATCTTTAATAAATATTTATAGAGGGCGCTGGGGCATATTAAAAAACATGACATGCTAAGATCTCTTTATTCCCATGGAGATAGAGATCTATGTAGAGTTAGAAATGGAAGAGAGGTGAGAGAATAAAGGCAAGACAGTCATTTGTTTGGTGATGGCAGGCCAGCAGATGACTTTGGCAAGGACATGTTTGACAGACGCCTGTTACATATACAAACAGCAATAACTGAATGGGTAATGCAAGGGCCCTTTAATCAAAAGAATGTAGAGTTGTTTACACAAAGCAATTACTTTTTCATACATTTATTCTATTGCAGGTGGAAAAAAATGTTGTTTGATGTTACTATATTCATTGTTATACATGTACAGTTGTTTTAATAGATGTTAATAATATGTAGTAGAGTCATTAACAAGGTGTTTGATTTTTTTAAAAAAATCCACTCTCTGTGAATATATCTATGTACATACTGTATATATGTATGTTCATCATTCTCTGGGTCCACAGAAGCTCATATATAGCATGCATGCGTATACATACTAATAACCTAATGACCTAATAACATTGATCAATACAACTAAAACCTTTTATTGCAGTATGTTTGATTCAAATAGTGGTAATGCTTTAACATTTTGTTGTGATAGCAGTTTTTCTGCGACTTAAAAATAACCTTAAAATGCATATACATCCATGTTTGTTGCAAACTAGAACATATTCACTCTCCTTCATGCAGTTGTTTGCCTGTGTCCATGTAAACAATATTTTTCATACGATGAAAACTATAGTTGTTACATATCATCAAATTGCACAGCCCTACTTCCTAAAGTTTTATCTTACATATGTATAGGCATTTGGCCAGATTCCATGTTCAGATTCAGTGGTAGAATAGTGTTGTAGTGATAATCTTTCCATAAATAACATTTTATTTGATATAACACATACTCACAAGAACCCTAAAATCATAAGTTCAGTATGAGAAAGAAGTTTGAGACTACAATCTTTCCTAATAATATTTAAAATCATTCATTATTTTTAGAGAGAAATTTTAAAGGATTAAACATTCAGTCATAATTAGAGTTTATGGTTACATCCATAGTTACATAACCTTGTTTCTCTTGATGAAGAGCTTAGCTCTCCACTCCCATAGATATGCAATAATATAATGTAAATGCAAGTGGGCACAGTTTTCAGATGACAGAGGACACAAATTTCAATTTCAAGTTTTCACTGTTGTACAGAGACAGTAAACCTGTAACATTCATTTTTAACTCACTGACTCAGCAACATCTTACATTTTCAAGTTCAGGTTTAGTTTAAGTTTGTGTTAACTCTCCTGGGAATTCATAAAAGCTAACATAATGTCTTCCTAAATGACAAAAACTATTGTCAGTATATGTGTGATTTTCTCCAGAATAAGAACTCTGTCTTACAAATGCAGAAAAGTGCAATCTCTATAAAAATGTTCAGGGATTGGCTTCTAATTCAACAGTAGCAGTTGGATACTGTGTGCTGAGCTAAGGGCGGTCTGGACTTCAGTGTCAGACTTCCACAAACAAACAAAAACTTTGTTGATGCAGCAGCTTTTCAATATATCACAACTGCAGTAACACACCAAGCTTGATGTCAAACCACACCTTTAATGAGACGCTAAATGTGCAGAGCTGAGCAGAGTGTAACTTTAATGATGTGCATGATTCAGAGTTTCCCCTCGTGTGTCTGCTTTCCATCAACAGCCTTGAGTCAGGAGACTCTGCTCTTATTAGAGAAAAATGTTTTACTATACTTTTCATTTTTTTCTCTGTGCAAACATGTCTCTTCTGCACTGCATATGAATAAACCAGCATTAATCTGCTCTTCATTCCCTTAATGAAATCAAAATTCACACAAACGTTTTGTACATTGTCAGCAGATGCAAAGATATTGGTTTTCTAAATATAATGACATTTTAGAGTGTTCAGAGGCTTGAAAATAAAGATTCAGCGCATATGTGTTGAATGTATTATTTAGAAAAAATAACTTGTTTCATCAGTTCCCATCTTGGAACATAAATTGTGTTTTTACTTCACTTATTATTTCACTAAATCAAATTGATTTTAAAAACCTGTATAATATATGTCAGTTTGATTAACATGTTTATTTTCTACCACAGGAAAATGATGTTCTCATTTATTTCTTAAGGAACAAATACCATGGAAGTAACACCACCACTGAATTCCTCATATAAACAATATCATTAGTGTGTCTGTGTATTTGAGCTCCACTGTAGAATTCACAGAGCTCCATTTTTGTCTGAAAATGATCAAAAGCATAATGCTGAGGGGTGCAGTAGGTCAGTTAGTTTATTATACTTAGAAATTCTCTTTTTGTCTGTGGCAACTGTCAGAAAAATACCTTAAAAGAAAAAAAAAACACTACAATCATAAATAGACATTCTGAACAAAGTGCTATACTGCAGCATCACTAACTGTTAAATACAGCATTCATCAAGTGTACCTACACACATTAGACAATTTTGAGATCTGGTGGAAGATATAAAGGATCTCTGGGCATGGAAAGTTGACAAGAATGACACTGTGTACCTCTAACCTGATGGCAGTAACTCATATTCAGCATGAACAGGATGTGAAGCATCAGTGAGGATCACCCACACCTTCATCACTACACCACAGTCAAGACATGTTCTAAAGCAAACAACTCTAAAATCAAAAAACGATCATGAAAAATGTGCCATGTACCTTGGGCACAAAGGCCTTTAACTAGGGCTGGGTGATAGGACTAAAACTTAATCTCTCAATATGCTTAATAAAAAAGTATGTACCATTACACTACACTGACAAATTATTTAGTTATAAATGATTTTGCTAGCTATGTCCACAAGGTATCATTCAACATAAGTTCACCCATACACGGTCACTTCTAGCTCCAAAAAAAACAAGATGTCATTGGTCATAATCCACACCCCTGGCTTCAGAACAGCAGTCCATAAGCGAGTGGTATTTTATTCAGTTTAGGGTTACAGCACATGTGTGAAGCTAATATTACACATATTTGCTGTCAAAAGTATAGCAAGCCCAACCTGTTACCCCACCAGTCGGTGCCATGGATACCATTATGGAGACACTCTGAAAAGTAGCTATGTAACTTTCTCTGTTGATTGAGCATTTAATATTATTTTTAAGTCCCCCAAACCATTATATTATACATATATATATATATATATATATATATATATATATATATATATATATATATATATATATATATATATATATATATAAATAAAAGCATTTAATTTAAGCACGATTTTTACCTAAACTGAACACAGATGCTTTTGTGGTGAAGCCTAGCCAGTCTTTAGACCTTCCATAAAAAAGTAAAGAAGTTAGATATTTATTTTACAACAATAATTGATTTCATTCTATCATGTGTAACTAGCAATGTCACCTATACGGCAAATTCTAGAGGGTAGAATCAAACAACCTACATGATTCATCACACTAGGTTGAAGGACTGAACACATAATGGTCCTCTCAAACCTTCTATTTTGCCGCAATCACTGTGTACATGGTTAAGAATTGGTGCTGTGCGATATTAGTAACACTTTTTTTGTTGCCCTGTGGGATTCATTAAAATTAAGATGCAAATCTGATGATGTTTAACAACTTCTTCATATTACGAGATGTGCTCATGGGTCACAGACCTCCAGGGATTCTCTCCCTTGACGCAACGAAGACATTTGACCATTAGAGATAGATTAATTAAGGTCTATGCTCCACGACACCATACCTAAAAAAAATAACTAATTTTCATAATTGTGGAATTTTTTAATATCCTCCTGTACTGACAGGTGATGCATGCTTGTTGAGATTTCGAGTCTCGAGGCTGTCCTATCCTCTCCCTCTAGTGTTGGCCTTTATCTACTATATTATTTTCTCTATCTCTGGAGCCTATTATAAAAGCAATATGAGTCTCCTTGAACCACCAACCACTCATCATTTATGATACTTCCCATTCTGTCCTTTTTTCTGCTGATGGCGTCTTAATTTTCTTACCCAAAGAATGTGGGGTTTTTTGCACTAAATAATATTCTGTGTATACTATTACTGTCAAGTAGATGGCCCACAGATTTACTCAATATGCTTTGACCCGGGAATGAAAGAGATGATTGACAGAACAAGCATTTAGTGTTTTATCTGAGATCTCTCGAGAAGAGTTTCCCCAATAGGTTCTCTCTTGTAGTGGACATTTCAGCTTAGCCATTAATCAAGTCATATCAGTGAAACGTCTCAAAAGTTTGCTGAAGCTAAATGCAACTCATCCATCACGTAACTGAAAGGCTTCATATATAAGCGATGTAGACATTTTTCTTCTCTATCCCTTGTCAACGGATGATATGATCTATATGCAAAGTCAGGTTTTCCTCCCACATTTGATTAGTTTGTGGGGTCCTCCACAAAGAGAGCTGGGGATGAAACACAGAGGGGAGTGATGGTAAGAAAACAGGGAGAGCCCAAATGGAAACGAGGGGATTTATAGATACAAAGAAGGAGAGAAGTTGAGAGGAGACAAGTGAGACACAGAAGGAAAGACAGATGGAGGGGTGAGAGGAAGATTGGGTTACTTGCAGATAACATCAGGGAGTGATAGATTCTTGTGGAGACTAAATTGGGCTCGTGGGCTGAGAGGAAATCAGTCTAAGTCCTGAGTGACAGGCAAGGAGAACGCTTATCAATGACTAGTGAAGGGAAATTGGACATCTCTTGAATGGCCTCATGATAAAGCTGCTCATTTACGTGTGTTTCTTGAAATGGTACACACTGCTTTAATCGATAATTCTTTTACATCGACTCAAAACGCGCCATTCAAGCCTTTCTTTCTAATCTGTAGTTAGGCTGACATAGATATTAGTCTGGCCATTACAGGTGCACTTTAAAAAATGAACAGCAGCCCCCCACCCACCGCCACTGAAGGAACATGGCGCCTGAGGATATCAGACATTAAGTCCAACATCTGTAACAAAGACTTAGCAAAGCTCGAAAAATTTCAAAGGGAGTGAAAAGATAAAGTGATTGTGTCTGTTGATGCTAATGACAAGGTTACCAGAAAGTCAATAACGGTTCTCTTTGTTAAGTTGGCGCTCTTGTCCCCATGTTCACCTTGCTCCCCCTTTCCGTCGCTCAAAGAGTCACCTCCCACTGCCTGAGCTCGCTGCGTCGCTAAACCGGCAGTAAAAGCTCCAACCAGATGGCTCAAGAAAATGAATGGCTGTGTGTACGTGAGTGTGTATGAGTGGAGACACATTCAGGGTTAAGAGGGACATTAGTGAAAAGTGATTTTGAAACCGTGTCAGAGAAAGAAATTTTCTCAGTCCTTCACCTTGTCCATTCATCTTGATCTCTCCTTCACATCATTCGATCTTGCATTTGCTCCACATTTGTGATCTATAAATACCTACTTAGTTTTCAAACAGGGTTATTTTAACATGACGTCTGGTACATCTCGGTCGTGTTAAGTACGCTGAAGTGCTGGTTAGAATGATGAGAACACGAGCACCATCCATTACTGACTGAAAAATACTTTCAGGGTCATATGTGTTCTGAAGTTAAATGATCAGTGTGATAAGATTTAAACACAGGCCATCTAATTGCGGAAATTCATTCTTCCTCTTCTTTTAACCTTTATTTAATCAATATAACCAAGAAAACCCAGGAAAATAACTCAACTAATGATGAGGAGAAATATGGCTATGGATGGATGGATGGATGGATGGATGGATAGATTTTTTTGTTTTTAAGTGTTCTGGATTAAGGTTCTTTTGAACATGTTTGCTCTGTGAATAAGGTTTTCGGGCTAATAGAAGGGTTTGACATCTTTTCCATGGACTTTGATTGACAGGTAGTCTATAATTGACAGGCCATCAGTCAGACCTTCAGAGCCTCTGTTATTGAAAACAACACCCCCACAAATTTTACCATGACATGAAATTAGCCTTAGCGTTTACTTACCCATCCTCTTTCACGGTTCTCCAGCCCTACTCTCTTGTCCAGATATGGTCATTTTATGGTTCTGGAAAGTAAAGATGGTGTTATGGAAATGCAGGAATCCCTGTTTGAGATGGATTTAGAAGTGCTATATATAACTGAGGGAATTAATTAAATATAGGTGGAGTGACATTAAGCAGCATTTGGACATCAAATTGACCTGCGCTACACACCTCTAGCCAGGGAAATCTTGACAAAGCATACAACATGTAAATAGACAATGTAGAGCATTCACACAGATAACATTAAACACACAAACCAGAAAAACACAGAAAGAAGACAAGCTTTTTTTCTTATCCAGTTCAGCGTTGGAGGAAGACTGACACTCCAGCTATAGCTAACACTACAGCCAAAGGGAGGGAAAAAAAGATGATTAGAATGATGCCTTGGATTTAATAATTTATAGGACATATCCATCGTGTCAGCAGGGTATTCATGAAGATATTCTGTGAGTTCTAATTTCAGCTATTTTTTCTGAGACTGGACCTGAACTGCCACAGGGAATCACTGAGGTTATGTATTTAGCCAAATCTTATGGTAAACATAACTTATGACTAAAAACCACTGTTATTGTTTCTGCCTTAAGTTACTTTATATTCAACAGGAACAAAATACAAAAACTTACATCCAACTTTAATAATGGCCATTGTATCCTACTTTCAACTAGTATGTGTTAAAACTCAAATGATCGTACTTGTGGGTTTGATACCACAGTGAACCTGAATGTGACCTGTATACACTAATTTGGTAAACCATACATAATATGCAATGTACAGCTTCCTGTGAATACAAGCATAATGGAAATTGATTTATCATGCTATACAAATATACGGCAAAGATAAATGATAGCAGATTCATCGTGCATATTTCTCCTGAGGGAACTGACTTCTCCTCTATGTCACAGACATATTAATCACCTCAGGGAAGGAGAGTGACAGCATGATAGTTTCATGAATTAATAAAGCTCTTGCTATACAACAAAGCCTTCTGGTTAATCCAAATAAGGTCATAACTCAGTAGCATTTGTTTGCAAGAAGGCATGCATGTACAACTACAAACACACACACACACACACACACACACACACACGCACACACACACACACACACACACACACACACACACATACATACACACACACACACACACACACACATACATACACACACACACATACATACACACACATATACACATACACACACACAATGACTGTTAGTTCTCCTCTATAGCAGCATTTTACATGGAAGAGTACCACAATGTTAATACTTATTATTCAGAAACAGTGGGGAGGTGTTGAGCTCAGCAGTCTGCCCATTTTTTAATAAACAGTACACTGCTGGGCTAAATCAGATCATAGCAATTGTGTCTGTGTCTACGTCTTATAACATGTGTTTGTAAGAAGGAAACATCACACCAGGCAACCGAGAAAATATCACAAATGAGAGAGAAACTAAAGATTTACAGTTAACAGCGAAACAACTGAACTGGATAATTGGATTAATCTCTTGTCTTTGTCTATTTAAATATACTAGTACATTTTAAATTTTAAATGTTAAACACTGTTTTACTCAGCTTTTACTGCTGAGTTTCTTTTGCTACTGGGAGGGCACAGCCAGAACATAATGATTAAACACTTCATTTGTAACTGTTTGCAACCATCGAGCCACTAAAATTAAGGCAGAGAAAGTTACATTTTGTGACTGTCACTTTATTTAAAGTTGGGCTAATTGATCATTTGGACCACAGATCCATTAACATTCATATTGTTGCCTCATGAAAATGACACGGAGAACATGAAGGCAGAGATTTACCTTCTTATTTCCCCACTGCCTGAAAGGGAGGCAAGGGGTTTTTTGGTTTGGTTTGTTTGTTTGTTTGTTTGTTTGTTCACACTTCAGCAGCAAAACTATTGGGTTGATAGACTGCCAGTGACCCAGAATAAATATCAGTACATTTGGAGAAAAGTAGGTCAAAGTTCACATTTTTTTTGAATTTTTAAAATCTTTTTTTCCCCATTTAGTTATAATGGGCAAAAATTCAAATTGCTATAAAAAAAAAAAAAAAAAAATCAATTTTAACTCAATTTACTTAAAACGTTGCAGAGATACAAAGATTAATTTTAGGCATCATTATGCAAAATATCTAAGTGATAGGTTGTTTTTGAAATTTTTTGTTAAATTTTTGAAATCTTTTTTTTTCCCCATTTACTTATATTGGGCAAAATTTCAAATGTCAATAAAAACATCAATTTGGTTTCATTTCAAACTTGGCACATATAATTTTTATACAAATATTGAATATGGATGAAAGAGTTGATCAATGCCAAAATAAGCTACAATATGTGCAAGGAACGAGGTTTTTTGTTCCTTCACCACTTGTTCATTTCAGGTTATGTTTCTGGATGGCTCAAAGGAAGTCATGAAGTCTAATTTTTATTTTATGGGAGAGTCTAAATGAGTGAGTCTGTAATTTAGTTTTGGATATTGATTTTATTTTATCCCTTCATTCGTCCATCCATCTGTCCATCCATCCTCCGAAGATCAGAGTCCATTTCGGGGTTGCAGGAGCAACAGGAGGATCAGAGGCCGCTCCCATTCCAGCTGTGAGATAGAATCCCTTCAGCATTTCCTGGGTTGGCCTCGAGGCTTCTGTCCAGCTGGCTGTGTTGGTTTGGCGTCTAAAGGGAGGTGCCCAGGGGCATCCTTA
Organism: Sphaeramia orbicularis; assembly: GCF_902148855.1. Classification (NCBI taxonomy): domain Eukaryota; kingdom Metazoa; phylum Chordata; class Actinopteri; order Kurtiformes; family Apogonidae; genus Sphaeramia; species Sphaeramia orbicularis. The sequence goes on from NC_043970.1 coordinate 30,030,903, forward strand.
TCCAAGGCTCCTCTGGAGGAGCAGCAGGTCTGCACTGAGCTCCTCCTGGATTTTCAAACTTCAAACCCCATCATGGTTGGGAATAAGCCAAAGTTCATGTTCATTATAGGTTAGTGTAGGGAAGGGAAGTGGATGTTCCTTTTTCCCAGTTTCCGTACCACACCACTGTACTTGCACTCCTCCACCTGGTGTAATTATTTTGCCTTCACCTGAGAAAATAATATTTTTTTCGGGAAACTAAAATTTGGAGGTCAGTTGGAAGTCCCTGTGTGGTGGTGCTAGACAGACAAAAGTGAAGATGTGACCTCCCAAACCCCACGCCTTTATCACCGCAGTTACGCCTTAAAATCCTGTTCACGAACATCACAGACAAAAGTGGAGACAAGGTGTAAAGTGCACCTATAACCTCATTGTTCCTCCTGGACCTCAGGCTCAAATATCAGTCTTAACCTCTTTTCCCTGGCATATGGGGTGGCTGAGGTGTGATATCCAGGTGAGTGGCTCAGGCCCTGTAGTCCCCTTTCTGAGAAGTGGGAGCCATGACCCTGGTTTGTAGTCCACAGAGTCAATTTGTCTCAGAAATACCCAGCCACTTGTTCATTTTGTTAGAACTTTTTTGTGGAAATGTATTATGACTACATTACTACCATATTGTCCTGTTTCATTCATTCATTCATTTTCTGAACCTGCTTTATCCTCACTAGGGTCACAGGGGTCGCTTGGAGCCTATCCCAGCTACTTACGGGCGAAGGTGGGGTACACCCTGGACATTTCGCCCGTTCATCGCAGGCTGACATATGGAGACAAACAATCACTCTCACATTCACACCTATGGGCAATTTAGATTAAGCAATTAACCTATCAGTGCATGTCTTTGAATGGTGGGAGGAAGCCGGAGTACCCGGACAGAACCCACGCAGACACGGGGAGAACATACAAACTCCACACAGAAATGTCCCACCCCCCGTTGACTGGTGTTGGAACCCAGGACCTTCTTGCTGTGAGGCACAAGTACTAACCACTGCACCACCGTGTCGCTGTGTTTCAGATCCTTCAAATTCATGAATTATTTATTTATTTACAGAAAATGGAAAGTTCTCCATTTCATATATATTGCTCACTATTAACCAAGTACTCCATGTCATATACTGCTGTGCTGTTTCAAAACACTCAGTTTAATTAGTTGTCACAGCCACACTTTTACCAACATAATATTTCTGCACATTAACATTCTGTGGAAACTGAAATGTATTCCCTGCAGAAAGAGCAGTCATTAAAAAAATGCCATCCGTGTGGAAAGAAAGGGAACTCAAATGTCGTCACAGGAGAAAATTGATCACCATAATAGCTGAATGACAGATTTGAAGAGAAATCTGTTCGATGTTCAGTGGTGCTTTCTTACAATATGACACATCAGCATAGATTTCTTAGGAATGCTTCGGTAACAGCATAAAAGCTGGACCCCTGCTACTTCACTTGCATGCAGGGGGTCTCTTGACAGAGACGGCAGCATTTAGTCAGCCCAAAAAGGATGTGACATGCTAATCCCCCCGGTCTGAAACATCTGCTTAATACTGACCCATGTCCCGCTGCACTGGCAGCAGCTCCTGCCATAACATCTGTTTAAAGGTGACCCTGACCCCTGTGTAGTTCCTTGGTGTAAATTTGTACCTTTCTCTCGACATAGATCATTACCTCCGGCCATACCATGGGGGTGGTGTGTGTGAATTGAGATGCATGTGAAGTCGGAGCACAGTGGATAAAACATCTGGTTCACAGTGATCCTTTTGACCCTGACCTCTGCTTGAGCTACAACTTTTTTTTTAGATCCACAATTAGTGTTTCTCTCTTTAACTTTACCTATATTAAAAACATAATTTAGGTATCACAGTTATTTTGAAAAATCTGCCCTGCTGTCTGTAAGTTGAATTTTAATGGTCTGAAGTTACATTTCCTTTGCTTTCTTTTATTATATGTATCAACATCACATTTTTTTTCAATATGTCCAGTGATGCTCAAAGCAAAGTAAAAATAAAGTGATGTTTTAGAATGTCTGATGAGAGTAAAAGCAGCTCTGAACATATCTGAATACTGTTGGATAAATATGGGCAACTGATCAGTGAGAAACATCACTTGGATGAGAAAACACACCGGATGCTTTGCTTCAAATACTGTCCTTCATAAAACACAATTTATGAAAATGCATTTTAGACAAAGGAAGTCGCAAAATTCAGTGTGTTTGTGAATGAAATGTGTGTTTATTAAATAAAAATCTAGCTAAAGGGGAGAGAAGGTGAAAGAACAACTGATTCTGCCAGACCAAAAGAAACCATGCTTTTATGTCTATCCACACAATATCTACATAAAACAGGTTATCAGCTCTGTTAGTAAGTAGTATGTCTTTATATGTGTTTATGTCCAGAGTAGACCAGTGTTCATTCACTCTGTGCATCAATAAAAAAGTAAGTGCAGCGAGAATAGAATCTGTTCCAGTAAAGTATGATAAACCCTGTGGCAGTTTATGGAGGCACTGTAATCCAAAACAAACCAAATGTATATGTATACATGCATATGTTGGGTTTCAAAGTGGTTAGGGGATATTGTAGTGTCTGAAATATCCCAGCTAATCACCCAGCACTGATGTCTTAGACCTGTCTCAAAGACTTAAACAGTCACCAGTGACCAAAAGCATCTGATCTAAAATGTTTTATAACTGTTGAACCACTGATCCTATCAATACATTGAAATAATTCAGGCAAAAATGTTGTTTATCAGCTTTTCAACAGCATCAAATGTGTCTGTGTATGTGATGTTTTTTTGACTTTCAGAGGCCTGGCTATGATATGATAACCTTTTTACTACTTTATAAGTAATTTACTCTGAGCTTTTCTGAAGACCTAGATGGTTGGTCAGTAAACTAAATTCACAAAAATGACTGACTTTCACATGAAAAAAGCTACATTTATAGGATGATATTTTAAGAGCTGCTGATAAGTCACTTATGAAACCTGAAATGTGGAGGGAAAACAATTTTAGAAACCGCCACAAAAATAGATCTAGGTTTTCAAAGTTTACATAGACCTGCGTTGCATTGCATAAAGAAGACAAGTCCACATGGGTTACTGTGAAAACAGATTAATGTTTCTATATTGTAATAAATCCCTCGACCACACACATACACACAAACATGCACTAACAGCCAAAAAATTCTCATTTGACACTGTGCTTTCTCATCATTGGAGCTTTGCCCTAAATTGCCCCACAGTACAGAATGGACAAAGCTGAGGTCTTTTTTATTCCCCATTAGTTGTGCAGCAGACATACATTAGCTGTATCACTGCAACCATAGCTGCATCTAGCCAAAGGCCGGCTACTGCTTTGCACTCCTCTATAAAGCTCCATTCCTCCATGATATACTCCAACAACACTGATGTCTCTCATAAAATGAACTTCATAAGCATTTGGACAGACATAGTGATGTTTTGGCTCTGTGGTGTTATTACTTTAGATGTGAAACAGCACAGCTGCTATGACTTTCATGTCCAGACTGTCAGGTTTAATGGATATGTTCTACTACATGAAATGAGCAGTTGGAAAACTTCTGCCACATTTTCTCAGTATTCCCCAGTAGTGGAGTTCCAAAGGCTGGACAGATGACTATGATGAAAGAATCGAATGACTCTCGTTAAATTGTATTCTTCTGTCTCAAAGCAGCAGTGTCTTCCATTGCTCATTAATCTGATGTTATTTAACGACTGAACAACCAATTATTTGTCAGTCTATGAAATCCAGCTTTCACTATGAAGCAATTAAATGTCAACCACAAATCTAAGATGACTTAAGTCAATCTGTACCAAACAAACAGTACTAAACCCAAGATTATTACATTTACAATGAAAAATTGTTGAAAATATTCACATCTCATTTTTAAAGTGATCAATGTGCTTGTCAGATGTCTAATGGCCAGTACAACCCAATGCACAAAAGAAGAATTTACAAGAAAAAAAGCAATCCATTCAAAGAACTCACATTTGCTCATTAAGCAATTGGAAAACCAACAAGTGACTAAACAATCACAAAGGAACAACTTAGAAGACATGGAATGACATGAAAATATTTATATTAATCACACCAAAAAAGTACAAACAATTATTAATTCTCTTAAAAGATCCAAAAATCCACAAAGAAATTAAATACAGCACACAGACACATGACTCATGTTCTGGTTTCTCTCATGTGGCAGCATTACGACATATGATGACTAATGTAATGCCAGATAATGACAAATGCTGACAGTTTTTTGACTTAGTGGCACTCATTATTAGTAGTTATGATCTCATTTTATTCCATTAACCAGTGCAATCATATTTTTAAACACCTTCCAATAACGTAAATCCAGTGCAGACCTTGTGATTATGACTTTAGTGACAATATTTCTCAAATGATTTCAAAATTCTGTTTCAATTTTCCATCTGTCAACACATCATTTCTTGTTGGTTGCAATTTTGATAAATTAGCCTTGATTCTCTGCTCTCTAGCTCAGTAAAAACATACCTGTTTATCTGTCTTTTAAAGTTAGTTTTTTGGGTTGCCTTTAACGCTATTCACATGCAGTTGTTTCTCGTCATGCTGAGGTACCCCCATGGTTAGCACGTTTAACTTAGAGTGCATGTAATTGTACAAATTTAACTAATCCACTTATCCTGGCTGACTAATGTACGTACTCACACAAGCTTCTCCAAATGAAATTTCAGAGTAAAGACTATGGATATAAAGCAATAAAAATGACTTATAGTACAGCAAACTAAAATAGCATGACATTTATATTTTTAAATCTATTAGAGACAAATTGGTGCTCATAGATTTCACTGTTCACTATCTCAGTGGTGTTTTAATTGAATATCATGTATTTTTTTGTGTTTGCTTTTGTTTGATTTGTCTTAAGGCTCTTTACTTAGCTTATATTAAATTCCTTTTACAGTCAGTCTTACCTGTTGATAACTGAACTTCAGTGTTCATTAACTACTCGTCATTGTTATTGAGCCAAAAGGTAAATCTGTTAATTTTCTGCTCAATCTATAAGCATACCTTCATGTATAGAGTTAACTGTGGGCAGTGAACTGAAACAAGTACTGTATATTGCAGATCAGGGGTATCAAGTAACAAAGTACAAATACTTCATTACCTTACTTAAGTAGAAATTTTGGTTATGTTGACTGGAGTCATTATTGTTCAGCCAACTTTTTACTTCCAGTCCTGACATTTTCATGCAATTAGCTGTACTTCCTACTCTTTACATTTTAAAAATAGCCTCGTTACTCCTATTTCATTGCGGCTTGTTTTCATTCCGGCTTGTCATCGTTCAAATAAAAAAAAAAAAACTATCCAGATAAATCGCACCATCCAGATAGAGTGAATTTGATTGTGGTTGGATGAGAAGTATAAATATATACCATTCAAGTTTCAAGGTTCAAAGTGACTTAATTGATACCCTGCAGTCTGGAGAGGGCATCTCAAATGTGACACAAAACATTCAAACCACAGGACACATTCAGGCGACTGATTAAAAACGACACAGACCAAAGACATAGACAGGTACTCCCAGCGGCTCACTGATCATGGTTAAAACAGAATAAAATAAATAAATAAAACAGACATTAGATATTACTGAAAATGCCAATATAAAACCTGTTAACAGCCTGATAAAAACATAAAAACATAGGCAGTGGCAACTTTGTCAAGTGGTGTGAGGACTCACACCTACAGCTTAATATATCTAAGACAAAAGACATAGCCGTTGATTTTAGAAAAAATGCAAATATACCTGAGCCCATCACAATCAAGGGACAAGTAATTGAACGAGTTAAATCTTATTAATATCTCGGGACTATCATCAACTCCACTTTGAATTTTAAATTTAACTATGAAGCTGTGAGCAGGAAGGGGCACCCTGTTGGTTTGTACGCGATCCATCATACCTGCACATGACGCAAACCACATCACACTCCAGCAAGGACATAGGTAGTGCACTATAGGCCTCTGTGGCACGGCCTAAACTTTTGTCCTAATGGCACTTTTTCCCCTTACATTTAATTTTATACTTTAAGTAGTTTTGAAACCAGTATTGTTACACTTATACTTGAGTAAAAAGCTTGAGTTGATATTTCTATAGAAGTCTTTTCAAACTATTGTATCTATACTTACATGAGTAATGAATGTGAAGGCGTTTGACACCTTTGTTGCAGATACACAGAAAATAGCATATCCTGAAGGATGTCTGAGCTTACCCTTACATAAATGAAGGGTGAGGAGCAGTCATTCAGGAGGGGCTCAGAGTAAGAATGTGCTATATGACAATGTACTCTATATGGGAAAAAAAAGTATTGGGCTGCCTACACATTACACCTACAGGAGCTGTCATGGCATGCTATGCTGAATCCATAAGCATTACCATGGAGGTGGTACCTCTTTTGCAGCCTTAATATCATAAACGCCTCTGGAAAGGCTAATACCACTAACAGTTGATCTGAGAATGTCTACGAGGGAAGAAATTTCATAAACTGACTTGCTGCATTAGTGAAGACATCTCACAGTACAGCATTCAAATGACATCTGTAGAACAGCCCATTATTTCACAAATGTTTGTAAAGTGGAGGACATAGATATAGGTGCTTGATTCTATACTATTGTGGTAATGGCGCTAAATGACACAACTAATCAGTTATTAATAGTAGTGGCCCATTGCATTTGTCCATACAGTGCATATCATGCAATAATGGAATATCACACTTAGGATAATTTTTGTCATCATTTGGATGACGTGGACGAGGGGATACAGACAAAACTGATCTATTGTATTGCATAGAGGCAATACAAACACACATAGAGGACAGTTCCAGTTCCAGTCTCCATGAAAAAGGCTAATGATTAAACTCTCACAGATAAACAGCCATTGCAAACCAGTATATGACAGAGTCCAAGAGGCTGCGAAGGCTCACAATTTTATGAATAGGAACATGACAGTGTTTTGCTACATTTCACATGACTTTATCTTGACGATGTCAAGTTAGTTTCATATTGTGGGTTTGATTTTTTATTTTTACTCAGGGCTAAGTTACTAAAGGGACCCACAATTTCACCTTGTAGAGAGGAAGGAGTGCTTGTTGGATATTCAATTAAATAATTTTGCTAAACTGCATCATTAAGCAAACATTAAGAAATGTTTGATGAATTAACATGGGATGTGATGCCACCTGCAGTACCCTGATGTGTCTTAAATACTTTTTGATTCCTATCTTTTGTTTACCTTTTTCAATGCTTTGGGGTTTCCTCAGGTAAAACTATGTTTAATGTCACAACACTATGAAGTGCCCTCAGGCACATTCTGCAGAGATGCAGACATACAGAAAGTGGGCATAAAGGTTTCAAAATACATGTAAGAAAGCCCTTATGCCCTTGACGATTTGACAGTAGGATAGCCCTGAGCCCTGACATACTCCAGTCCATGAGTATAGAGACTAGGACTGAGCTATTATGCTTCTTATCTAGTTTGGGAATGCCTCCTTCCCTCAGTTAACAGTGGTGGCTGGTGCTGAACAAGAATTAAGGGGTCAGAAATGAACAGATTTCTATATATTTCTGGGCAGATTCTGTGCCGCGCTTCATTCAAATCATTTTACTGATCATGAGCCAAAGAAAAAACCAAAGAAGGTTTTTCTGCAGATCACAGGATTTCAACCTTTCCTTTCTAGGTGGAAACCCCGAATGTTAACCTGTTGACTACAAATCAGCAGCAAAACCCTAAGTAGATGTGTAGTCAAGTGACGTTTTCACCTTATACTGAAGTCCTTTGTGTAAAACCCAGAGATGGAGACAAATAAAAGGTGATGTAAAAGGCTGAACAGGGCAAAACTTTGTTACCTGTGACATTTGGAGTAGGTTAATCAACTGCTTTACATTCATTCTGCTGTCCTGAAAGCAACACTACGAAAATTATCCAATCACACTGAGACAAGGAAATAAATCTGATTAGCTCCAGGGTGTGGAAATTAGCAACCTGGGGTGAATCTTTAATCCTACAATGAGAGCACCGCCTCAGTTCACCTGGCAAAACATTTAGGAGCCACATACTTGTACATGCATACTTATATTACTTCATGCAAAATATAAGTGAAAATATTCACACAGAAATTAACTGAATACTGTTAAAAAAAAAAAAAAAAAAAAAAAGCTTCAGTAAATGTTGGCATGAACCACGGGAGTTCTTCTTCTCCATGTAATTTTAAGTGGGGTGGGGCCCCCTATGGACCAGCCACCACTACTGCTTAAAAATGACCTGGTTTGGAAGAAGAAGATGTGGGTTAGAGTTGACCTAGACTTGTGGGCGTGTTGTAGAAAATGGATGAATGGATCATAAATTTAATGATCAAACATACATTATTTCACTCATCTATACCAGTATGTGGGTCCACTGTCCACTGTGCCATTTTTGACATCAAAGGCAAAGGTTGAAACACTTAACCTTTAACCTTGCTCTGAAATGGACTTTGCTTTTGACATACACAAGATACGGAGCTGGGATGACGTGTGGAGGCCATGCCTGCAAAATATCTTTACTGAGAATCACCTTCCTGGTCACCTCTGATCTTTAACCTGATCTTAAAAAAAAGTCATAGGTGTTGCTTGAGGATCTCAGTGTGTTTATGGGCTCATGGGGTGAAAATTCCCTCAAAGTAAAGCTTGTAGACATCAAAGTCGTTTTCTGTACAAACACTTACTGATGGCATCTGGAAGCACAGCAAACAGGTCATAGCATGTGTGTGTCTGGACTCGGCACACAGGTGGTTTGTGGCTACACATGGTCAGCACAATTACTAAACATCAAAGGCCACTAAAATCTCTGCTGTCATCCCCGGTCAATCCCTCCAAAGTGAATCATCCTCCAAGGTAAACGGAGATCTGGGGACACATGATACCGCGGAGGGAAGAAGGAGAGAAAAACACAGGAATGAAGATGAGTTAAAGGGCCTGTGCTGAAAGAAGGGAAGCGGATGTGGAAAAGATGGGGATTGATAGATGGAGGGCAAGAAGTAGCTCTGAGTCAAAGAATGAAAGGAGACGACCGGAGATGTGGTCAAGTGAATCCACATCATGAAAAGGAGGAGAGTATTTGCATATGGAGCAGTTGATACCTCAGAGACAGCTGGCAGACTGACAGCGCTGGGCAGGTATGAGGCTCAGCACCACGGTACATTCAGAAAGTGACACTTAACGAGAACCTGTGTGTGTGTGTGTGTGTGTGTGTGTGTGTGTGTGTGTGTGTCCATGCATGGAAGGGCCACCATTCATCTTAAACAGAACTTCATGCAGCAGCCTTCAAAAATAGAGATGTTCTGTATCAGTTCTTTCTTTTCCACAGCACATCCATCTAAGTCTCTTTTTTAATTGGCATCCTTTTTTGGCACAATTTTCTCGTCTTTTCTTCTAAAGTTTAACTGAGGGGCATAAAAGTGCTGTGTTGTCTTATCTGTGGACATACATCATAAGAAAACCCTAGTATGTGTAGCCGATTTTGTGACTTCATTATCTTGGTTTGAAATCACACCGACCACATTCACATGCATAGATTTAACGCGTCACTCTTTTCTTTGGTCAAGAGGTGGCTATTCTTCATTCTGAAACAGTCTCTCAAACGTAAATGAATGCATCAATCAATACCTACCCTGTTTTATTCTCTTGTCATTTCATGTGTGGCAAAAAAAAAAAAAAAAACCTTAGAAGTTTTCAGGCTGCAGTAATATTTCTTATGCATTTATGTCAACATTTGCTGTATTTTGAGTTACCATTTGTACTTTAGCAATTTACTTTTTTCCATTCATTATTCAGGATTAATCCAAAATCAACACTTGAAAAAGCTTTGGATTTCCTTAAAGCCTCTCTGAATTTGTTTCATTTAGAGATGACAATAAATCCAACATTTATTACAGAAAAAACAGAGTGAGAGACGAAACATAAGTTTACAAGGCTTGTTTTTGGTTTAAGCCTAAACTCACAGCTGAAAAGCTTTTGGATTTCTCAATAATGAGTTTAAAGAATTTAATTGTTGCCTTTCTACAGAGATGAATGGGATTTTAAGGATTATGACAAATGAATAAAAAAAAAGCCCTACATTTTTGGAATTATGCAGCATTAACATTTACTTCAACAATACATTTAAGATGTGATTGGCCATGAAGGGTGGTGTTGACAAGGTTTGAGTAGATGTACAAAAATATAGTGGTGGGTTTTGGTTCGGTGACAGCTTCGTGGACTCAGCTGCGTGCTATTTACGTGTTGCATGGCTTCAAATCTATTGCTGCCTGTCAAACTACCACCACCTGTCTCTTCCATCTGTCTTGTTCTTCACAATTCACTATCTAATGAAACTGGGATACAATATAACAAAAACTTTCTGCAGACGTGGAAAGTTTAAGCATAATTTTCCCCCGGGAAACTTTGAAAGGTGTTTATTGTTAAATCAACTTGGTCAGTGTGGAAGATCTAAAAAATAAATATGCAATGTTAAATTCTGCATGCGTGCAATCTTCCACGACCTCGAGTCCCAGATGAACAAACTGATTGAGCGGTACCGTAAGTGAGATTTTATTTTACTGACTCCTCAGGTTCCATCAGGGGAAGAAGAAGAATAACTCCACAGCTGCGGAACTGAAACCCTCTCCAGGCTGTATTTACTCCTGACAGGTGGGTTGATTGCAGTTGCTTTCTTCAGCCTAACATGACTTCTTATTGCCACTAATTCCCTCTCAGTCATCATATTCTGACTCACTGAGAAGGGTTCACACTTCTCTCTCCCGTCTGTCAGGCTCAGTTGCTTTTTATACTTTCGTCTTCCTCTCGTGTGCTCTATTTTTCTCGCATGTAAACATATGCACATTCTTCACCATCCAGATTTTTTTTTTTTAGCCCTCCATGCTGTCGACAGGCGTGGGCAAAGGCATAATGCTTTCAGATTGTCTGAAGTTGGTGCCATTGATTCAGTGGCAGCTGCTCATCTTTCAGAGAGGGGAAGCTCATTGTTGCCTCACATTAAAAAAATTGTCAGGTTATTTAAACATAAATTTGGCCCTCTGTTCCTTTTTAAGAAAATGTTCAGTGACCTTATCTTACCAAGTAGGCGTCTTTTCCAGGGACTTGATAGCTAGTTCACTCCAACCTAGCCAACAGTATGACTGATTTAACTATCTACAAAACGATACTAAACTCGAACAAGAAATGATTAAATTATGTAACTGAAACAAGAAAACATTGAAATTATGTTAAATTGAAACGAGGAAGTACAATGAGTGTGTTGTATTTACAGTGCAAGAAATGAACAAGTAATTTCGTAGTGGTTTCTCTCTCGAACGTGTTCTAACACATTTGTAGTTAATGAAATGTCAACACAACCGCACATATTTAACCATTTAATTTTAGTAATTTTAGGGGAAGCCGACCTTCCCTTACAGTCTTTGAGAAATTGCCTCTACATTGATTAGTTTAACTCCATGGTGGTCTCCATTTGTCAGTTGGTGCCAGTTGTTCTTAGTGTTTTTGGTTAGTTTATTTATTTTGCATGAAATGACAAGACCTAAAAAGCTGTCAGTGACAAACATCATCTACTGATTTAAAATGTAACTTCGGAACCACTAATCCCATTTATATATCAAAATAATTCAGGTAAAATGCAATTTTTCAGCTTTTCATCAGCAACAGATATGACCCATTTGGATGTTCAGAGACTCTGTAGTGAATGTGGAAACACTGTTATTATCTGCAGCGTTCATTCAGCAATAAAATCCACATAATTTGACAAATGGCACTGGTGGTAGATGTTTGCTTTCATATTCTTTTTGCCAAAAAATTCACTTTCCCTTCAGTTTTCTGTGTAATATCATAGCCTTTAATCTATATAATAACCTTTGTACTTGCTCTGAGCTTCATGAACATCCATCTGGGTATTAAATTTAATATAGAAAAATAGCAGATTTTCATTAAAATATAAAAAAAAATGCAAAGGTATAGACAAAAGTTATTGGGAATTTACACTGAAATACTTCTACATCTTGGAGTGTTAAAGTTTTCCTAATGTTCTCCTGTCTTACAGAATGTTGAAAAACAAATCCAAACAACTTTTATGGAACCTGCTCTAGAATTTAAGAGCTTCAGCCACTTTTCCACTGAGTTTTATGAGACTTGGTGTAGTATTTTTTGCGTAATCCTTCTGATGGTAAGATGGACAGACATAAAACTTCCTTGACATTTCACATCCAAAATGAAAAGGTCAGATTCATTGTGAGATCATTATGTTCAGCAGACACACTTTTCTGGCCCTTTGTCAATGCCAAAACTCAGGAACAGCAAGGAACATTGTGGCTATATTTCACATTCCGCTGGGTTCTGACATTAATGCTTATAGAAGTTTTATGAATTGTATTGATTTTCCAAATTCTCAAAAGCAGAGGGAAATCAACTAACAAAACCACCAACAAATCAACGCTATGTATTGATAGTCTGTTTCACTCACTGAATACAGTATAAAGCTCATTGATAACACGCATCTGTATTGTGGTATCATCAAGTTTATCATCAAACAAAAACTCAACTTTGACAGTCAAAATATCACTGTCTTATAATCCTCATATGCTGCTTCAGCTGATAGTTTACATCATAGCTCTGTTAGCTCACCTCTATTTTTAGACAGAAAACAGCCACAATAAAACCACAAATCATCTTTGTTTTCTGTGTGGTTTGTGTTGCCAGTAGCTGCACTGAAGATCTGTTTAGAATCATCCAAACACGGTCAGAACTGTCACAGTCAGTATGATATCATGACTCCCATAAATATAAATGTCACTATTAATTGGCATGTTATCCTTACACATTATGTTCACGCCACATCAAACACCACGCACTGAGGGTTATGATTATGTGAACCGAAGATCTTGGCGTAAATTGACACGTGATCACATGGCGTTGAATCACACGTGAAAGGTCAAAAATGCACACTTATAGCACGCCAAATGCCATAAGAACTGGCGTGACAAACAATGTGATTTCATGAGATCAGTCTCGTCACATTTAAATCTAATCATGGATCAACAAATGGTAAATTATTTATTCATTCATTATCTGAACCCGCTTTATCCTACTAGGGTCACGGGGGTCGCTTGGAGCCTATACCAGCTACTTATGGGCGAACGTGGGGTGCACCCAGGACATTTCGCCAGGTCATCACAGGGCTGAACATATAGAGACAAACAATCACTCTCATATTCACACCTATGGGCAAGTTAGATTAACCAATGAACCTATCAGTGCATGTCTTTGGATGGTGGGAGGAAGCCGGAGTACCCAGAGAGAACCCACGCAGACACGGGGAGAACATGCAAACTCCACACAGAAAGGTTCCACCCCCATCGACTGGTGTTGGAATCGAACCCAGGACCTTCTTGCTGTGAGGCACAAGTGCTAACCACTGCACCACCGTGTCGCCCTAAATGGTAAATTAATGCTCACATAATGATTTAATACTTTCACAAACTTCAATGAGACTCATCGGTGTAGAAGAAATGCTGTGATTTTATTATCAAACTGCATTCTTTTAATTTAAAGCTGTATTCAGAGGTGAAAGCTTTGTTACTTACTTTGACTCTAAAAGTTGTTTCTTGCTGGTTCTCATCCTATCTCGTTATTTTCTGATGCTCTGGTTAAAGACCCCTTGGCTGTAGTTTTCATCACTATGGGAGACTGACAGAGTGACTCACTCTCACTCTCACTCTAGTGGTCACATAAATTCAATGGATTGTGGTTATGAATAGATTCAGTGTGCATCTCTACAAACCAATACACTGGCATTGTTGGCATAATGTCAGAGCACTTTATTTTAAACAATCTAATGAAAATTTTAGGCCATTTTTTAATATTTGAAAGTAGACATACTACCTATATAGCCCCCTTGAATCCTCTATGTCACTGGTTTGAGGATGTGTGAAACATCCAAGTTTTTGCATTGTGAAGAATTATTAGTTTTGTTGGAACCACATATATGATTCAGCAATAACCTTACACACAGATGCTGTTGGACGAGAAAATGTGGAAGTCATCAGACATAGCTTAGCATGCAGCCACAGCACTGTATATCCTTCCACAATACTTAAACTCTGACCATGGCCACTGAAGGATTTCAGGAGCGAATGCATTCAGACCTTATTATTGCACCTCAGTGCAGCGTCTGCTCAGGTTTTTCCATTTGGGGGATTTATTGCAATACACTTGGAGAACTAAAGCCTTGAGAAAGATATAGAACTTGCAGAAACTTTATTTCTTATACCTTTATGTCATTGTGGTTAATCCCAACCATTGTCTGGTTTGAGGTTGGATTATAGATATGAAAAAGTTTGTGAGTGGAAATCTGGACACTGAAATGTTTTGTCCTCTGTGTCTTTCAAGCTCCAGCTCACACATTTTAAAAGCCCTGAGAGTGATGTATTTGCAACAACTGTCATGTCTGAATGAAGCACCAGTGCCATTTTCCTCATTCTTTTCAATTATTTTTTTCTACACCACACAGTCTTGATTTACTGGGACTAATTTTGATGGACGTGTATTGGAGACAGAACTTTTTAGAGTGGGGCAGGCCTGTGTAAACAGCAGATTAACAAAGGGGAATACTACTCAGAAAGCAGAGATGATGGTTGAACACACTCCACGTGGCACTCTGAATGGCATTCAGGGAGCTAAAACACAACATGAATTATTCTTGTTGTTAAAAATTCATGAACACGTGTCTTTGCATGTGTTAGCTTGTATTTTGTGTGCATAGACCGCTGTGTGAACAACTTCCCACATTTCCAAAAGAGCTGTATTTATAGTGCATGATCACTACTTACGTACTAATACTGAGGTAAGAGGCTTTCAGAGGGGAAATGATGACTTAAAAAATAGAAACAGGCCGGTACAGGTGTTTAGGCAACTATTTATTCAACAATTTCATTTCATACATGAGAATGAACCTCTAAATTAAATATAATAAATCCCACAGACAATGGGACAAAAACTCCTCCATTACGGTGCTATATCGAATCAAGTCCTCTCAGTACAGCTTGATATGAAACCCCTTATTTCAGTAACTCATCAAGGTACATCAGAAGCTGAACTAATGTGTGTGGCACTAATCCTGATCTTGCTGAGCTTTACTGTGGATATTTTTATTTAGTGACTGATAATGTTACAGTTCCTTCCATCTACAGACTGATGTAGCCTACAGTACATAAAAATGTGTGTTGCTACGAGGAAAATGACGAGGACAAAAGCATTAAATCGCTTACATACCATTAACCGAGAATGAGTTAACAAGGTGTTTAAACATTATTTCTACCACTCTTCAAACTCATTATTTGCAGCATATTTCTAAATTTCAGTATTTCAAGTCAGTGATCAAAGCAGAAAACAGTTTCTTCCCAATGATAGCGACATGACAGAATAACTGAAGAATCACTGAATAATTTTATTAACATTTGTGATAATCTTAAACTCAACAAATACATGGTGTCAGCGTACAGGGACTAGCAGAGTGGGAGGTGCTTAAAAGTCCCCATTTTAAGACAAAACTAAACAAAATTTCTAAAAGAAATATATTCCTGAGATGCAAAAGAAAAGTTATAATGGAACAAAAGCAACAACAAATCATAAAAAAACCCCAAAAAAACAACACTACATGCGATTGTGTTACATGTTATAGTCATCAGTGTGACAGTACGAAGACTGGGCCGATTCTAGTGTCAATATTGCAGACGAAGAGGTGTACTACAGCCAATCTGTACAGCAAAGATACAATGAGGGCCAGAGGAGGAGAGATTGGACTGAAACCGGCCATGTCATGCTATTACTGCTGCTGTTCTGAACTAAAACACACACACACAAAAAACATGATTTAAAATAAAAAGCAGTAAAAGAAAAGTAGCAAGTATGGACAAATCATTTAGGAAAGTTGCCATTATATTTATATTTACCCCTTTTTAAGCGGGGATTTAGAGTTGATATCTGTGGTTTTATGGGCCTCTAACATCTTTAAACTGGGTGCAAGTGAATTTGTGATAATGTATTTGGGGCCAATTGTTGCCCATATGATTTTTTGTGACCACAGGTGATCGTGGTGCATGACGGCAGCAGTTTGAGCTTAGGTAAGCTTTGATAATGACCAATAAATCAGCTTATTCCTTCCCCTTAAAGCACAGGCTAAAGAGAAAGTTCAGGTGGCTTCTCCAGGGAGAAAACCGATGCTGCACAGCTGCAAGGCACAAATAAACAGACCTCAAATATCACTATAAAGCTCCCAAAACCTGTCTGTGTAATGATATGAATTATAATTGTTTTAGCAGATAGTATAGATAACATCTTTAGATGATGTTTTTTTTTTTTATCAATATACTGTCTGTTGTCTATAAAAGATAGAAAGTGATTATAAATCCTGCTGCTGTGTGATGACTGCAGCAGAAACGTAGGGATTGTACAATCTATAAGCAGGAAATGATCGCCCATTGAACTAAGTTATCACAAACCAGTTAAACTGCAATACAGACAATATTTTTGTGCATTTATATTCATATTCCCAAGTTATAGAGGAAAAACTCTGCCTACACAAATTTTTTTGTGATTTTATATCAGCCTGTATGTGCCTCTGCCAACATGAAAATTGTTCACAAAATTGGACAATTTCATGCCAAAATGAACGCCAGTATTGCACTGCGCTGCCTGATCTGCATAAAGACACAACCGCGGCTGCACCAATCCCACCTTTACTCAAAGAAAGCAGGTTTGTTTGAAAGCCAGGAAATTAAGCTGAAAAAAAAAAAAAAAGGATTTTTGCCCAATGAAAATTACACTGCGACGAAGTTAGCACTGTTACTGTCCCGCCACCAGCATGAAATTAGAGGCCCACGATATGGTGGTATATGTCGAAAAAGCAATAGGCAACAGGTTTAAAGCTTAGTTTCAACCGCACAAGAACAAAGAAATACAACTAATAACAAACCCAGAGATGTAACAGAGCTACAATTGATTCTATCATGGTAAAATAGTGCATGATGGTATGTGCCAAGCTGTTGATATAACACATTAAAAAAAGATTCAGGTTTGGTCTAACTATTATAAAAAGCCATTTGCAAGAAATTAGCTCATTATTTTCATGTCAAAACAAATATTTACATGTGGTTTTCATTAAAAAAAACAAACAAATAAAACACAAGAAATCATAAAAAGAAAAAATCACACACAGAAATTTCACCATTTACTAAGAAATACCCATCAGATTAGTCAGAGTGCATAATTCAGGAAATGGCACCTGTTCGGTCTAATTCAACTCATCACTGCAGACCTGGTTAATATGAGTGCACACATCATAATATAAAACAGCCTGTTTCTCTGACTTTAGTGAATCAAATCCATTTGTCCTTTTACTTTTTTTTAACATGAAGACAGATGTAAAGCAACAAAAACTTGACAACGTCACTGATTTAAGACACAATGAAAATAATTATATATATAAAAAAAACTATATAAAAGACATTACATCATTGTGAAACAGTTGTACATAACTCTATACATAAAACGTGACAGATATAAGGAGCCGGTCTAGAAAATGTTTCGTCGAATCTATTGAAGGTTCATTGTGGAGCTGAAGTTTCATCAGTAAAAAGTGGTGGATTGATTTAAGTGCACTGAAAGTAAAATATGGAAACTGGCACAGCTTTTGCAATTTCCAACTAATAATTATGTGATGAAAGTGTTATATGTAACTAAACACTATGTCAGTGGTGACACACTACAATTTAGGCAATAGATCTAATGTTTCCCAGCTTGTGATTTACCCCAGCAGTGCTTGAGTTAGAACTTATTTGTAACTTATTTGCATAATGTTGTAAATTGGCCACTGAATTGGAGACAGATGGGCCCTATTTTTTTATTGCCCTTGGTAATAATTTGTTCCCTCTTAACAGATTAGTGCCTTGCCTTTAAGTCTTGAATTACAGAGGCCACAGTGCTTATCGCTCTTTCACAGGAGATACGTAAATCAACCAAATTCCTCCAAACTGATATAAGATGACTAAAATGGATATAGCAAAAGAAACAGAAGTTTATTTCAAGGAAATGTTACATATTTGACGTGGTGTGTGATACATTGCCCCACATGAAGGTAATACTTTGTCAGAATTTCATAAAAACACATGGATATTTTTTACTTTCTTGCCAGACAAAAAGCCAATGAAAACACATTAAAACGCTATTTTTCCCAACTTGTCTTTTCTTTCTTTCTTTTTTTTTTTGTTGATATTTTCTTTTTCCATCAGATCTGTAGCACTAAGAGCATGTCACAAACACAAAAAGCCATCGCGCCTCAAAATTAGCTCACAAATATACTTTCATTGTGGGTTCCTAGTAAGTAATTTTTGTTCAAATAAATTAATAAACGAAAACGAACCAAAGAAAAACCATGCTAATGTGTATTACCAAAGTTTACCTCACACACTTTATATACATGCCCTGTGCCAAAATAAAATATATTTCTTTGAAAGTTGTCTAATGCAATGGCAAATGATAAATGTAAAATAGATAAGGTGGCTAATATACAAATTTCAAGAAGAATTTTAAGAAGTACGGGAACCCAGAATTTTCAAACAGTAATTTTCACAATAACCACATTTTAGCAGACACAATATACAGCAGGGAGTTTAGAACCATTTAAACCAAAAAATATAAGATTTTTTTTTAATATATAAAAACCATGATTTAGCTCACATTTTCAAAAAGATGCACTGTATTTTTCCAGGATTGAATCAAAGACAGCCTTGTCATCCCTCCATCACCCATTGGAATTGAACAACCATTCTCAAGGCAATCTAGTTGTTGGCAAAGGAATACAGTTACTCATTCAGACATTTTTGTGCTTCTCTGTTTATCTTCAGTTCTTAGAATTGGGAAGGAGGCCCCTGCAGATCTATGACCCAGCACTCACACGTAATTTTTATTCATTTTTTTTTGTTCAGTTTTTTGTTCTTTTTTTCCTTTTTGTGCTTGAAAACCCCATGAAATCAAACTAAAAGTTAGGTTCACAGAGAGCAGCTCTGCAGAAAAAGAAATTAAACCAATATCCAATATCTAACTAAATTGTAAAAAGTGGTTATGAGATAAAAATTGGAGTCTGAAATTAAAAAAAAAACAAAATGATGCATTTACAAACAGAAGGCATCACCTTTTGCAGCAAAATGATGTTACGAATAAATGCTCACCGATGATCCAGGACAGTTAAGTAACTTTAGTTTACAGTGGAAAGCTGCCTTGACCTTGTGATACCAAGAGGCATCAATTAAAATATTATTTATTTTCCTGAAAAAAAAAAGAAAAAAAAAAAAAATAGTAATAATCCTGTATCATATTTTAACTCCTCTTCCTCCTCCTCCTCACAACATTCATTTTTACATTTCATGGGGTTCTCAAGCCTTAAATGTTGTCAAAGAGATGACATTAATGAAATTATTCAAAGTGAAAAGCTAAACTAATTTCAATACAATTTATACAGCTCTAAAGAGAGGTGATTGACTCTTTCTGTACACCTGAACCCTTTTATGTGAATAACAAACTACTGTAAGCTGTCAAGAGGACACTGAAGGTGTTGGCATTTTGCTAAACTGCAGCCTGGACAGTGCAGGAATATACAGACAAAAGTACATATGGACAGCAGATTTAGCAAATGGTTTTATATATTTGATTGAGTGTATTTGATGGAATGCTTAATCTAGCATCTTTCATATATTTTTGGTGTGTATTCTCTGCTCTACACAATACCACACTACCCTTTACCCCTACCCTAGAATGAAAATCATATTATACACTTATCTGACAAACCTTGCTACAGTGTTACACAAAACCTTCTTCTTATCTTACAAGGGTCAACTGTTTAATTACAAGTCTATTTAGAGGAGGGGGTTGGGGAGGTGGATCATCTAAAAGTACCATATTCAGTGTGATAGACATGTACATGTATAAGGCGTAAACACCACAGATCTTCATTCAAATAATAATAATTAAAAAAAGACGCAATGCATAATCAAAAGCTGTGAGCTAAAGCAATGAAACGATGGTCAAGGTAACCACCTACAAAGCATTTACATTGCTACTGACAGACGATACATGAAGGCATTGACAGAATTTCAATGGCGTCTGTATTTTTAGGCACCGTGTTGATGTGAGATATGATATGTGTTTGTGGACATGTGTGAACAAAGGTGTGTTTGGGTATCTAGTTGGAAGGGGGGAGCAGAAGAGAGATGAACAAGGAGGCCATGTAAAAAGCAGTCATGGTAGATATACAGATTTCCAGATATTCATGTTGGAGATGGGAAATAAAATGGGTGCGGGGACAAATTCTGCAGCAATGGCAAGCTGCCTGTAAAAACCAACCGCTAAGAAGAAGGAAAAGGGGAAAAAACGATGAAATAAAGGACATCGCGTAAATGATGGAAATGGCCTAAACAAAAGGCAGTAATATGAAAACACTTGGGGAACTTCTCTGTCTGTGGACCGCCTGTGGTTTCTTCGTCGACACAACAGGGGCAGTGGTCGGAGGCGGAGAAGAAAAGGGAAAAGAAAGAGAGAGAAGAGATACAGAGATCAAAAGACAGAAAAGGAGAGGGAGAGAGCCGCACAGCTCCCTCTGCAGTCTAAATGAAGTATTCTTTCTTTTCCTCTGCGTGCGCGTGGTTGCCCTCAGCGTTGATAATGGCTGTGTCGGCGTCGGGCGCATCGTCCGCTCCTTTGGCCTCGTTTGTCAAGTATGTTCCTGCGGAAACGAAAAACAAACCTATATCAGGGAAAACAAATACTGAGCAGCTCTGCATGTTGTTCACTGCCAGAGGCGAAAAACAGATCTGAAGACAACCTCAGTAATGCTACATTATTCATATACAGTATGATGAGAAGCTAGCACAGGATATGCAAATACAGCAGTGAGTAACCGTGCAAAGCCTTTCACAGATACGGCAGATTAGCATCCGCAGACACTTTTATTCTCCTCAATAGCGGCGGTTAAGGGCTTAAAGGTGCATGTCCAACAATTTGATGTGGCGCTTAGTTTAAGCAAAAAAACTCTTTGCAGAACAAAAGTAAGAAACTGACAAAAACTCAAGTAACAACTCTGACACCCATTAACAGATGTTTAACTGAATATGTGAAAATAATTATTTATGTATTGGTTTTTTAAGACATTCAGCAAAGTTCAGAATTTTGCTTTCTTTTTATGATTTTGGTTTGTTTGTTTCTGGTCTTTTTTTTGGCAGCTCAATAATTCTTCTAGTTCTAGAAGTTTTAAAAAGAAATTGGTAGAAAAAATAGATAAAGGAACTGCAGATCAGAGTACCTCAAAGCTATTTAAAAACTTAAAAACAAGAGAAACAACAGAGAAAAAAAATTAGAATTGAATAGTTTGTTTGTAGACGCTTGTGCAGATTTTCTTTAGCAAACTTTGTTCTGATTTGATCAAAACAATCTCAAGTTTCCACCTCAAGAGGAATATTTTTTGAGAGATGTTTATGGCGTATTTACTGCCTGTGTTCGTGTCCAATAATTTAACAAATTCTGTGAACAGACCAAGTCCAACAATTAGACTGATATGACTAAAAGGTATTTTCATTTTGGTCCAATGTACCTTATTTTTCTGCGCCACAGCTCTATTGTTGTCTGAAAATTACTCAAAACACATCTATTAGAAACACATGAGTGTATTATACTGTTAAACTGCCTGCTATTTTATGATATTACAGTGAATAGGCTTGGGACCTTGTATAAAGGCCAGAGCATGTTAATACTCAGACTAACATATTGTTGCTTTTGGCCTTTTCATGGGACTTGTTGAAAGTATAAAATATGTTGAATATTACCAGTCTGATCTTTAAAGCCCCTGCGATTCGTTGATCTCTGTATTATTTCCTCTATTACAGATATGTTGTGCTTTCATACCTTTGCCCTTGGAGAAAGATGGCTAAAGAAAGGTACAAGTAGGACATGCTCCACTGGGTACATGAGCTTTAAAAGACCTGGGTCTGGTCCGCTGTGGTTTTACCTTTATGCCTGGCCAGGTATCTTCCCAGAACAATGATTAAACACAAGGTGACAAAGACCACTACAGCCACCACTCCTCCGATCAAGGCATGGTCAGTGCCGTGCTGCCCCAGAGCGTTGGGATCTGAAGAAAGACACAGACGGGGAGACAAAAAGAAAAGATGAACGCGCTGCTTAGGGAGGTGATAGAGTGAGGGCAGAGAAACAGCGAAAGGCAGACAATACAAAACAGAACAAGGGAAAAGAGAAGATTATTTCCAGTTCATTCCTGGTCTAATGATCATTCTGAGTTGCTGTCATTCCTCCCCCCTTTCACATCATGCAGTCAGAGCAGAGTTGCCTGGCTCTCTGAGAATAATAAAAAGGAGAGAGAGGAGGAGAGATGGACACCACATTGACACACAGATACAGACACTGGCAGACACACATTCGCCCTGCAAAATGAAGGAAAAAGAGAATGAAAGAGTGACTCGGAAAAATGACGTGAATAATTCAAGACCACCCCCACGGTGCTGCAGGAGTCCCCAACATGCAAACCAGGGCAGCAGTGGAAGAGTAGTACACAGTAAATAAATCATCACACAGAAAATAAAAAAGGAAAGATCAATCTTTTTCTGTTTCTTGGCGAGGAAGGACTGTTGTTAGGAAAATGAATTAGGTGTTGGAAGGTTGCTACAGTACAGAAGATAGTCGAGTCACGAAAGAGAGAAGAATCTGCATGATGAGCCAGTTCATGCCTCATGCAAAAGCCCATCAAAGGTTCCCTTTTCCTCCAACAATGGCTTATTTCCTTTATTCACCTTGGCTTCCCTTTTCCACAGTCTGGCTTGAAGGCTATTCAAAGTAGGAGTAAGGACGTGACACTGACGGCGTACCAGTGCACCGTAGATGAATCTAAAAAAGTTGACAGTGACAGCGGTGGGGGAGATGGGCTACGGAATAGCCTGTATTATTCATATCAGTCTATGACACCTGAGAAATTAGTACTCATCTCATTATCCTCCACCGAGTGCCAAGGCATGCCATCTACAGGCCTGTC
The DNA here is from genome assembly GCF_902148855.1 of Sphaeramia orbicularis. Taxonomy (NCBI): domain Eukaryota; kingdom Metazoa; phylum Chordata; class Actinopteri; order Kurtiformes; family Apogonidae; genus Sphaeramia; species Sphaeramia orbicularis. The sequence continues at coordinate 30,054,094 of NC_043970.1, forward strand.
ACTTTGTCTGTGTTTTTGTGTGGATGTGTGTGTGGAGGTTCATGATTGCTAAAATATGGCAATGTCAGAGCAGGGTAAGCAGTGATGGAAGGATGGTTTATACATAGAGCCCACGCTGTGCATTGACTCTGTGTCTCTTCACTATTCCCCTTTTCTTTGGGTGTCCGCCCATGTGGCCAAATTGAACAGCTGGCTCACTCTCGCTCCATAACTCTCCATGGTCTGAGTGACCAGGCCGTCACACTTCACTGCCTCCCAGTGGACAAACACACACTCATACCGACACTCGCGCTCATACACAGACGTGTGCAGCGTGGTTTCACTGTGCTGCAGTTCTGCTTGGTCAGTGGAGCATAGAGTAAAGGAATGTTCCCCTAGCACAGCCCAGCAGGGCGAGGACTGTGGCGTTTAGTTACACACATGGCTGTGTCTCTTCACCTCTATCTGTCAGGACAGTTTTCTACCATCATGACTGCTGTGCTTCATTTTGGCAGTTACAACCCAAAGCAGGTGCAAACAAGCCATGACCATACAATTGTACGTCTACCTATACAGTGCTTCACACTTCGTGTTTGTGCGCTGGTGTCATGTTGAAGGGGTTGTCTGTAAGTCAAACCCCTGGACATTTCCACAACACCTTGTCTGCCTCTGCTGCTACGGCATCAATTTTGACCTGAAGGGAATACTGCACAGAAAAATCCACTGTTTTCTGAGTAACTAACTGCCTCTGTGTTTAAGGCTAGAAGGTGGTTTGGAACACCATGACAGAAACCAACCCTGAAGGAAAAATTAAGTTCATTAACTGCTATCAACCCTCAAAGAATTAAGCCGCCACCGGCAACCAAAAGCATCTATCAATTCATACATTTTTAAAAACTTCTGACTAGTGAAATAGTGATAAATCACGTAGGAAAGGTTAAATGTAAAGACATTTTCATTTGGACATGGACAGAAGTGGCTGCAAATATAGTTCTAGGTTTAAAGGTTTAAAAACAACTACAACAAGTGTTCAGAGAACGCAAACCTCCACCAAACACCCTGAACGGTGTGCATGTGTGGACTGACTACTTCTTTTTAAATTAAACAGTTTCAAGGTTGTTCCATACAGCAGAAAAAGTTGAAGCTTGGTACCAGTCATGTGTATGTCAAATTATATTAAATTCCAACCAATATTTGTTGAGTTATAATGAAAAATGTGTCGTAAATGGGATTTTCAATGTTAAATTGAAATGTCCACAGAGTCCACATTCCACAGTGGATGTGGACAATTTTGTGCCAGATACAAGACATTGTTATAAGCTACGGATGGATCAAATTGGAGGCTAATTGAAGTTGTTTTGAATTTTTTTTTATGAATTTTTGAAATTTGCTGAATGATGAGAGATAGGAAAATCTGAGATTATGTGACCTTGCTGTGACCTTGAACTTTGGCCTACTTGGCCAAAAATTTAATGGGTTCATCCCAGGGCCTAGGCCTATCTGTGGGAACAATTTGGTAAAGACGGTTGTAATAGTTTTCTCGTAAAGTTGCTAACAAACAAACAAACAAACACGCAAACAAACAAACACACAAAGCAAAGTGATCACAATACCTCCTGGTGGAGGTAATGAACAGCACATGATGGATTGAAACCAAATAAAAATGCAGAATAAAGGCATGCTTGTGTTTATCATCGTCTAGTGCAGGGGTCACCAACCCTGATTTCAGATGTTTTCCTCTTCCAACACACCTGATGATCGTTATCAGGCTTCTGCAGAACTTATCATTTGAATGAGGTGTGCTGGAAGAGGGATACATCTAAAACATGCAGGATAGTAGCTCTTGAGGATCAGGGTTGCTGACCCCTGGTTTAGTGTGTTAAAAAAATTGCTTTGCACAACATGGGACCTTTAATGATTAAGGGATGGTTAAAATGATACTTTCATTTTGCGTACTTTTTAAGATTCTGTAAATTGGTGCTTGCTCTATAAAGCCTGAAAACCTGAAACCAAAATGAAATAAAACTAAAGTAAGACTAGGCAGAACCTCAAAAATAAAACAACACTGTTGCCCATATATAGTTGGAATAACTTTGGTTTCAGACACATTCTTCTTTTTATTCCTATTTATACACAGTGATCATCTTTGACTAGGTGCAGTGATTAAATACTGAGTCCCAGTGTGTAAATGGGACTCAGTGTGTAATCATCATAACCAATGAATCACATTGACACAATCATTTCATAAGAACAAGTAAAACTATTTTATTCCAACTGTATGGGCAACAGTGTATAACAACTCTGGTTCAGAAATCTAAATTTCACCATCAGGCCTCCAGTCACAGTGCTATCAAAGCTATGATATATGGTTATTTATCAGTAAAAAAAAGACCTGCATTATTAGGAAGGTGTTCATAATGAAATGGTGATTCTTGTCCATGTGGTGCATTGACTTTAGAGCCTTACCTGAAATGCCTCCACAACTATTCATTATACTGTTATAATAAAACATAATAGAGACATTAGCAGTCCACACAATATGTAATTTTGTGATTAGAGGTCACAGTTTTCACTGAACCCATAAAGCATCTTAACATTAGATGGATTAGCAGGACATTCACAGTTCCCCAAAGGTCTGTCCTAATGGCTAATCCTAATGACATCCAAGTCCAGCCCAGAGTGGGTTCTAATCCCTTTGGTAAAGTCTTTGCCATCATCAACTATAATTTGCCCAGTGGTTTGGTTAATAGCTGAACATTGTCTTCCTGTTCAAGGAAAAAACAGGTAGCATTTATTATATGCCTCTAGGTTCTCGGTCTTGTGTCACTCTAACTCTGGGTCTCTGTTTATTGTTACTGGAACTACTTTTCATTCACACCAACCATCTACCATCCTCAACAAAGCTGCAAACTTCAAGGTACTTTTCAGGCAACACGGGGTCAGAATATGACAATACATATGAAAATATCAGGCGTTTTCATTTAGAATAAAACAACAATAGTTTTTTCCCCTCCCATATTTTTGAAAACGCTGTCACAAAAAAAAATCAGAGTAACCTACAAAGTATTAATGCTTTTCATGTGTGCGCCTTCAGAACACGGTTCATCTGTTCTGTTGTAATGTATTCTGTCCTACTCCACTGCTACTCACGGAGGGAGAAAAATACAGCAGGGGAGTAAGAGGACACACAGAGAAAGGAAATGGAAAAAATAGAGATTGATGGACGGGAAAAGACTGAAATTTCAGTTGAACCAAGACTGAAAATGGAAAGACGACATGGTGGAGAGGGATCTAGAGTAGAGGGTTATACATTTTTATGGCTCCAGAACACATTATCTTTTAATAAGGGCACATACATTCTTCTCTGTGTGATTTAATATGAGAGCGTGGCAGAGCAAACTCCTCTTTTAATATTTATAACACTCTCCTTGTCGCATAGCCTTGCGAGTTGGGCTTGTTTAATAAATTAAAAGAGTTCAAGGCTTTTGTGAGCCACTGCTTGGCTGGACTGGACTAAAAGTGCACCACTAACTCCTCTTCTGATCTGTTTCACTAGCACCGGCCCCATATGTTGTTACTGTGTGTGGAAAGTAATACTGGTCGGAAATACAGCTGTGGGGGTTTTCAAGAGGATGTGAAATAGAAATAATAGAATTTACAGCCATTTTATCCAGCCAGACTAAAAGGCACTCATATCATAATATAACCAAAGGGGGATTAAGTTATACTGCAAAAAATAAAGGTAAAATACAGGCATAAAGGATGCTGTAAAGGTTAAGTCAAAAAGAAATGCCTACAGAACAGTTCAATGTGTGACTGTGACTGTGAAAGTGACAAAAAAGTAGTTAATAAAAGCAAGAGCACACAGGTGTAGAAAGGACATACAAAGGAACATTATTAGTTCAAACATTCCATCAAGGACTCAGCTGGAGAGACATGATGAGCCTACAAGTACGGAGCGATAGATTAATCCCCTGCTTCTTTGAATTAGAAGTCATCACTTCATAGGTACACATACACACACTCACCACTGTGATCTCAGGTTAATTTCTTCACATTAAGTCGTGAATTCCACTTTCCACCCTGAATGCAAATGCGAGCAAGAAATCTATTTGAGATCTGAGCCGCAGCGATGGTAGCGGCGGCTAAGCAGCTGGAGCTGACCACAATACTAATGGTGGATTGATTAGGTCAAGATAAAACTGTCTGTATTTTCTAGTTCTTCAATATCCGTCAAGTCAGAGATCATTTCCTTAGATGTCTTCTTGGAATTTAGCTGAAGGAAACTTGCATCATACCATTTAATGAGCTCATCCCCATATCCATAACAATTTTTATTCATCTTCTCTGCTTAAAAGTATTGTGGATGGAGATGAATTAAAATGAGCATTGAATGATTTCTAAGATTACACCAATGAGATATTTCCACCTCAAACTCTCAGTTATCTTATCAGCAAAGCAACAAATCTCACTAATTTAAAGTGCACTCACAGCTGGTGAAAACAGTTTGTGTGTGACAAGGTTATAATCGTGAACGAAAACTAACGAAATGACGAAAACTAGAATTGAAAAAACATTTTTGTTAACTGAAATAAATTAAAACTATAATTAAAAGAAAAAAATGGTAACTAACTGAAACTGTATTCTGTGTTTACAAAACTAACTAAAAAGGATAAAAATTCTGGATAAAATTCCCTTCCTTTTTTGTCTTTGTCAATGTCGGATTGATATAAAATCCATTTACTTTTCTCAAGCAATTTTCGCTGCTGGCACCACATGACATTTAACGGTCCGTCACTTGTGGTCACTTGTGGTTTACAGTCGTCTTCTGGTCCCCACTCTACCTGGAAACATGGAGACTAAAGTTGGGAGAAAGCAGCAGAGTCCTGTCTGAGATTTATTTGAATTTGACGGTGAAGAAGATAAAAGATATAAATAAACTTAAACTAACCTAAAACTAAGCATTTAGAAAATAACAGAAACTAATAAAAACTAGCAAACCTGCTCTAAAAACTAATTAAAACTAACTGAATTAGAGAAAAAAAAGTCAAAACTAAATAAAACTAAACTATAATGAAAAATCCAAAACTATTACAACCTTGGTATGTCATACTACACAAGCTCAATTAGGACAACAGTAGTCTTAAACAAACGGAACAGGAGGAACAAGAGGAACGCTTCATGGACCTCCAGGCAGTAATGGAAAGTAGTTAAAAAAAAAGTGCTCTTTGGTGAAGGACAGCAGGCTGAAACATGTTGGAGCTTAGTGAGGTCCATTGAGACATGTCATAATTAATAAAGGCATTTTATAATTATAAGAGAGTGCCTTGGTTTTTGTATTTTTTTGTACAAGGACAACAGTAGTATTGACCCGAGAGAAGAAAAAAAAAAACGAAATAGCACCATATGTGTGCGTTTCCGACTCATTACTATCAGAAAATGCTTGTTAAATATGTGGTTATCATATTTTTAAAGACCACAGTTGGTGATCAATACCTGACAAAGTGAATTTAGCATCTGTTGGATTTAACGGTGTATCATCCTCTGCACTACTTTTGCTCTAACATCGATAGATCAGATGCACAGTTCTTATATTAGTATGCTACTTAAAGGCTCTTTATGTGTTATAGGTTATCATCCTGTATATCTGCCTGTTTTCCCCTCAGCATCAAATTAGGCTATATTAAAATTCATCCCCTACAGGCACCCTTTCCTCTTTAATAACGCTTCTTGCCATTGTAGCTTGTGAAGCAATGGTCTCAGTTGCTCAGATCAATAAACCAGCAGCAAGCTTAAGCATGGGTTTATAGAGCTGCAGTGTCCTTGTGTCTCTGGTGAGGGTCAGAGAATCTCTGTGTCTGTGTGAGCAGATCAGGGTGTGAATACATTAGACTGAATTTATAGGAACCCATTTCCACATACACTGGAAAAGTGTTAGAAGGAATTTTATATAAGTTTGTCTTTTCAGTATTTGTGTGATACTGACTAAACTATGACTGAAAAGAAACAAAATGAATAGATATACAGTATTTTTTCAAATAAGCCTTTTCAGTCTCAAGGTTGTACATTTCTCAGTATTTTGAATAAACTACATATAAGACATTTGTGAAACATATCTTACATTAATATTTGAAAATGCCGGATATTAGATGTGAAAATAATAAAGGGCATACTTCTTGTATGTATGTTTTCAGCTGCACTGAGACATAAGTTAAGGTCTAAAGAATGAGCGCCTGCAAACACGGAGCACTAAAAGATAGAAAGTGAAGAAGAGTGCCTGCAGTCCAAACTCGTTTGATGAGTCAATTATACTCAACTTTTTTGGCTGAGACTGGATATTCACCAATCTGCATCTAATGCCGGCTCTACTGCCAAGATGAAAGAGTCCCTGGAGGCTGAAATAGAGGGCCGACAGACACATTGTGTGAAAACTTTTGAATACATGCACCCATGCATGTGAGAAAGACAGGGAGGAGGAGACTCTATAAGACGGGTGTGTGTTTGTGTGAGTGCTTACACACTATTGCTAGCTGGGTCAGAGTGGATTAATTAGATTCTGCAAACAAATTACTTCTGCTAATCATTCAATAAAGCCCACACGTGGACTTGGACACTATCTCGGATATGCAACCCCCTCTTTCTCTTCTCAGAGTGAAAAGAAATTGTGGTCAGCAGGGTAACAGCATGAAGTTATAACCAAAGCAAGATAATTAATCATATGAATTCATTAAATCACATGCAAGTCAGTCTGTCAAAGTAGCTCTCTATTCTAAAATACCCATAACCTTTTAAAAAAAAATACAATGAAGTACAACTAAGAAGCAAAGAGATACTATCAGTGTTGCTCTTAACTTAATCATGGTTATATTGCATTTCTCAGATATTCTGTGTAACAATGCAATATGTGGCTGGAAAGTGAAGAACTGCCTTGTGTGTCTAATGCAGACTAAATTAGAACACATGCACAAATAGGTGATCTCCGTGGAAAGCAAATTCCCCAAAACCAGACAAACTGTGAAACGACAACTGAAGACTTTATGTCAAGAAATGAAAATGAGTCATCCACATTTGTGCGCGTATGCATGCATGTGAGTCCATGAGTCATTCTTCAAGATTGCAAGTGTCCTCCACCATTGTGATTAAATGAATGGAAGGGCTATTGCATGTAATTCATAACACTAGCCCCAGGTTTTAATGATTTCTCTTGTTCGGTTCTACTTTACTATACCAAATTGTTGCTATAATTCTTCCCCAAAGCAAGTTAATGTGACAGGTCATCAATAAGCTCGCCCAGCAATAAGTGGAAAGACCTTTGCATTATGTTTTAATTTCTCCTGTGCTCCTTAGCTTTATGGTGCAAAGAGTGGAGAGTTGGGAGGGGTGGAGAGAAGATGGTAGGTGCTGCTCAATATTTAACCATTTCCCCCTCAGGGAGGCTGTTACCGGAACTTAGCCTTTCTGGTTAAAACACAGTCACTAACCATTTGTCCTCCAGAAAATATGTCTTTTTGCACACCGGATGGCCCAACCTATGCCCTCTGTTTTAAAACAAGATCAATAGCAATGGAATAAAGCAGTTAAGAATCCCTCCAAGGAATGAAAATTGTCCCTACACTTATTGAGTTTTCACAAAAGGGCTCTTCTCACCATAAAGCAGCTTGAATAGGTGAATGTGGGGTTAAAGACATAAACTATTAGTATCTGTGGAGTGCATTACATTATGTGGTGCTAATGTGCTTTTTAATTCTTGAATACTTTGCTGCAATAAAACTAGAACATTAAAAATCTTTGCACTTATTCTTAAACCTGCACACCATAGACTGAGTTTTGCAGGTGCCACAGCATATTCTTTTTCATACCGCTGGACTTTTCGACAAAATTTTATACTTTTAATATGCATGTCAGTATCTTCCAATTCATTTCATAACAGTTCAACTTTAATAGGTTGTTTATTTTTGTATTGTTTCTGATCATTTACCACAGGCACATAATAATCAAGATAAAACAGTTTCATCCTTTTGGATTGCTCATTAGTTAGAGCACACTTCTAAATGAGACAAATGAACAGCTTAAAGCGATGTTCTACTTTGCTAATGGATATGTTCACCTGTTGGGATTTACTGCCAATAAGGATGTGTTTCTGTGCTTGTACCACTTCCAACTCCTAAAGATCTTAATATTTAATCCAGACGAAAACACAAATGGTATCATGTGCAGTCTGCAACATAAATTAAATTTTCAGAACGGTGTTAGATCATATCATTACTATTGCATGAAGCAGAGAGCTAAATTCAGATTGGCTGGTAGACGTTTGTGAGGTGAAGGGGTGGTGAATAAACACAGATCAACTGGGTCAGATTTCACAGACTGGGTAAAAATAATCCTCATTTTTTACGATTCATATGCAGGTTTTGCTCACTTGAAACAAGACAAACCCAAACATTTGGACCCTGACAAATCCTAGGCTTTGGATTTTGCATTGTCTCAGAGTGTGACTTTGATGAGACAAGAAAGATCTTCTGTAGGTTTAGGGAACTAATCATAAAAAAGTCATCCTTCAACAACAATGATCATGTATTATGATTCTAACCTCCTCTAGACTCCACTGACAGTAGCAGCAGCAGGATCAGTTTAGTAATATCTTTGAAGCCATGGTATACACTTTGATTAAGACTCTCAAGGTTGTTGGTGCATTTCTTTACTTTTATCTTATGCTTCTCTCAAGGAAGGACTAATGGCACTAAGAGAAGAGAACTTTCACTGTGTGAGGAGGTAGATGGGCATTATTTTATTTTTTCTATCTTCTCTGTAGACAGAGACACTGGGCATGAATAATTGCTGTCTTCTCGGCGGTGGGCCCTTTTTCTGCGGCAATACGAGGCTACAGGGGATGCGGTTGGCCACAAGAATGCTGATTATGAGAAGTGAATAGTAAATATTTTAAACACCAAAGAAACCCTTGTGCATGATTCAACCTTTCAGCTTCACAAGGTCAAAGCTAATTTGCAAGCCATGAAAAAGCATTTGGCAGATTTTGGAGAACACAGTGGTAGTCAGTGAAGGGAATGTGAATGTGAATGTGTGTGTGTGTCTGAGGAGGGTGGGGGTCTGGTGACATTGTATAGACCTCTGATACTTAGTGAAAGAGTTATTATAGCCATTAAGGCTGCCTGGGCTTTGGAAGAGATGTGTGTGTTGGGCATACCTGCCAACACCTCATTAATAAAGTGAATCGCAGACTGCAGTTATGCTTCGGTCCTGGCATTATACAGCGCCCATGAAAAACACAGGAAACCCACGCATACCTGTACACTGGCTGCACTCCAAAGGTCAACAACAGTTCGAATTAAAGTCATGGGTTACTGTCATATTTACAGTTCTCATTAGAGACATTCAGTCTACAAGACAAAAAAATATTCACTGATATTCCTGCCAGGATGGAAAAAAAATGCTACTTTAAAATGGTCCCTGATTTTACTACCTACATGCTGTCTCCATGACAGCAAAATTAGTCACAAAGAAGCATTTGTGTAGTTTTATTACTGTAAAATAATTTATCTTATTCACATTTGGTAACTTGGGTAAATGCATCACATTTAAGCCTTGAGACCAAACATTTGTACCAAAAAAAAAAAAAAAAAGCCAACAACAAAAAAACACAAAACTGCAGGATGTTGTTTTCTGTTCTGCAGCCAATTTACCTAGTGCCTGCCTAATAATAACTTGGATTATATCCTGAATCAAAAGCTGTTTTTAGATGCCTAAAACAGTTTAGACAAGTGAAAAAGCATAGGAACTTATACTTAGTGGTACATCTGTGTTAAGAGAAGAAATAATTTAGATTGGTTTAAAATGCTCCAATATTGTATCACATGTACTGAATGTTATATTATCCAGTAACAGAACTGTACTGTACAGCAGTCCAAAGCTTAATTTAATAATGTTTAATAACTAACAGACACAAGGCCATTTCTATTAACATGACATGAAATGAAAATGTTGGTACTACTTTTTTAAAATTCAGATTAAATTTATCCCAATTAACATCAAGGTTAATTAATATCAAGTTTGATTAAATTTGTGATGCTATGAAATCCTACTTTGCCTCCGGGCTCCTTTTCAGCCTCATTGTAGTGGATTGTCCAGCATCACCTCACTGTCCCAGCCGCCCATGGATGTGATGGAAGCTGACAGTTGTTTTTTTTTTTTTAACCTTTTATTGAGCAAGTGACTGTTTTTGGTAATTCCCACAAACATTGAATATGGGGCCAATCCCGTGCCTCAGTGAGGTCAAGAACCGTGTTGGTTTTTATAACACTATACACTGATTCAGACTGATATAGACATTTTAAAGCTGTAAATAGTGAATATGAGGTATTTTTGTCAGTTTTTGACCTTATAACAGTTGTTTTATTGCATGTGTTTACTTTTTAGCAAGTGCTGCTTGGACATTTTATGCCAATAGAAGGGAGACTGTTGTCACGCCAACCGACAAGGAGGTAGATGACGATGTCCAATAACACACTAAGGTTGAAATTTACAATTTCAGAGTATTTCAATGAGTGCCCTATAAAGGGTTAAAAGTAACATCGGTACAACCTCACTCTTGACCTCGATAAAGTGCTAATATCATAAGGGCTGTATTTTGGCTGAGGTTTAACACGGAGAACCTGTGTGATTTACAATGCAGATCAGAATAACAGTTGGAACACAAATTTACTACAATCCTCACTGATTTAGTAGAATTTGGTGCAGTTTTGTTTACATGCATGATTTAAATTACTTATCATCTCTTATATTTTATTATCTCTATATATTTTTGTGCTGTTAAGTATAGACATCTTTGCATTTGCATTGTTAGTAGAGTTTACTATTCTCATTTCGCATCCAAAAAATCTGCACGACCAGAAAAGACGCACAAGAAATGATGCAGAATGTAACAGACATCAGCCCTACCAGAGCCGTATGAATTTACTTGGAACACGAACATCCACATTATGAGCATTCACTACAGAGTTCCTTTTATTGTGTAGCGGGAAAGTAATGCAATGTTTTGTCACTGGGGTAAGAACTGACTGGTACTGATAAATGTGTCTACAAATCAATTCAAACCATTTTTTTCTACACTTTTTGCTGGCAGATAATTTATACATTTTAACTTTTTGGCTTGGGAAGAATGGGTTGAACAGAAACATCCATAGTGAGCACAAGACCTGCAGGCAGCAGACTCTTATTGCATTCTGGGAGAACCCACCCTCCAACTTGTCATCAGGGTAAAACTTTTATTATCCTTGCTAGTGGATGAGATCTGCTGCCTGCAGTACTGTGGAAAAAATGCAGTTAATAGCATCTTTCCTTTTTATTTGACATAGTTACTTCTGTCAGTAGATGATCTGCATTGATACAATAAAAACAGACATCTGTTTCTGTTCTTGCAGAGGTACCTGCTATATTGAGTTTCACCATTCAACCAGAACTGAACTCCAAAGGACATTAAAAAACATTATAACTCTAACATAATGACTAATTAACTAAAACATTTTAAATACGGTTCTTCTTGTTGTTGAGTAGTTGTTCAGATCTGCTTTAATATTTCAGGTCATGTTTATAGTCATTATTCTAATGTTCTAAATTGGTAAATGAACTTGAATTACCACCATTAGCTTCCAGAGCTTTTAATCACTGCTAGTCGTAGAAAGATGCCAGTGATTTAACTAATTAATTTGTTGGTATTAAAGAGCAAAGCGGCAAGATAAAAGTTTAGTAAAAGACAACATATGTAGGGTAGAGAGGTGTAACTGAGAGGTGTCATCAGGTATATGGCATGCTAATATTCAGCATATGGGCTTTAGTCCTGAACCTATGGTGTATTTCCCTTGCACAGGAAGACAACTTTATTAAAAAGACAAAACGTCATGAGGCTGGTACAGCTCCACAGTTGTTTGCTTTCATCTGGAGCCTGTGAAAAGACCTGGTAATAAATCAAGTAGACACATGAAAGCAGATAGTGTAGTATCCTGTGACTGGGAGATGCAGTGAGGGAGTCTGATATTTAGATTCCCTGAAGATACACTGAGGAGCTCAGCTCCTTTTGTGTCTCTACACTACACAAACACACATCAGAGAAGAACTGAGACACGCTGATGAAGAATATCCAACAACGTGCGGAAGCCTGTTATCTAACCGGGTCTTCAGAGATGTGAGGGTAAGAGGGAAGAAGCGGGTGAGGAAAAATTGAAAAAAAAAAAAAAAGCATGGAGGGAAAGCAAAGCAGCAGTGGAGAGTAGGAGAGTCAAGACTCCTGAAGGGCTTTAAAGATGGTAATTTAGAGAAAGAAGCAGTGATGAGAGGAAATTATTCTGAGTGAATAGGACTAAGGAGCACAAGGAAGTTGAGCGCAATTGAGGAATGGGAGGAAAAATGCACAAAACAGGACAGCAGCTGAACTCTACATCAGAGGGGGCTGAACGGTAATGACAGAGCTATGGAGAAGTGGACAAAAACGCAATTTAAGACAAATGACAGGGCTGTATTATAAGCTTTTAAAATACTATTTTAGTTTACTTGAATGTTTGTTAGTATATGTAAAAATTATGGCATGTGTTGTAAAAAATTGTCAGTTTTCTCATTTGTCTCAAAATGGTTACATACTTTCACCACAATGAAGATGACACAGGAGAAGGCTCTGTTACATGCAGCCTACCACAGTACATTAGCTTTAAATTGACATGTCACTCAGCAGCATTGATTGACGTATCACTCTACTGCAGAACACATGGCGCCATGTCAGCATTACTGTACTCTAGCATTTTGCAAAGAACCGGAACTGCAACACAGACTGAAATTCAAACAAAATGTAGTCTGAACTTCTAACAGGCCTTTGCCCATTTTGGCACAATCAAACAAAAAGGGTTGAATGTACTGCATGTGTACATGTCAAGGATATATTGCTAACTCCTATCAAGCTACTAACAAATGATCCAGCAGTATGCCACATAATTTACAAAGAAATACATCATCAATAAAACAGCACTGATGATCCTGGTGACACAAAAACATGCCCTCCCTGGCTATGGCCTGAATTCTGTCCATGAAAATTAAACAGGATTTGTGATAAGGCAAGAGTTCAGTGCATCCCAAGTGTCACTAACAGAAGACTTTAATTTTTTTCCCCCTCAGACTAGAGGGAACTAGAGCATCCTAGTCATATCAACACTTTACCAGGCACTGTGACCTGCTGACCTTTTTCATGATCAAATGGCTGCCATAAAAACTCAGCAAAAACACAGATAAAGTTTTAAAACTTGCAATTTGCACTTGTTTTGGCTGTTTTTCTGCAGCCACATTTGTCCATCATGACAACCGCAGAAACTCCAAGAAAAAAACAAAAAACAAAAAACAAATTGCATATCATACAATATGTAACTAGTGACTGACTCTTTAAGTAATGTAAAGTGTCACTAAGTTTGTTGCTGTTCTGTTTGGTACTCAGATCTGGGAGTCATGTCATCTCTGAACCCTAGAAGAGGTTGTGCTGATAAGTCAGGATCTGGTGGTCAATAATGTGCAATAATGCTCTGCAGCTGTTACACTCTGGGATTGCAGAATAATAAGAATATATGGATATGTAAGAAAGCAGTGTGATCATGAGTGCTTCTTTTTTTAAATTTTTAAGAATGTTTAATTCTGCCTGCCTTTCTCTTGCACTGGTGGGTTTCATATTGCTGGTGTCCACTGTGAAATTTCCCCATGGTGGGATCAATAAAGTCTTATCTTATCTTCTTATATTTAAATACCTGAAACTAATGGATAATTTGCACACTGGCCTGATCCCTGACTGAATATTTCATTCTTGATAACACCAAACATTAATTCAATATCATTCAAGCCTCACAAACTCACAAATTTGAAGAAACAGAAAGATACATAGAATAGCAGTGAGTTAGAACTGTGTTTGTTCACAGTTAATGCCTGCTTTCAGCATGTAGTACTAAGTTGTACCACCTGAACTGTGTGCAACAGGACTTATTTGAATGGAACAAGGCTGATTTTGAGTTGCATGTAGATATTCCCCCATTTAAATTCATGCAAATGACACTGGCACAACATTAGCTGGGTTTCCATTACACTCAGAAATGTGCAAAATGTAAACTGCACAATAGAAAACTGGTAATGGAAACACAGAAATGTTGCAAACACTGCCAAACATTGAAAAAAAAGTTTTTATACTCTCATGAGGCGGTTTTTGAGATGTTTCGATATAGAAGTGTTGTGCAAAAGTGTAATGGAAACACATTTTGCGCATTTTCACTAGTCACAGGCATGACAAGTCTGGTGCCATGAGAGGTTCAATAACATAACAGTTCATTAAATGTTGCCCGAATCATTTGGAAATTCTGGATCCATAACTCACTGGTGAATTCTGTACAATTCTCTCCCAGAAATCCATTATGCGTGGCCACTGTCATAAATAAGGACTTTGCCTTGGACGATCAGGCGTGTCTGCAGAGTGACATTGGGGACTTTACTAGAATCATGCATCAAAAGCCAAACACTCTTCAATGGAAACACCTACAAGCAGCAATTGTACTTTGTCAAAATTGTAGAAATATCACTTTTATTTTGCAGAAAACTGTAATGGAAACCCAGCTACTGATGCCATCTGTTAAGCAGCACAAGTTGCAGTACATTCAATCAATTTTGGGTGTTTTGTACATCACTCACACTATTTTGCTTCATTTGCATTACTTTTGCCCACAAAACCTGCATGATTATCTAGAAGATGTGGCCAAAAGTGTTTTTACATGTTCATAAACCTCATGTAGACAAATATGCAAACCCCAGTTACCTCCAGCATCCCTGCTGGAGTCATTCAACATCCACTTTAGAATCTGAATGTATAATACTATACAATGAAACAGCGGCCTGTCACCTTAAAATAACTTCTTCTATTGAAAAGCTTTTTGATCACCTCAGGTAACTTAAACTAAAGAATGGTTACAATTTCCCCTGAGTCTTTAAACTCCATCCATTTGTTATGGTTCATGACTTCCACAAATAATACCTTCTAATGCCCTGTAACTGACTTTGATAGAATGCTACTATGTACAGTGCTGCTCAGGCTTTGTTACTACTTGTGCTGTGGGATTCCCTGATCGATTACTTTCTAGATGCTATCAAGAATTTTGTGCCATGCCTCTATTCCATACCCTCTTTGAATATGCATATACACACCTTCCTTCTGCAGCTCTCTCAGTCCAAATCAAAATACTAAATACAAACACAGATGACCTGACACTGTTTCAAGCTGTTGCGGAAAAGCGAAGCCAGTGCTCTCAGCTTCTGTGTCAAGGCACCGAGTGCAATAGTAGAGACACAACTGAGGAAATCTGAACAGTGATCAGTAATTACAGCTGTCAATCATGTATTTAAACCCCCTGCCTGTGTGAAAGCCCCTACCTGTGATTAGCCAAAGACTGCATCATGGCTCAGCTAGAGTTCACAAAATTGTATCCTGTTTCCTCTCAGACCATGTGAATTCTAATTTGCAGAAAGGTAATTATAGATTTTTATATCCATTGACACCAGAGGAAAAAGAATAAATGAAAAATCAATCACTGCAGCACTGAAGGTGTTTATATCAGTATTTATGATTAATGACTGTAGGAGGAAAAACAGTTTGACAGATGTAACTAAATCACCAAATACTATGTGTGCTTTGAACATTAACATGGTTTTTCTTATGTTAAATCTGAAAAAAAGAACTTCTAAAGTCTGAATTCCTCCAGACTTAATGCAGCATTAGGAGTCATGATGAGGTGCCTCCAGTGGCCAGACATTTTCAGTTGGACATGACATTTGCTTCTTTGAGGTTTCAGGGCACAGAGGTACTGAAGTCTTTGAAATGCCAAGGGGACAGTGGATGGAGTATTTGAACAGATAGAAACTCTTTAAATACAGTCATTTGAGGTTTTTCAGAAAATGAAATAAATGAGAATAATTCCATTTTGTAAGAGTACAAAATAACTTCATTACAAAAATGGAGTTTCAATCTCCATTATTGCTTCATTCATTAAAAACAAGTCAATATGTCCACATGAGATAAAAGCATTGACACTTTAGACAGTGGAGTTTCTCAGAGAGAAGTAAAAGGACAGAAAAGGCATGAAAGTAAAGGTGAAATGAAAATAAACAGGTGCATGCTCAGGGGGCTGTGGAGATGTGTGGGATGGTACTGTACCTCCGTTGCCAGTGACTGTGGGGTCTGAGGCGTGGGTGCCTAATAGTGCAGTAGAATCTGGAGGAATGGGATGTAGGGGGGCAGTGGTGGATGGAGGTGGGGTAGTGGGTGCGTCTGGTGGAGGGGAGACAGACACACATGTACACAGAAAGAAAAAAAAAAAGAAAAAATAGTAACAACAACAACAGTAACAACAAAAACAGAATTCACATGGGTGCAGTTAGGTAACAAAATGACATAAACTGGTCAAAAATGGTAAAGATTATGTAGTAAGTGCAAACTAAAAAGGGCAAGTAAACATATAATTAAAAACACAAACATAAAATTGTTAAAAACATAAACCTAGTTCACACATGAATTACTGCTGATGCAAACTAATGTGCCACAACATACCTGAACTCAAATCTCACAGATTACTTTTTAGTTGTTTGGATAGTCCCACCCCTTCCTGTTGTGTCCCATGAGATCTTATTTCAAAAAAAAAAAAAAGTATTGTACTCACTGGTGAGAGACAAGTAATTTTATGATCCCGTACATGGACGACCTCTGAATGACCCTGTCCAACCTCAGAACGACAACCGGAGCACACTCTGTTTTTAACCCTCCTGCCTCTAGTAAGTCTTTGTGTTTTTCGTGGATCCCTCTTTTACTCAAAGGACATGCCTGTGCTACTGCTGCTGTCAAGACGAATATATAAAAGGCATTCCTACTGATATTCTGAACCTCAAGGATTGTAAAACTTTATCATATCTATGCCTGATGGTAACTGTAAGAAGGCTTTTCCTTGAGCCATTCCTTGTCAGACCTTTGCATTGCATTCTGCCACGTTAACATCTCTCCTCAAACCTTTAATTAAAAACCGTCTCAAGCTGACCATAAGGCTCTGAGCTTCTTCACTGCATCCTGTCTGGATTATGCATCATTAACATGTATGATAATTGTCAGTTTAAATTATAATTCTAGTTGTGACAGCCATAATGTATTGTAAAACTGCTGAATTTCCAGAATGTGAAAACATGTAAATAGAGAGACTACATACCTGAATATTGTGGGCCACAATCTGTTCAGAGTTAGTTAACCATTTAAACCATAAGCCTAAAATGGTCCGCCTGAACTTTTTTTCTTATTTTGACTATAAAAATGTTAGAAAATATGCTGTGAGTGAGTCCATTTGCCCATTTTTCTACAGCACTTCTTTTCCTCTATATCTTTCAAAATTTAGCAATCATTTACAATTTACTGTATGTTATAATACTGCTAAAACGGCTTCTTCCCCAGCTTCTAGTACAGGCATGATCGAAATTACTGTAAGAACCTAATAACGTCTAAAACTCCAACAGTTTCTGAAACCGCTGGAATTTTTCCAATTGCACAAACAGTGAAAGACATACAGCCATCCAAACTGCATATGTGCAGGATGTGTCAACGATGACACGCCAGGTTTTAAAGAGTTAAGATGTCTCTGCAGCTTAAACATGAGTAGTATAGTGGTTTTATTTGCATCTTTTATCACCTTGCTCTTGAAGACAGAGGTGAAATATGCTGAGGTGTTAGTGATGGGTGTCATGTGATAAGAGACAAACTTTGACATTCAGGGCTTGTAATTTTTTTAATCAATTGACAAATGTCATATGAGTAAGTAGTGGCACAGTTCAAAATTATTTATTTCTCACTATTGACCAGTGTTCATATTTTTTCTGGAAGAGAAACAGAGGAAGGGACTGGACTTTCATAGAACAGACTGTTGACTTTATACAGATTTTCTAACATTGTATATTAAATAGCAGCTGTGACAAACCTTCTTATATTAAAAATTCATGTAATTTTTGGATCAGTGCTCAAGCAAGACATTAATAGTAGGGCATTCCATGTTTTTCCATGTAGCAAACATCTGTACAGTACATTACCCAGACCAATGTTTTCATTTTGTTCTATCTTTGAATATCTGCAGCAGGAGGACAGGATTAATGTTGAATCTGCTAATGTTGGCTGATCTCTGTCAGGCTTCAGGTAGATCATGTGCTGGAAAGTTGGATTTCACCAGATGAACTACAAATTAAACAAGTGATCCATGCCAGTTAACTATATTTGATGAGATGAGCTAAGATGTCTGTATTGTACTGTTTTGGACTCCCTACTAGAACATAATGGTGAAAGAGTTTGATCTGAGGCAATGTTTCTTACTGTCACATGTTAAAGCAACAGGAAAAACAGGCCTGAAACACTATGTGACAAAGTTAATGAGGTTACACCACCACCTTGGCTTTTATGTTTATGTCACTGTGCTTTTTTACAGTGAGCTAGAGGATTTTAATTGGCTGTGGTACTCTTTCTCAGGGCCAACTGTCCTGCATGTCTCTGTGACATTTCAGCCTTAGTGTGAATCACTAAGCAGCTAACTGCATGTCTTGAGGATAGAGGCAAAAGGAGAGAACGTCTCTTCGTTGGAGGGGAACCATTAAAAAGGTATTTTCCAAGAATTATGGAAGCAATTGTGAAAGGCTAAAAGGTGTGCTAATCACTAATGAAGGGTAGGAACAGACCGGGTGCCATTTGAAAAGAACAAGTAATGAATCTGGTTAAGACTCTTTGCCCCTTTCATACCCAATTGCCTTTTTGTGCCGCAGAATTTGTCAGTTTAATAGCATCACTGTCATTAAGTGCATTGGTTATTCTTGTTGTTACACTGGCTGGCATTTGAAGGAATTGTTAGGTGCACACAGTCACCATGACATGGAGGATTGGTGCACAAATTAAACTTACCTTAGACCATGCACTGAGAATTAGGGAATGGGTCTGCAAAGTGTAAAAGAGTAAATAGGAGATGTAAAAAGTTACTGTACTTTTTATGTTGCAGTAATGAAGCGCTCTGATAGGCTGATAGATTTTACTGGATGGTATCTAAAAGGTGATAAAGAGTCTAAATATTCTATTATTTATCTGTCATGCTTATGCTCATCTATCAGCTTCTAAGTGGGTGTCACTTCAAAACCAAGTTAAACAGTAACTTCATTTCTCAAATCATAAATCTTGTTATTAGATATTTATCAGGTTGTTTATTTCACTATATCTGAGATATTTTGAAAAGGTGAATGAGTATCTTTATGTTTTCTTTTTACAGTATGGTGAGTAAAAAGCAACTATATATTCTGATTGCAATGTTATTTAAAAAAAAAAAAAAAAAAAAAGGCTCACAATAACCTAAATGGAGAAAATTTAATCAGAAAAATCTAATTCGTTAATTCATCTCACCTAAAATTCAAAGTAAACAAATGAATACTCAACAGCCATGTTAAAGACTTTGTAATCACATGGATCCAGATCACACACATATGTTTTGGAAATGTGCAAATATTCAACCCTTCTGGGGGAAGGTTCACTCAGCTCTCTGTGATGTGTTAGGATATACAATCCCAAATTCTTGTCTTCTTCTTTTCCTTGGACATTTGGAAGAATCAGTGCATAAAGAAGACAGATATGTTGTCAAGATCCTACTGGTGGCCGAGAAGAAGGCCATAACAAAGAACTGGCTTAAGACTGATGCTCCATCTTATAAACAATGGCTTTAAATCATAGATGATATTCTTGTCAAGGAACATCTTACATATAAACTGAAGTTAAAGAAAATCTTAAAGAAAAAAAAAAGGCCATTTCAGAACTCTGCAGAGCAAAAGCTAAATACTAAAATATTTTTATGGCATTGTACTAAAAATGATGTTCTATTATATCTGAAGTCTTGTTTTGATCTGTTTAAGCATTATTTAAGACCTTACTTTAGTTAGCTTTAGTAACCAACCCTATAAAACAGATCTTCCAGAAGGTTGTTTAATTGAGAAATAAATAACAGCCTACACTATATGGACAAAAGTACTGGGACACATTGAATTCAGGTATTTCATTGCTAACAGGTGGCTGGGCTACAAAATGATCATGACAAATGTCAATTTAATGTTGCCATTAATATTATTATCATACACATCTTTATTTCATATTAAGGGATATTTTTTAAAATTTAATCATTATAGGTATCCTCTAAATTTCTAATATATTTGCCACATTAGCTCTCAAAGAAAAATCAGCCTTTCACTTAAAGAAATATTGATTTGACATTGATAATTACTGATCACAGCTGACATGAAAGTTTTGTATCATGATAACATTTTGTCTTTTCAACAATTTATCATGGCAAAATGTATGTTTTAGTGGACTCCGTCTCTCATGTCAGAGGTTTTCATGTATTCCTTTGGCCTTGCTTATGACCAGCAGCAGCCACTTCATGAACTATTGATAATAACCTTGGTTGCATCCTTCAACAGCCCCACATCTGGTTATTACTGTACACCCACCAAGGACAGTCAAGAGCATATTAGAAATTTCTCTCTTTCTGGCAAAGCATAGCTTTCAGCACCTGCACAGCTTATTTTCTCATTTTTTAATCAGATTAGGTCTGCTTTTAAATAAAAGAGCAACACATCCCAGATGCATGCAAAAATAATAATGTGATATTTTATTGATCCACTTAGGGAAATTCTCTTTTGCCTCTAGATGGTTTCTCTGGCCACAAGCTCCCCTGTTTTTTGGCTCTCATCACAGACTAAGTTCCTAAAACAGAAGAGAAATAGATGTCTCCCTGCTCTGCTCTTTTTTAAGCATTATTACTTAATGCCAAGAGACAAATAGCAGTGGAGAAATGGAAAGGAGGAAGAACTATCTGTTTTCCCTGACACTGAGCCCCTTTATCCTCCACCTCCTCTGGCGTTACTAGGAATTACTTATCCTTCCTGGTGATATTCCTGACAACGCAGCACTAAATTCTGCCTCCCTCACACATTTCCCTCCTGGTGTGTGTATGTGTGAGTGTGTATGTGTGGAGGATCTGGGACGCAGGTTTATTTAAGGAAAGGCGTTGGTGGCATTTGTGCCACCTGAGGCCCTTATTCTCCCTCTGAGAGATGGTACCGCTAATCACTCATAGCACTGATACAGTATGCAGATCAGGAGGTAGTATAATCCCGGGTTTTGCAGTGGAGTTTGCACTTGTGCCTCTAAGGTACTTATTTTCTGCTGCTTATGTGCTCTATTCAAAGATCAAATGCACCATTATTTGAGTCCAAGGCATGTTATGGCAGCATTTAAGTTTTTTGTAGGTCTTTCATCTGTCAGTAATGTCATGTGAAGAGCTCTGACTACTTCTCTACTACTTTTGTGCATGATCACATGAAACGTAATTACCCATACATCACACTTCTCTTTGAACTCACCATAGACGTAAAGCACATATTCAGCACTGCTGGTCCCTAGGTGGTTGCTGGCTTCACAGCGGTAGGTGCCATTGTCTGTCTTGTTGAGTGAAGTGAAGGTGAGTTCCCTCCCGTCTACAATCATCCTGTCCAGGTCAGGAAGTTCACCTCCGTCCTTTGTCCACATCACAGGATCTGGCCTAAGAGATGACAGGATGAAAAAGAGAACAACGGTGTGAATGCTTACAGTTGATCTTTACACATGAGTGAGGCGTTTTATGTATGTGGAGGTAACTGAAAGGCAGGTGATTTCACAGAAATACAAAGACTTACGAAGGGTTTCCTTTGGACACACACTCCAGTTTCAAGTTCTGGCCCTCCTGAGGGACAGCAAGGGAGTGGATGATCTCCACACGAGGGGCATCTGGGACAGACATAGAGGACACTCAGAATGACGGTGCATTGTTTTAACTATAAAGCTTCAGTGTGTGATATTTAGCAGCCGTGGTGACGCTGCAGATTGCAGACATGTGAATAACTATTAGCTCCATCTGTCCCTGTGGAGAACTCTAAAAATATGACAAATACCACAGGTCCTGTTTAGGGCTCATGGTTTTCTTTTTGGGCTTCTCGTTTTTGGGGATATTAACTTTGGTTCACAGTCAAACACAGCAGGTGGTGGTAATGTTACTTGATATAAATGGGAAAAAAGAAGATGAAAACATCTATACAGTAGAAACACTGTGGTGTATTATGGCAGACTGTATGTAGTGGACTTCCTCATTATGTGAAATGGTTCATTCTAATATGATTCATTTTTTCAGGTGATTATACAAAAATTAATATTTACTTATTAAAATTATAGCCCATTTATGCAATAACATACACATAAATGTTGCACACTGTACTATAAATTAGACAGTTGTCTTGATTGCATTTATATTTTCATACTATAAGGTTCAATTTATTCAACATATATGAAAACTATTCATACCATCATGAATTATTAATAAATAGATTAAAGTTTTATTTAAATCAGGTTTAGTGAAGTACATTCACATTGTGTTATTTCTTTCATCTGCATTTATAGCAAGTAATGCTAAATGTTTACTACCCAGTCACCTTAGCAAAGTTGATATAACACCACTGATACTCAATTTTCCAAATGAAACAGGTTGTCATATTCAATAATATTACATTAACAGAAGCATTTTCATACACATGCACAATATCAATTGATATGTTAGTGTGGAAATGCTACTTATTACAGCTACATTCGAGCATTTTAAAAGAACAAAATGCCCTCTATCAGTTAGATGTAACTCCATCAAAGAGTTGTGTAATGTTTTAAAATAAATAGCTTTCCCTGACAGATATAAACAATTCTAGGTATTGAATGATGAAAACATTGACAGCCTGATGTAGCCTTATGTTTAAATTACCTATATGACTTTCAAAAACTAACCTCAACAAATGCAAAACACAATTGTAAAGAGCTGTTCTGTCCTCAATAGAAAGTGCCTGAACATTTAATGCATCTTAATAGCTTTAGAATTAGGCCATGCAGTAGCTAGCAGATGTAGGGAACTGTAAAGCATTTCTTTACGTTAGCAAAACTGTTATTCCTTTTTCAGTAATTTTCTGCCACTTGTCTATCCATGTGGCCACTATGTGTATGTGTCTTTGTGTGTTCACTCACAGTGGACCTCCAGTACTTCGGTGGCCAGCTGTGGTGACTGTGCGAGTGCCACATGGTCCACTCTGCAGGTGTAGGCCACTCCATCATCATTTCTATCCACGTGCAGCTGCAGAGAGCTCCGTACTGTAAATGTCTTCCCACTTGGATTCACCTCCTTGGCACCTTTGGAGAGAGTTGCATACTGTCACTGATGCAGCACATTTATCTTGTGGGGTGTGATGGCCCCACATCAACACGATGGCCCTGTGTTCAACAGTTCAGCTAAATCCTGCTTTACAACTCCTGCCAAACTATGTTGTATATCCAGTGTGACAAGCATATATCTGACAACACAATAAGTGAATATGTT
This sequence comes from Sphaeramia orbicularis, assembly GCF_902148855.1. NCBI lineage: Eukaryota > Metazoa > Chordata > Actinopteri > Kurtiformes > Apogonidae > Sphaeramia > Sphaeramia orbicularis. The sequence goes on from NC_043970.1 coordinate 30,077,601, forward strand.
GGAAATACACAGATTAAAATGATACTGGTTATATTTGGACAAAATGCATAGTTCAGCTCAACACTACAGCAGATTACTGTATATCTGATGCAAACAGAAACAGAATTTTGTAGCAAAAACTAGTTTTAAGTCTCTTGATGTATGACAAAGTTGTTACTGCCACATTTAACCCTGTAAAGCCTGAACCATTAAATCATTGACAGAAAATTCCAGTTCTTTGAAACTGGAGCCTTGATTGCTCCTTCTAAACAACCCCCCAAAAAATGTTTTCAAATATCAATTTCCATGCATGAGTTTCAATTTTATTTCATATTTGATACATCAGGTGTCAATGCTGAAATATTATTATTTTTGAACAAACAAAAACATAATATAAGACAAACATGTCTAACAAATTGGTAATTCCTTTTCAAAATTGTCAAAGTTCTGCCTCCTTCCTCATTAATGACAATCTTGTAGTGTCACTGGAAAGGCCTCTGGTGAATGAATTCCTCCCCCCTTTGGATTATCTGTGTATTGCATGTATCTAATTGTATACATCAGGTTTTTCAAGAAAGAAATATCACACTGATCATGTAGAAGGCTTCAAAATTCATGTATCAAATATGATACGCTTGGCGTTATAGGGTTAAGCAAAGCCAGATCACATTTTTGTCTGTGTAGCTTAGTCCACATTACTCTCGGTGCTTACTTTTTTAGAATCATTTGAATTCACTTCTATACTCATCTACCATTCCTGCCAGCAGCTTCTTAACCTCCACTGCTCCCACATGACAAACACTTCAAGCCTCAGGACAAAAACATTATCAAGGCCAATCAGACGTTTGGCAATAACTTCAATCAGCCTGCACGCAAAGTATCATTATGATCAGTCCTTTGCATCTGTACAATCTGCTCATGGAACTATCACTGCAACACCTGCCCTGTAATCCTAACCAAACAGCTGAACCACCTCTCATGCCCATCAGCACAGCAATCATTGCCAAGCCATTGGCGGTATCCTCCAACCCTGTTTTCTCAAATTATGTACCTGGAGTCCAGAAATTACTCTTTGATCACATCATTTCATGTTTTGCTTAATTTGCCTCCCTGATGATTCAGGCCTTGGAGAAGCCAAAAGCTGTTTGATTCAAGTTTTATGACCAGTCACCAGTATTTCACTTTACTGTCCGTTAAGTCCTTTTGGCTTCCAATATATTTTCATCCCTGAAAAGTAGTTGATGGTAAAGAAGAACGTCTAATCTGAATTTTACACTTACTTTGCAAATTAATTCCATCTTACTTGTGAAAATGCCGTATCTACATCTATCTGTACATGGGTATAGTGTTGTGTTCTATATCAAGATGAGTAGCATTTCCTTGAGATTCAGGATAAATAGCTGGAGAGCTGCCAATATTTCATGTTCACCTAACTGCATTAATAATAATAATAATAATTTAATTTAATTTAATTTAATTTTGTAAGGATTGTTTTTGAAAACTGAAAACTTCAGCTAAATCCCCAAGGCTAAACAATGAATCCAATTATTATCAAAATCGCCCAATGGCCAAATGTAATATCTAAATCACATGAACTGAAAGGGACCCTTTGCTTATCCCCGCCCCTTATTAATAACTCTTTTTATGTCTGTCAAGCCTTTGTATCTCACTTTATGGCATTTTCAGTGATCTCTGAGAGCTACTAGGAAGGAAACAAGTGGAAATTTGTGACATAACAGCTGTGATGTAACATAACAAGGTAGACAGTAAGGATTGGAGGAGCTATATTTGTAATATAGTGTTAATTTGATCAGTGTAACTCTACTGTTAGACACTAATTAACATTACCTCATTTAGCATACAAACAATGCAAGCAATAATATTTGAGCATGAACATTCACATTAACTTCAAATTAAGTGGCTGTGTATCATTTGGGGTAGAATAAATATTATATTAATTGGAAGAAATCCAAATAAGACTAGTTTCTGGCATATTTTTTGTGTGCTAAACTACTCTGAGTGGGTGTTAGCTTCAGAAATGCAAAATTACGATATCCTCCTCTAAACCTAAAATATATCAGCTGCCAGACTTACAGGCTCCATCATAGATAATATAAATGCTCATAAAATATAAATTAATGAATGACTGTGCATAAAATTAGTGTGTCCTTGTGGGCATATTCAGTTAACATCCTATTAAATAAAGCCTTTATCTAGTGATCAAAATGGCGGTGCACTGTTTCTAGTTGATAAATAACATACATTAATCAACAGCACATATTAAGTGACTAAATAACTGCTGACAAGCTCCAGTCCAACAAAACTTCACTTGTTCTGAAAGCTTTACAGGGTTCCTGTACCCATGTTGTTAATGTTGGAAGGGTCATTTGAAGGTAAAATGTGTCACAGTGTACCATTATGAATGAAGCATTGTGGCTATACACAGATGCCCTCCAGACATGAGGAAACAAGCTTGTTTCCTCATGTCAAAAAAAAAAAAAAAAAAAAAAAAAATCCCATCAAACTTTTTTTATACTTCAGAGAAAACGGGATCTAAAAATGACCACCCCCACAGCTTTTTTTTGCAATTGAATAATTGCATTTGCAGGTGTATTAAAGCAGCCACTGATCTTTGTTGTCTTTTTCAGTCTTTGCTAAAGCCTCAGATAGTGCTATTTATTTAGTGATATCCTTTCATATCACATTTCTGAAGTCAGTCACCACTGTGCAACTGTGTTTGCTTCTACCTACTGGCTTGTTTACAACTTAATTATTTGTATATAATCACCTCCAGTTACATATTTCTGATACATTTATCTTCCTAGTCACATCTTCTCAGTCTGCACTCATCAATATTCACAATCAAACTTCATCTACACTCCTACAAAGTGTGCTTCAAAAGAAAAAAAAACAAAACATCACTCATATTAACTTATCCTGACTTATCTCTGCATTGTGGTGTTTTGTAAATCTGTGTCCCTCTTCTTCTGCATTCCTATCATAACAAATTCAAGGAAGCAGTGTGTATGTTCAGTCTCTCTCATGCTGGTTGCCTTTGTTTGTATCTCCTAAAGAGACTGTTTACGCTCCGTATCCTTCTCCCCTCTGTGCTCATCTGCTCCAATTTCTAAGCAACCCATCCCACTGTCTTCCCCTTCTCTCAATTCTGCCAATCAACCATTCTGCTCAGTCACTTCACCCAACTGAGGCAATAAGCCCACCTCCCCTTGAGATAAATGACTGTCAAGTCTGCAGTGCTAGGAACAGCTATCCAGACAACAGGAGAGAAGGGGAAATGGCAGTGTTTCTTCACATGGTAGAAATGGCAGGGGACAAAGGAGAGTGAACAAGAGTGGAGGGCATCACTTTTCGAATAGCAGGCTTTAGCAGCTAGAAGCATTCACCGACCATTTCTATCAGTTATGGTCAGTCTTCATAAACTGCTACTTCCCTGCACTTAGTCTCTCCCCCAGTCAAACTCCTCTGCACACTCCTGGCTGCTGTCTTCTATATAAAAGACTTTTCTGTTTGGCTGGTGAAGGCTGCTTCAACACATTTACTTATTTAAAACTGGAACCAGTGGCACCTTGAGCCTGAGTACACAGCTCAGGACTTCCACTCCATTTGCCTATTGCTCTATTTCCCTTTTGTTTAACATTTGCACGATATGGCTAATATTAAGGACATCGACGAGTGTGCTCAAGTGACTCTTCAGTAAGCCTGAAATAATGGGCTAAGTCACATTAGGCTTCAGGAAATCACCCACTGCTTAGGCAATACTGATGCAATGGAGAGGGTTGAATCATTTTATCACTTGGCCAATTATTGGGAAATTGTTCATATTTGTTCAGCAATTTACAATGACACGGTTATTTGAACTGCTTAGAAATGTCACGCAAACCATTTACATATTTTCACACATCTTGGCATGAGATTTGAATGTTTTCACAATGCTGTAGGACTAGTTACTTCCTGAAATTTGTACAAAAGAAGAAGTGGAAGAATACACAAACATAAATAATGATAATAATACTAATAATAATAATAATAATAATAACAAAAACATCATCAATTTAACCCTTTAAACCAGGGGTTGGCAATTAATTTTCTTATGGGCCCACATGAGAGGCTATGACAGTTGTTAAGGGTCGGATCGATACACCTGCAGCTCTGCTCAATATGTATCTCATAAAAAAACTGTAAATGAAACAATTTCATGAAAATCTACAGGACAGAATGTAACTATTTAATGAACATTCACAAAAACATTTTCAAAAATGAGCAAAACCAGCTCCAAATTAACTTTATATGAAAAACAATAAATCCTTCCACCTTTGTTTGCACATCTCAGTTCCTCTTCTTTTACTTTACATCTGACTTCAGTGAAGAAATACTTGCAGTATGTCTTGTTAAAAACTCTGCCTTTTGAATCAGTTTTTCTTTTTTGGCGTTAACTGACCAACAGACCCATCAGTGCATAAGCCTAATGCTAAGTATGGACAGTACATGCAAAAAAAAAACAAAAAAAAAACATCAGTTTAGCAGATCCTTCAAAATAAAATGTATTTGCATGTACTATGATGATATTGACTTTTAATTTGCCAGTGACCTCATGTGGGCCAGTCAGGGTCAGCTACTGGGCCGCAGGCTGTACAATACCCAGGTCTGCTTTAAACCCTAAGCCTGCAATGGTCTGGACTTTTTTTTCTTATTTTCACTAACTAAAAGGTTAGAAATCATGCTGTGAGTGAGTCCATTTTCCCATTTTTCCAGATCTTTCAAAATCTAACAATCCTTCACCATTTACTGCCTGTTATAATACTGCTAATATGGCTTCTTCTCCAGCTTCTAGTACAGGCATTAGTGAAACTACCATAACCACCCAATAAACCCTATAAAGCCCAACATCTCAGGGTTCAGAAAATGTTAGAATTTTTCCAGTTGCACAAACAGTGACAGAGTTACAGCCATCCAAACTGTATATGCACAGGGTGTGTCAGTGATGACACATCAGGTTTTAAGAGTTAAGGTTTAGAGGGCTTATCACTGCTGTATAAGAAATAAATATGTTAATCATTAATCAGAAAACTTTAGTATGATATGATAAATGTAGGTTTTGTATGATATTTTGACGACTGAAACATTTATCTGTCTTTAACTGGGAGTTGTAACTCAGCAAAGAACAATTTACCTGATATACACTTCTTTATTTAACATATTTCACTTTTGAACTCAGTAAAGTCTTAACATTACATGGCTAGCAGTACTAGAAGATTTTTTTTGTGTGTGTTTGTTAAAAAAATGTCGCTACAGCACATTGAAATTATTTTGTCTTTGTAACTTAAAACTGTTTGTCTTTATATTTAAAACTATAAAGTAATCTACTTTTAGGTTTGATTGTGATCATATGTTAGGCTGTTCCAGACCAGAATTTTAGATACTTCAATCAGTGTGATGGGCTCTCAGCTGTGCCCCTGTGGCAGCTCACCCACAAAGCTCAGTCTCTACTTAAACCTCTTTATGTTTTATCAGCCTACCATCAACCTACAGTAATTTCAACATGTTTCTTAATTTCAGACTTTTGTGAATGTTAAAAAAAAAGCACTCCACAGTAAAACAGCACTTGTTAAAGTGGACGACAAATCTGAAACTGCAGTCCACCTGAAATTGATTGCCTCTGTGTGAGTCAGGGTAAGCGCTTACAACTGGCTCCTGCAAAATTTTCCTTCATTACTTTCATTATGTGATTCAAAGTCTATGGGTCTAGGTAAAGAAAAAATATATATATTTTTTCTTTTTTTTTCATGTTTTTACAATGAATCTTTAGTTTTGTTTTTGTGATGATACAGATGAGGTTTGCATCTGACAAAATTTATAGAACAATAACCACCTAAACCTGCTATTTTTTGTTATGATTTCTTTTTTATATCTTTTTTTATTTATTTAGTTCTAGACAAATACTGTGACAGGGGTAATGAAAACAAACAAACAAGCAAACAGAAAAAAAAGTTCATAAGGCATAGACATGTGGCAAAACAAAGATGAGTCCTTGGCCTTACCACCTCCAAAAACAAAAGTCAATTAATATATATTATAGAAATCTATAAAATTGGAGCGATGACAACAGTAATGATAATAAGAAAAAGAAGGAGAAAAGGGGGAGGAGAGGAAGACAAAGAAAGAAAAGGCAGTCACTATTATTGTATTTGGGATTATTGATTTTGCTTTGTTTTGTCTCTCCTTTCCCATTCCTTTCTATCTATCCTCTTTTTTCCCCTTAAGCTTCTTTTATACCATTATTTAAAACCCTTTACTGATTTCTTGCGTTTGTATACTCACATCCTTTGACCCTTGTACTCACTAGACTGTCAATTTGGTTTTCATTCCTTCCTCTGTCTCCACCTGAATATGCCCAACTCGCACGAAATAACCATAAATAATCACACAAATATACATACACACACACACACACACACACACACACACACACACACACACACACAAACACACCTGTAAATAGCCCTATGTTTGCACCCGTCTTAGTTTTGCCTAAAAAATTATATTTTTAAGTGCTAATGAAAATTATTATCATTATATGTGCCACTCTGTAGATTTCTGACTGTTTCTCAGTGAGCTCTACAAACAGCGTATAGTATCCCAAATTTCAAAATAAAACTAAGAGACATGGAGCTGCTATAAAAGCTCAGACTTAACCAGATAGAGTCATCTGGGCAGGCTGAAGCCCAGCCCATTGCAATAACAGTGCTATTTGATAATTGTACTTGATCTGTAGACAGCATTGAGTGAGGTCAATTAAAAGTTCATGTTACAACCAATAAGACCTATCAAAATACATTATTTAAGAGCTGGAAAGATACTTTAGGATGCAACTGGCAACTAGCTATGACAGCATGCAAGTGGACGGGAAATACACAGACATAAAACGGTAATTGCTCTGAGAGTTTTTGGTCATAAAACACATAAATCCAAAGGCATTTCAAGAAAACTACAATGTAAAAAAAATAAAGCAACATTCATGGTAAAGTCTGCATTTTAGGCGATTCCTATTAAAAAATGGCATCTTTCAGTCACTTCTGTACAGACAGTAACATGACTCCCCCCACTTTTTGCAACTCTGTGCAGTCAGTGATATTCCATTATTTCCAGTTTCTCTAAAATATGTTTTTTTGATAACAGTATTACTCAGTTCCTAGTAAAGATCAACAGAAAACAATTATCCAGAAAACAAAAGAACACCACTGAGCCACAACATTCCTATTTTATTGTGCAGCTCACTCCTGATTCAGTACCCTGTTTCAACCTTAAATTTCTGATCAACCTGCTGTGTATTTTTTTCTTTAATAGTCCATTTCAGTCAGCCTGTTTTGCAGAGCCGAGGACCCTTGCCTCTGCTGAGTCATATAAACCACTGCTGGACAAAGCTGCACAAAGGACTACTTTTAATATCCAACATTATAATAAAAGTCACAAACCTGAGTTCTGCCAGTGCATCATAGTAGCACAGTACCATCACACTAATTCTATGTAACTTAGGATGAAACATCAAGATCAGTATTACTAAATGTGACTTAATCAACTACTAATACTAAGGCTAGGGACTGTATTAACCCTTAAAGACCCAACCAGCTAACCAAAACCATCAACTGAGCTAAAATGTTGAATAACTTCTGAACCACTAAACCTACTAATACATGCAAATAATTGGTGTAAAATGCAGTTTGTCATCTTTCCATGGTCATCAGATATGACCCCTTTTGGATGTTCAAAGGCTCCATATAGTGAGTGTGGAAACACTGTCATCTTCTACAACATTGATTCCCCACTAAAACCCATGGAGTTTGAGCAATGACAGTGGATGAAGACACTTGGTTTATGTTCAGTTAATGATATATTTTGCCAAAAAAAAAAAAAAGTCTTTTTTTCTTCAGTTTTCTCTGTTTTTGATAAAATAAGCCTCAACTTTAATCTGAGCTTTAATGAACATCTGTATGATCAACAAATCAAATACAAGAAAATATGTGGTTTTCTCTGAAAAAATGCAAAATACAGAGGATAATGTTATAATAAATTAAGAAAAGTTACATATAGAGAAAAAAATGTTTTGGAACTGCCACAAAAGTATGGGTAAAAGTACTACATCTAATAGAAAACACTACACAATCACAGACACAGTATATGAGTCATGAGATTTTGATAATTTGCACATACAGTGAGTTTTTCACACTGCATTTTATAATATAACAACTCTTCTACGAGCAGCAATTAACCTTCTTGAGGCTCCATGGTCTGTTATTGAAAATGTCAATTTTGTACACAGCAAGAGAAAAGCCTGCAAGACCATTCTAGACTGAGGGCTTATAAAATGCTCTCTTGTTTCATGCTGTAAATACATCAGTTCACTAAAAGCACTGCACTTGTTTTTTCTTTTATGTGCAATGCTTTTTACACTATTTTTAGTTGCAAACCTGATGAATAAGAGAGGCGAAGAAAATAAAAGCATGATGTGGTTAGTTCAATTCATCCATGAATTTAAGGTGTTATTCATTTCAGTACAAAATCTGTGTTTGTATTCAGTGTGTGTATTTTCAACTGTTTATGGTACTTGGTACAATATTAATTAACAACATCCTCCTCTTCTTAACCAATGGCTTGGCAGTGCCTGGCTGTCACTGCAGCTTTCTGTGGGTGTAGGGTAAGAGCTCTGTTCCTTTTGTATGAGCCAAAACAGAGTCTTGAAGGATTAGAAATGGAAATGACAGCCGTAGAAATGTGAGAATCTGACCCTTTTATGTCAGTTACAGGAGACAGGGACATTTCAAGAAGGAAAAAAAAACAAAACAAAGCAGGAGGACGGGTGGGTTGGGGGCGGAATCATCATCAACAGCGGTGCTGACTAATGTTGGCAGCAGGGGTTCGAGGACTGACTCAACACACTTTAAACTGCATTTTATGTGAGATTTAAAATAATTTGCAAAAGCAAGACAATGAGTGTGAAAATTATCAAAAATATAAAGTATGGGTTTAAATATACGTCATTCACAGAGCAAATAGGGGTAAATACGTTGCCGTCTGTTGCTTATAAGCTGCAGCACTCTGCTAAGGCTACTTTTTTAAGAAAGAGGTTTTGGCTCTAACACACAGGAAGCTCTATCTCCAGTGACGTGTGGACATGATATATTATACTATGCAGCGTTCAGGGAGGTGGACCCGTTGGCAGGAAGCATCCTGTCTGACCTGTCTCACCATCTCACCTATGCTCTTAACTGATGGGTGACTCTAGGGAGCACAGTAAAATCTTAGAAAAGTTTCTTTCAATGCCTGGTGCCATAATGTACTTTCCCTGAGTGTTGACTGACTTCTATGCATTCACAAAAACGGTTCTAAAAAAAGTAGTATGGTCTTGGCTTGGTGCACTGACATTTGAATAGTTTCTCTTAGTGGTATTTTCTCATACCTTCCTCTCCTCTCATACATTGGTATATTTATTCAGCTGATGAAAAAAACATAAGAAATTCTCAGTGTGTTGCCTTTATGTCAATTAATACATAGTTGTAACATCAAATTAATGTAGTGATGGATAGATTTCAACATATTTGAGAAGCTTTTTTGTATGTGTATACGGGATAGAGGGCTTGAATATGTGTTTTTGTGTGTGACTTTGCCATCTTTTATTCATGCCACTGTGACTCACAGGAGCCATCTTGAAATTACATCTTTAATAGTCATTGATCCATACAACCCGAGGGAGCTGGATACTATAAATGTAGTCCCAACACAGACTTTTTAAATAGTGTGCAAGGTTGTCTAACAATGCTGAAAGGACTGAAATGTATTTTTTTTTAAACTAGAAAACTCTTTAATTCCTAAACTTGGGAGAGACGATGTTGAAAGCTGTCTAATCAACTTCAACATCATCCTGTTTGAAATAAGCTCCAGGAGCTATTGCCTCTTTGTTTTCTGCAATAGTTCTTTCCAGAGCAAACCTTAGAATAACGATTGCCACCTTATTCTGTTTTCACTCATTTAAGTCAAGGACAACTACTCGTAAATGAAGGAATAGCTTGTGTTTCTTAAAAGGTCGTTCGGTCGCTGCTCAACTACTCAGCGAACTGGTAGATTTGTGCGATAGCGTATTGAAAAGTCAGCAGACAACGACCTGGGATAGTGCAAGGTATGTCTGCAGTAATAGTTCCTTGTCCTTGACTAACAAGTTTGACAATAGAATAGGGATGTGACCGCAGGCGAATTTAAATCAAATCTCTGTTTTTTTCCTTAAGCCCCCTTGGAATAGAGCTATCGGATAACATGATGAAGCAATAACCTCTACAGTTTAGGTCAGAGAGTATGATAATACTAGTCCAATAACGAACACCCCCACCCATATTTGAAATAAATATTCATTTCATCTCTGCCTTGCATGGTCCCCTTACTGCTCCCTGTGCTTCAGTGGTGTGTAAACAAGTGCTACATGTGGTGATATTGGCAGAGATCTCTGCGGGTTATGGTGTGTAACTGAGATAGAAATATATCATTACTGGGTGGGGACTGGGGGGATCTGAGGGACAAAGAGACTCAGAAATAAGAATATTGGATTCCGTTCCACACACAAGCTTATGTCCTTACATACAGCCTGTCTGCTCCATCTGTCTGTTTTGTTCACGCAGACACACACATATCTAGATTCCCGAACACACTCGCTTAGCATAGGGTGTCCGTTAACTGCATGGGAATGGGTGATGGACTGCTCCAGTGGTTCTGCCGGTAATATAATCTTCTCTTTCCCCCCAGATCCCACACCAATATGTCACAATTGTCATTTATTCCCAGTGTTGTCGCCCACAATCAGATGGCTTTTCACATTGAACACACCCAGATGCTGTCAGGAAGATGAACAGTTTAAATGCGCTCACCTACACATATGCATATATCTGTGCATTAACATTTGTTGTCCTCTGAGTTTGCATGCTTTTATGTTTATTTATCTGTCTGCATTTAACATAAAACCGCAGTCGAACATACACCAACAGGAGAAAGAAAAATCGCTTGCTAGGTTTTTAATTTGATTTTCCATTGAAATGCCACACACATGGTTGCCTGCAGTGGTTGACGTTTGCATGCACACATTCGCGTCAACACTGTCACGTATAACAAGCCAGTCTGACCGTGTCCAGATAATAATTCACACCTCCTCGTAACCACAAGAAAGTAGACCAATTAGTGTCAAAGTGCATATGGGGCAGCAAAGAAAAATAAATGTGCATGCTTCAATCACACACGCACGCACACAAACAAAAATAAAGAAATATATTTTATACAGCACATGTCCACAATGTGTGTGAAGCCTGCATGACAGTCACCGGCCAATGAACTGTTAATTAAAAACTGACACTAAGCTGTCAGAAAACACAAGGTATTAATTAGCAGGCAATGTTTTCTTCACTTTTTAAATGCATCTGATTTTTTTTTAATGTTATTTCCTCACAGGAAATAACACTTTTTATATAAAAGGAATGATAATGACAAATGTGGTTACTGAGGGAAATAAATGCACATAGATGTTTTTTTTAATCTGGAGCTGTCAGTGTGTAGGATTACCTCAGCAAAAAGGCTCCTCTCCTGAATAAACATGATTCAATATTGTCTCTGCACTACAGTCAACTAAATGAAAAGCTACAATGGTATCTACTTAAAACTGTGTGGAAAGCCAGCATTGATTTGAGCTTATCTCCTTGCTTATCTGGACCCTGGGAAACCCTAATGCGAGATAGCAGGCTGAGCTGTCTCGGCTTAAGTTCAGGTAGAAAGGGTGTAATGGCAGACTCAGAGAAAGCTTTTCAGCTGATTCAGTGAGGGCTGAAACATCACCTCTGATCAAAATTCTTGATGGCTCCAATAGCAGATCTGACCAAAAATCTTCTAATCTGACATTTGTATAAAATCTCAAGGTTCTGCTTTCTCTTCAGGGACAATGTTACCAAGGATTTTTTTTGCCTCGAAGGAAAAAATGACTTTTTAACACTGAAGTCCTTATACGTGATTTTATTCTGATGTTTAATTCATGTTCCTACACTCATAACAATGTCAAGAATCACCATGAAACAACTCACCTAATCTGTTGTGATCTGCATATTTGCAGTAACAATTAGAAAACAACATTTCTTCTACTTAAACCCTTATCATACTCAGTAAAATACAGATATCACATTAATGAGGCCTAAATAAAGATCACCACACACAAAGCTAAAGGGGATATTGTGGAATATGGCCTTAATAAGGACGTATATCCTTTGGAGACAATGTTCACTGCAAACCACAAAGGAAAACCAGACTACCTGCTAACTGCGGTAATTGAAAAGAACATTATATCTTGACGAGATTTCCATTTGCCCCACAGGAATCTTTTCTCTTAGCAGGGGGCCACTGGGAAATGCAATAATCACCCATGGAAACACAAGAAGTCTGTAAGGAACATATCATCCTAATTAGCATTTTTTTCCCTATATGGTTCATACTCACCAAGGGAAACAAGAACCAATGTTAAAATGGAAAAAAATACTGTACATTTATAATACATGGTGTATAGCTGAATTACAATACAATTTAGCCCGTAAATATATCTTGGTTTTGCTGTCTTAGATTTTTTTGTCATTTCACAAAGCCAGCTTCTTGAAAAACAGAAAATGAACAAGAAAGCATTTATAAAATAGACACCAGTAATTTTTTTTTTGGGTAACAGAAATAAAAACTATTAAAATCAATATCTTATATACTTGCAGTTTCTGTGTTGGTGGAAAGAACAAGTAACTAATAACTAGGGTTTAACAAAAAAAAAAGCCTTCTGCTTAAAACTAAAAACCAACTTCATATGTGTCAGTATCAATGTAAGTGTGTAAAATAAAGGTGATAATTCAGATTTCATATTTTATTTTACCACGACTAACATGATTACAAAAAAAAACTTAAGTTCATTAAATTTTAAATCAACAACTCGAATCTATAACAAATTGAAAACATTGCATACACATACTGTATGAATGGAAATACATGTGTGCAAGGTTAAAAATTCTAAAGAAGCTGAGAAACTGAGAGCTGAAAGTATTAATATGCAAAGTTAACAAGCAAAAATCATGCATGCTTTGGCTGGCGCTATATTTGTGTTTATTAATCCTTTGTATAAGCACAGAAATTAACTCTGAGCTGTGTTTTGCGCATACTAAACGCATCTCGTAAAGGAAACTTTAAAACATTTAATTGGGCATTTAGGATGTGCAACACCTGGCTGCTTGCTAGGTTCATTACAGAGTTCCAGTGATCTGGTGGGTTATACAGAGATTATGACAGCGTCGTCTCAAGTCTGCATAGTGTTTTGCCGGCTCTAAAAAAAGGAAATCTGTGATTCTCAATTTATTCTCTTTGTTTAATCTCACAGTGATTTAAATTAGAAGAGCATAATTTGCATTTTGTTATCTGCCTTTATTCTGCTTTGTCAAACAGCACTGGAACCGTCATCAAAGTTCTGGAACTGTGCTGATGATCTGTGACAGTCTGTCCTACTGGGTTATGAATTTTATTTGATACAGACCTGCATCTGTTTCTGTTTTTCCTCAGAAGCAATTGTATAACCATTTCATGTCTCATGCTCACTTTTTACAACATCATTTGTATTTCTCTCCATCTCATTCGTGCCTTCAAACAATTACAAAGCGTGCGGTTCATCAAGTAGAGCAGAGCAGAAGTCGGCTGGAAATGAGGTGTGTAGTCCAGCCAGTGTGATTTAGAACAGCCCTCTGATAACAAGGGAGGTTAATGCATCGGTCTCAGGCCAGAGGACACATGCTGAATCTGCTCTATCAGAAACAACTTGTTCAGAACAAAAACACCCTGTTTAAACACCCACTGCAGAGTGGTTCATTGTGCCAGTTTTATGAATAATCCTTTCCTTTGTATAAATGTAACATACTTTTAAGGATATATACATATTTTCTGAAGAATTTATCCTTGATTTGTTTATGAAAAAGCACTAATGAAATGACCTGAGGCTTCAGTTTTGTTAAAATATGACAAGGAATAAAATTGTTATACAAAAGCAGTATGTCCAACTATGAAACGACAGCTACACATACATTCTACAGTAAGTAGACCCTCTTGCTTGTTTATATAATAGGAGCCCATGATAAATTCTCATCAAAGATTCTCAGTCTACATAAACATTCTGCCATGCAAATTTGACCATAGTCATAATGACCTGCATAATGACTCATTAACCATACAAAGGCCTGAAGGTGTCAGTGACCCTCAAGACACACAACAGGATTCATGTGACCCCTCAAGGCATTTACATATGGAGAGGATAAATCTTTAGAACTGATGAAGCCACTCAGATGAGAGGTGAAATGTCTTCAAGCCAAGATCGAAGTCCAGTTGCTTTTGATTCAACCTTTCTAAAATTTGAATCCAAATATTATCCCAGTCTCAACTACCACTAACATATTTATTGCAAGGCATGAGGGTTAACTCACTCAAGATAGCTACTATAGAGTGCAGACGACCACCCTGATCTAACAGCAGATGTTCCGTACCTTTGACCTCCTTTTCATTCCTGAACCAGCGCAGGTCGGCGGCGGGCTTGCTACCCTGAGTGATGCAGGTCAGGGTGATCTGGTCTCCCTCCAAAGCTGGCTTTGTCAGGCCATCGATCTCCGGCTTCTCTGGCACACCTGAAAGATGAAATGAAAATCACCAGCATGAAACTAATTCACACTTACTGGTAGGTTATTATGCAACAATGTTATTATATTGGGGTGTGTGAAAGTCTCCTCTTGTCTGTCCTCCTGCAGGGTGATTAAAAAGCAGACATTACAAAAGCACCTAGGCAGCAGTTGGTGAGGAGTCTTATTTTCACATGTTCAGTAAAGGTGATACGTTTAGTTTTCTTGCATAGAAATCAATGCAGTAGGAACAAAATGAGTGTTATCTGTGGGTGCTTTCAAGGTTGGAAAATTACAGTTAGAAATATTGAGTGTTTAATGCAATGGTGAGTGATGTGGCAAAAAGTGTAATCTGTTAATTTTGTTTTGTCACCAATAACACTTTATATGCGACCATTTGCAATACATTTGAACATGGCACACATGAAAGTAGAAAACAGGCACAAAGGCACCACAAACAAAGGTCTTTTTGCCTTTTTATATTCTACACAATGATATTTCATATTTTGTTATGCTTGATTGAAAACTTGCACAAATGCTCATAGCAGGAGAAATAATATTTAAATATCAGTAAATTTTAATTCATTTTGTTTAAAATATAAAATTACAAGTGTGAGAATACACATTTACATGAGATCATTTAACATAAAGTATTCGTTGACAATACAGAAACTATGCTATATTGAAAATGAAACCAAGTGAATGAGATTTTGGCTAACTCTTCAATTTTCTGTTTGAAAAATCAATTTGGTGACAGAATGACACGAGTTTAGCAACTCCATGTGAAATACTTTTTTAAATCCTACAACCAATGCATTCTCAGGATGCATGTGCCTTTTGTGTGCATGTTTTCATGTCATTAAATGAAAACTAGTGACCAAAGGGAAGGCCATGAGGTTGTAGAGAAAATGTTAATTACTGGCATTTCCGATAATGAGTGTTTTAAATGTGTAGAGTCTGTCCTTCTCATGTCAATGAGTAATAAGTCTGCATCAGGCTGAGTGACTGAAAGGTCTGTCAGTCAATGCCATTGACTCACTCTGGCCTTGTCTGTCTCACCTCCCCCTGAAAGGTTTATTATGGCTCTTAAAGGTCCCGTCTGTTTACCATCCCTTTGAAGGAACAAACATGCATAACCTTAACAATAGCTACTGCTTTGTATTGAGAAAGCACAACCATTTTGAGCTATATATATGTATATATATATATATATATATTACTCCCTTGTGTTTATATGAAAAAGTTCTTGTCTTTAAGCGTTTTAAGTGCAAGTGTCACTGCTTCTAATGAAATGTAAGTACTGTGGTGCATGTTTAAGTGTGAATAAGTAAGTGTGGTTTGGCTCAGGAAAGTGTTTGATGGGTTTTCTCCCAGACTGAACGGGAGCAGATCAAATACAATGTTCATCTTATACAGTCACGTTCCCCTTGAATGGCCAGAGGCTGCAAAGCTTTAATCCTTCTGTCTGTCTCCAACTGCATGAATGTGTCTGCATGCATTTCTCTGCTCATTTGTGCATCATGGATTTGGCTGTTCTCCAGTGTTTGTGTGCATGTATCACTGTTTAGGCACGACCAACCGCATTTTGAGACATATAAAAGGAGTGAGTTATCAATGTCTGATGTGTAGCAGATAAGCAGAGGAATTAAAAAAAGCATTTCACACATTCTTGGAGTTGTTATGGTCACTTTGATGTATACGAATTTGCCCAGTTTATTAATACAACTGTATATTTAACACAATGTCCTCTGACTTTAATTGAGTCTGTGTTTTGCATGTGTTCACTGTATCTGGTCTTTGGTGGTAGATCACTAATTTTATACACAACATTCACACTTTACATATGCTTCAATTTCTGTCAACGCATCAGCAATTTCCACTGCATTAAACCAAAGTAATTGCCACCATATGCTCCGTTCCAATGTAATATCTGTAAATCAGGATGGATTTACTGAGAAAACAATACGTCACATACATTACTTTCCTCAGCAAAAACACACAAAAGCAATCACTTTAATAATATTCCTATCTTACCTTATCTTATCGTAGCTTATCTTATCTTATTATTGTTACAAATAGCTTGTTTCAGATGGTATTTACTTATTTTGCACACATTTCAAGTCAATACAAATATGTTGCTCATTTAATACACTGCTTACGAGCAGATCGGTGTTCTATCCAAATCATTCTCAGTGTTTTCTTGTGCTCCCTGAAACAGTGGCAGAACAACCAGGCCATTTCCAAATCATTTTGTGTGTTTATTAAATCTCCATCTCTGTTCCCAGGCTTGCACCATTAACTATTGTTCAGCATCACAACATAATTTTCTCCACATCCTTATTGAACAGTAGTGTTTAATGTTTCTAATTCTCAGAATGCTTGTTAACACAGAGAGTCAGCTAATGGTCCTGAAGAGCACTAGCACATCTATTAACATTAGTGAAAACTAATTGGCAAGATAATAAGCTCAGTGGCAGGAAATGAGACAATGTTTGTGAAGGGAGATGATCAGAACACAAACATACTGAGGGGATGCAGCACTTAACAATATGTATTTATTTGACTGCAGATGCATGAGCAGCAGGCAGATTGTAACCATAGAGAGGATATTTTTTGGTGAGAAAAGAGCATATGTTGGTTTAAATTAATAACCATCACTTCGAAACTAGAAAGCATGTACGTATCCACAAGGCAGTGCAACTGTCTAAAGTTCTTTTAGCAATTACCTTTTTGAATTTTATTTTTTAAGTCTGCAACATTACAGCATATGATAAAGGCAAAAAAGTCTACCCCACCCCACCCTCCCAAAAAATAAATAAATAAATAAATAAATAACTAAAATAAAAAATGCCTCAGGAGCTGAAAGGTCTGTGCATAGAATTTAAAGTAAGTTAACTCCAAATATTCAGACATTCACTCTACAGAATACTTAACAGGAGAAAATCAGACTAACACCTGTTGAGAATAGCCTTGGTTGACAAATACATTCACATGTCTATGTAAAGGGAAACACTGATTTTCTTATTTTTACTTTAATTTTTTTTGCTGTACTTTTCACAGTAATGAAATACTTTGCCTTTCAAAAAAATATTCTCTGTCTGAAAGCAACAAACCTTTTTGTTGTTGTAGGTGTTCAGTGTCGATAAATTATCACATTCAAAACATTTCAATGGAATTTTGTAATTGCACTTTTTTTCTGCATGTTACAATTTCTCTTTGAAAGGGTTTTTTTTTTCTGTGATGTTGTACTTACCTAGAACAGTCAGGTAGGCTTTGGCCGTTCTGACAGGCATGGTGAAGAGTGAGCAGGTGTACATGCCTTCATCGGAAATTGTGATGTCACTGATGCTGATGGTCAACTCTGTCCACGATGCACGTACCAACTCGATCCGGTTGTCCCTCAAGGCTGGAAAACAGACAAAGACATTTATTAAAGTGAATAAAGGAAAACTACTGTGATCAGGGCTGTATCAGCAGTGTTTTCTGAGACATTACACTCAGTGCTAACTAATACTAGACTGTAGTGTCCTGAAGTATAAAATATTCATATCTGTGTAATATATAAAGCAGCATGGCTTATTCTCTTTTGGGGTGGGGGGGTGGGGGGGTGGGGGGGGTTGCCTTAGGTGTAATACAATGGAGATGTTTCACAAGCACATCTATGTTTACAGCCGTTCACTTTGACATTTTCCACAATGACATTTCCCACTATTATCTGGTTATTACATTACGTGTGTGTGGCAATAAGGGGCAGATGACTTTTCTTGCATTGCTAGAAATAATAGAAAACTGCATGCATCTTCAACACTGATGAACACTATATGAAACTATGCAAACTAAGAAAGAGAGGACAGAGCAGAGGAGGCACAGTGGAACAATTTACCACATGTTAAATGGCAGCAGCAGAACAGAAAAAAAGCCACAGACACAGCAAAACAGAAAAGAGAGAACTTTCCCAGGCAGCATTAAGGTTACTTTTGCGGTTACTGTTTCATGTGATAGTAAAATTGTGCATTCTTTTCACAACCATTTGAACCACATACGATTTGTCTCACCCGACCACAACACTGTTACTTTTACAGAAATCCAAACTTATCTTAACAAGAAGAGCTACAAATCTCTCAAAACTTGCAGGCATAAACACGTACATTTTCCATTATATTTAGCTCTCAGCTTTAATTGTTTACCTTCTGTACTCAAATGTGTGTTAACTGGAGCCTAACCAAGTCTGATAAGATAAAAGATTGTATGATTATAGCTTCTATTACAGAAAAAGCACATTTAAAAACCTTAAGGATCCAAAAGTGTCCCCGATAGTGAACTTTGTGCTGAATCAGAAAAGGCACGCTTCAGTGAACCTCACCAGTACAGTACTTTTGGAAAGCTTTGTAGATGTTTTACCTATATATATGAAAATGTAATCTTCCAAAAGACATAACAGGAATGAAAATCAATAATGAGACTAATGAGAATTTGGCAAGATGTGAGTGTTGTAATGGATTTGCTGAAATTGGACAAGCTGAAAGACCCAGAGTACATGTGTCACAGCCATGATCCTGTAAGAATCTGCACCGAGTGGCACCTTGAAAATGGCTGCACTCATTCCTGAGGAACATCATCAGATACAAGCCCAAACGCACAAATGCTTTTTGTACATCAACAAAAGACTATGTGGATTGTTGACTTTGCTAACAGAATTGATTCAGTCTATTTATGTAGCCTTGGCTTGTCAAGAGATGTATTGAAACCTTCCTTTTGTAAGTACAATGCCTTTCTATAAACCTTATTTAATATGAGCAGCCAAGGCTACTTCGCTTCGTCTTTCACTATCAAAGTGACTCTGATGCATCTTGTTTAAGTTTGGTTTGAAGGTGTTTGTGTGTAAGTGTGTGTGGATTCAGCAGCAAAGAAGTATGATTGTTTGTACACAGGTGTTTATCTTCTCTTTCATGTACAACCACATAAAAGAAAAGTCTTATCTTATGGTAATGCATGAAAAATTATACAGAAGTACCAAGGTTTTGTACCCTCTCTACAAACATTAATAAAAATTAAAGGCCATTATGCTGTCTGTTGAGTATTACATAAAAAAAAAAAGTTCAATTATCTTTTTCTCAATATTTTAACCATACTGCACCTGTAAAGATGTTCATAATAAAAATCTGGGTTTCAAAGACAGAAAACATGTTCTATGCTCATTGTTTATGTTAATTTGCCAGCCTTCTTCTTTCACTTAAAGGAGCAAAATGTAGAATTTCTTCTTTCAAATATCATTGGGAGAATAATTAGAAGTGAACAGTATACGAGTAAAGCAGATTAATTTATAACCTTTCTACAATGTGTTTTTGTGGATTTTTTTGTTGATTTCTATCTCTTTCTGTTACCGCATAAAGACCCAGTGATACTTTTGTGGCAGGTCCCAAATAAATTTTTCCTCTACATTTAACATTTCTTAAGTGATTTCTCTCATTGATTGTAATATTATCCTCTTTGCTTTGCATTTCTTTTTAGTGACAATCATGTATTTTCCGATATTTAATTCACTGATCATATAGAAGTTCGTAAAAGCTCTAATTAAAGTTAAGAGTTATTATATCAAAAACACAAAAAAAACTGAGGAAAAAGTGACATTTTCAGTCAAATCTATCACTAACTGAAGTTAAACCCAGTGTCTCCATCCACTGTTATTGATCCAACTCCATGGGTTTTACCGGAGAATCAATATTGTTGAAGATGACGGTGTTTCCACATTCACTACAGAGCCTCTGAACGTTCAAATGGGTCATATCTGATGACCATGAAAAGATGACAAACTGCATTTTACACCAGTTATTTACATGTATTGATAGGATTAGTGGATCAACTGGTATTAAACAGTTTAGATCAGTAGATGATTTTGGTTGATAATTAGGGCTATAAGAAATATCGGTTCTGCAATATATCGCGATATTTCATTTCACAATACTGTATCGATTTTAAAAAGTACTGTATTGATATTTTTACGTATTTATTCAAATGCAGATATTGTGGAGGTTCATTTTTATTTTTCTGTTTTTCTTTTTTGTTTATATTTTATTTATTATTATTCAACACTCTTTTATTAAATAATGTTTGTTCCTTTGTTGGGATTGAACTAAAATACTGTTCTGATGTTAGTTCTGAACTAATAGAATGTCAACATTTGAACAGGATCTTAAACTGTAATGCATGTAAAACAGAATTTCAGTTTGAACACAGGAACATTTTGTGATATAACATTAGATCCTGTTGGGATCACATAAAAATGTGTTTAGTATTTGTGCAGATTTCTGGTGTAATTCAATTCTTCAAGGAAATAATCTTTTAAATAAGAAACAAAACCAATAAAAAAAAGTCCTTTTTAACAGCATCATGATATATCGTGATATATTGTATTGCGGTCCTAGTATTGTGATTTGTATTGTATCGCCAGATTCTTGCCGATACGCAGCCCTATCGATGATGGGTGTTTGGGTCTTTATGGGTTAAAATAAACTCTAGACTATCCATTTCTTTGTGTGTGTGTGGGGGGGGGGGGGTAAAAAAATCAGCAGGAGATCAAATAATTATTTCCCCCACTGTATATACTAAAAAAAGTTACACTGACAGGCCAGGGTATTTATGTGACCACTAGAGGGAGTAGTGAGTCAGTTTGTCAGTTTCCCACAGCGAGGAAAACAAACGCCACAGGGCCTTTGACCATAGCATCAGAAAGTAATGAGACAGGATGCGAACCACTGAACAAAAGAAACAAGGTTCAGAGCCAAAAAATGACAAAGTGATAAAAGCTGGAAGCACTGTTGTTGTTTTCACCACTGGACACAGCTCTGCATGAAAAAAATAGAATTACATGATGAAACCATAGTGTTTCTTCCTCATGGGTGAGTTTGATTATGAAGCTTATGGAGGTATAAAGTGTGTAGCGATTATGTTACCACGGTTGGCAAGTTTGCCATTTATTGATTCATGGTTCAGACTAAACTGTGACCTTGCTTGTATGATTCAAAACAGTTTTTTAGTGCAGCTATTGACAACACAGACAATATGGAAACCTTTGTATAGATTTAGAAGGTTAAGATTTGTGGTTTTATTGTGGCTGTTTCCTGTTTTCTGCAGAGATATGATATAATCCAAACTATCAGGTAACACAGCACACTACATAAAGACCAGCCAGCTATAGGTGTTTTATTCAATGATTAAAAAACGTCATGATATCATAGTACAGATGTGTGTAAACAATAAACTTCACACTTTATTCAGTGACTGATACAGTCTGTTGATACAGTGTTGATTTGTTGGTGGTTTTGGTCGACATATGTAAGTGTGTTCTGGTACACAACTTCCCTCTGCTGTATTGAGTTTTTAATTTCAACGATACATATAATCCCTTTAAGTTCAACAAAATGTGCTTAAAAGAACGTAACAAAATTAAGAAATGTGCAAATGATAGACCTTGCACAAATTACCCTGATGTTGTCTTTCTTAAGAATCAGAATCAGAATTTATTTGTCATTGCACAGCAGCACAATGAGATTAAAAGCTAAACCTTAAAGTGCGACACCATAAAACAATAAAAAGTAACAATAGACAATACAGTAGCAATAAATAATTCAAGTAAAGTGACAGTGCAAGTGCGTGATGGTAAATAAATAGCAAACTAGAAAAGCACTTAGAGAGTGCAGACCTCTGCCAAAGCAGATCAGTTGCCCCCCCCCCAATCACCACCAAAATTTAATCATTTGTTCCTTGTGCCAGTATCAACATTTCCTGAAAATTTCATGAAAATCTGTCCATAACTTTTTGAGTTATCTTGCTAACAAACAAACAGACAAACCCCAATGCAAACATAACCTCCGCCGTTACACTTGGCAGAGGTAACTAGAAAAGCACTCGGAGAGCGCAGACCTCCGCCAAGGCAGATCAGGCCCCCCCCCCAATCACCACCCAAATTTAATCATTTGTTCCTTGTGTTAGTATCAACATTTCCTGAAAATTTCATCCAAATCCATCCATAACTTTTTGAGTTATCTTGCTAAGAGACAGACAGACAGACAAACCCCGATGAAAACTCTGCCGTTCCTTGGCGGAGGTAATAAATAAATAGAACTCTATATATAATGAGTATAATCAGTTCATATTTGTATTCAGTGTTGTGATGGCTTTGGGATAGAAGCTGTTAACAGTCATTTCCGGTATTACTGCTCTACGGCCTCCAACTTCTAACTAACAAAGCTTTATAAACTCAAGCACAAGTTTGTTTAAAGTCTCCTCTCAGTCTAATAGCACTATTAAATCTTACACATGACAGATGAAATCCAATCAAAATGCTATCAGCGTTGTTTTCACCTACTTACAGCTGTAATTCGTCAGCCACTGGTAAATATTGAGCCCTTGAGGTGGCTGAGAAAGAAAGTGTCAGGCACATCAACTGCATTCTTTTTCCACTGCGTCTGTGTATGCATGCTGCAGTGATCACAGAACTGACAAATGTGAGGAAATGTCAGTAAGCACACTATCTCGTGTCATTCGGTCTGCCAGGGGACGGATAGATTTGCTTTTCCGGTTCCAGGCTAAACACCTACAGTAAACGGCAGTAGAGTTGTAATCAGTTTGGCTAAACGACAGCTGTTTGTTTATTATTACATTTGTTCTGTCCCGTCCTGTCCCTCACAGCATTGGTTATCACAACACGCTTTTCACAGAGCGTGAGCAGACATGACTTGTTGATATGTACACATGACATATCTTTAGGGATGGCAACACTGACAGTACATTACCGTTTGTGTGTGTATGTATGTAAGCATGCGTGACAGTCGATATAAGACCACCAAATTAGTTTTAGTCCAATGCTCTGCCAGTTCAAATAATAGCACTCTGAAAAGATAGTTATGTGCCATGTAATATACATGTATCTTTATTTACAGATATCCATGTGTGGCCTCATCACCTGTGACAAAGGACAGGTATTGTGAATAGATTTTAGACTAATAATAGATTCTCTTTGCTACCGCTTCTCTCTTTCTGTCAATCTCTTCATTTTTCTCCTTCCTCCCACCACTAGACCTCATTCTGTCGACTCAAGCAGCTCCACTAACCTGTGGATGTGTACAAGTTAAACAATACTCCCATTCAACTGTTGTCTTATTTGCTTTGGGCAAGGAAGTATGAGCAGGCAAATGTCAGAAAATACATTTGGTGCTGCTGGCTCGCTAGCTGTCGTGAAGCAGCTCTACTTGTTTTCCCCTTAACTCTCCCAACAGCCTGATTTGGGGATTTGTTTGTGTGTGTAAAATACAATATAACACATTGCATTTACTCTTGTTAAAGCGGAAAGAGATTGACTCAAAAGTACCCCTCTGCCATTGCGTGCTTAACAGAGCAAAGAGCACAGACACTGTTACATCTAGTGATTTTGATTATTAAGATGTGTGTCTGGATTTTTTTTTTTTGTTGTTGTTTTGTGATCCTATCATGTTTGAAGTGGTGTTACTCCATATTTAGTGGGTTCAAATGGAGTGTCTGGATAAGGATCCCCCTGGGATGGATTCAGGGTGGCTTTAGGAAACCGAAAGGCTACTAGCAAATGTATCATTCTACTTTGAATGCATGACTGAATATATTTATTTTGCTTCTGTACCTTTTTCATAAAGAATATTTCAGGGATAATCTCAATTACCTGGAATACCAGCAAAAAAAACAAACTTGTATTAAAATATATCATTATGCACTTGCTAAAATAACAAATCTACAAGTTGGCGAAAACTTTTTCACAGAACTGCATATTCTTACAAAGTGAGTCAACATTAAATTAAGCTTCTTATTTATGTTTCATTTAAACCATTTTACATTACAATCCATAGATTTTACAGTTTAAAGCTTTTTGGAAACATAATAGGCACAATTCATTTTCACCTCCTCACTAATTTCAATCCATTTTTTGACTCCCAAAACTGAAACACATCCATTCTATACTCTTGTGATGACAAACAGCTCTCTTAAATTATACCCTCTCTTAATCTAAAAAGAATATTTGGATCTAAATAAGAAGGTTTTTGTTCTAAACTCAGCTCAGTCGTAAGAGTCAGAGTTAGGTCTTCATGCACTAAAAATGAGACAGTGTTTTGCTTCTTTTTCTTAGTTTTTTTACATTTACATGCATGTAAATCTGAAAAGAAAAACAAACTTAGACTACAGTCTGGTGTAAACTTCAAATGTTTTGTAAAACAGTCCATATACTGTATAGTCAAGACATTTTTTGAAGTGAGAAAACATCAGTAGTCACTGTTACACAAGCAGCTCGCATTTCTTTCTTTTTTTTTTTTTTTTTTTAATTTTTCAGTTCCACATACTGTGTAGTCCACCCCCAGATTTCATCCTCTCAGTGCCCTTGCAGTGTATGTAATCCTTTAAAATAAGACCAGTGTAAAAGGTTGGATATCAACAGAGACAAGAAAAGGAGAGGAATGTATCCTTTGCTGTCCATCTGTAAGGGTGCTGTTGCTGTTAGCCATCCATTAGAGACCATTAGTGCCAACAGATGTACTCACAGAGGACGGAGAAGCTGCATCAAAGACTGACTGATTTTTATTTGAAAATGAGAACTTGCTGAATATCTAGCTACGCGTTTGCTTATTTAGCCTCACTGTCTCTCCCTGTATGTGTATAAAAAGACTGATCAATACTGCACAAATTCTGATGAATTTGTTTATGTAACAAAATGGCCTATTTGCCTTCATGTACAGTATTTTGCTGCCTATAACGCAACAAAAGCAGAAGGTGTATGTGGGTATGTGTGTTGTTGAAGAAGACAGTGAGACAGAGTTGCATTTTTTAGATTTGATTGCTTTACTCTCTGTAGATCTAATACAAAGCACCTTTGGAGATGACAACTTCCAGAGTTCACAAAAGTCGATGCAGCCTGATATTCACAGAGATTTCTCATCTAATTACAGTCAGAGTGCTTATGACCAGAGACTCAGAGGAGCTGACCGTGTTAAGGTTCGAACAAATACATCCACATCCGATCAGATATCAGAGTAAATGGCACCAAAGCCACAAAATCCAATGATGCCAAACAGCGTGCTCCGAAAGGAACAGAACAAAGGGGAAAAGTGTCAGACATTTCTTCGTAATATATGGAGAATGAAAAGAAGGGAACATCGTTGAAAAGAAAAACTGAGACGGAGCAGAGCTGCTGAAAGAGAAGGTCAAAGACGTCTTGTTTTGCTTAAATGAGAAGTGACGTTTTTATTCTCAGGGAAGCTGTTCAATAGAAAGTGACTAAAAAGCTTCAGACACAAATTCTGTATGGCAAAAGTAAATACAGTTCATCCACATATTTGTTGCACCCACTGCCTGACGAACGACTGGCTACAGAGAAACGAACTGATTGTTTTTTTTGTCCTTTGTCTTCTGTGTGCTTAGATGCAGCTTGCATGTGTGTATTAAAAAAACATCCCGGTCCATTTGCATGCTTCATCTCATTTGCTGCATTGGATTTGAAAGCACTGCTGTGGGCTGCTCTACGACTGTTTTGCTGATGCCTGCTGATGTGCTCAGGCGCGCTTCAGTTGTTGTCAGTACCTCAGCTGAACCTTAGGAAAAGCAACATATTTTAAGAAGCTTCCAAGCCATGGATATCTGTTTCTCAACTTCCATTTTTTTTGGCTAACATTTCACCATACTTCACAATGCCACTGCCCAAAGAATACCCTGCCTTCATCTTAGCAAGAAAAATCCAAGTGATTTCTTTCTTTTTTTGCATAAGACCAAGGAAATAAAACCAAAGGTGTGTAAAATGACTTCGGAATCCAAAGAGTGTTCTTTCAACACAAATAATAACAACAATAATAATAATAATAATACATTTTAGTTATAGCCACTTTTCAGGACACTCAAGGTCACTGTACAAAATTGTTAAAATTTCACACAATTAAAATTTCACACATACATATAAGAGTGCTTCTATGAAACTGGGTTAATTTTGGTATCAGCTTTTTAGACCCAATAATAAAAGAAAAATCTAGACATATTTACCCTCAGGATGTACCTAACGATGACCTCAGATAAATGCAAAAAAATTATACTCTCGCTTTGAACCATCCCAAAATTAATGAATTTTTAATAAAATATTGTGGCCAAAAATAGGACCAAAATTGGGACATGAAAAGCTACCCAGGTGTCAGTGCATTTGATCTGGAAAACATCACTTGAAATGGTCTTATATATCGCTATAAATAAAGAAACTGTTAAATTTGATGATCTTAGTGGTTTTTCTAATCCAGACACATGGGTTTTTCATGAATCTCAGTCTCATTCCAGGTTTCGTGTGTAACCCATCGTGTCCACTGGCATTACATGCAGAACCTGCCCATTTTAACACAAATAAATCACCAGTGATTTTGGAACAGCATAATTAGTTTGATTCCCAAAATGTACCTTTGAGAGAATAAAAAGATATTTAAAAAAAAAAATAGCAGGGCATAATTTTTGTGTCCTTTTTACCATGTTACATGCACATTTTTGTATAAAAATAATATAAAAATGCGTGTTATCTGAAAAATTGTTTCTCTTTTATCTCAGAAAATATTTATTTTTTAAAATAGACCCGAAGTGCTTCCAAACTTGCTTCATAACATTAGTCTACATCTGGTTTGAATTTTTAGCCCCTCTGTCCTGTTTTTAGGGACCAGTTTCATAGAAGCACCCATATATAAAACGCATAGGTACAAAAAAATGGCAGCAAATAAAAGAAAAACTATGGAATTGACTAAGCCTGTCTGAATAAATAAGTTTTAAGCATAAAGAAAGATCTTCACATTTAGCTTAATTCCAGTAGCTAACAGTACACCACTGCAGCTTTGTTTGAACCACATAAACATACAGATGGTCATCACAAACCACCTACGTATTTTATGTTTACTTGCTGAAACCATATATTCATACACAAATAGTATACAACAGGTGTACGAGGCTACATACCATCAAGGAAATGCAAAAGGAGTATAAAAGGTAATTCCATTTCTACATATGGAATGTGTTTATTGCATGGGCATACAGGGTGCATGTATAAGTAAAGAACCATGACTCTAAACCCACTCATTTTAAGCCTTTAATATTTGCACTTTCCCCTTTATGGCTTTATTTTCCTTGATTCCTTCTATACCTTGCCCTTTCCTCTCCTCTTCTTTCCTTTCTGCTGCCCTCCCCTCTCCCCCTGTCCCTTTATCTAACCAGAGACAGTATGTATTAGTATAGAAACCTGGCAGGTGTTTGCTCATTCAAGTGACACAGTTTTATAATGAGAAAAGTGCAAATTTCAGAATATACATTCAGCTGCCTGAGTCGGGATGTGACTGTTCTCTTTTCCTTGTCAACAACCCGTCTGGGGACTTGAATTTGTGTGTGCATGCAACTGCAAGTGTGTGTGAAGTTGTGATAGCAAGAGAGAAGCAAACAGGGTGCAATGTTTATTGAATACCTTAATGTATATTCTGTATCTCAGCCGTTCCTCAACCCCCATTATCTACTTTACTTTTCTGAGGTGCACGGGCTTTCTTAAATATAAAATGTTCCATACACTATACAATAATTGGCTTGTGGAGATTTTTCCTGTGACAGAAATGATTTTCTTTCATCAGTTTCTACCTGCCATGCTGAGTTCAGTGGGACACCTCCACCAGCCCTACTTCATTAAGCCCTTCTGAGAAGCAGGTCAGTGAGGAGACAGCTCCTGCCTACAAACCCTATTGTATTTTGCAGAGGGATACATTTTCCCCTCCAGCTCAAGAGGAGAAGCCCAGGTACCTAGTCTATTAGGAAGTGTCTATTTTTCTAGGGTAACCACAACAGCTATCCTTCAAGATGACTTTGAAAGGTTTTGAAAAGAAAGTAGACAATGTTTGTACGGCCACCACTTCATTTTAATAAAGCCAAAATTCTATGAAAAACAACTATTAATTTTCAATTCAATTATAAATACAGTTTCTTTCTCCCCCCAACTCTGTGCTCCAGAACTTTCTCCTGGAAGAGAAAAATGAATAAGCCTGCCATAACTGTGAGCTAATTATTTCCCTTTGCCTCAGGTATTTTTCTCTACCTTGAAAATGATAAGTAGCTCCACTAATAAAGGCAGTAATAACGGGATCTATCGCTTCATTTGACAATGTATTCTCTCTCACAGGCTAACCTATGCAGCAGAAGAAACAGAGCTGACATTTGCTTGACACCAGTTTCTCTGATCCACAGGCAAAACACACAATCAATGACAAGTATGCAGAGCTCTTCTTTTAATTACTTGTCTGCTCCTCTAAATACAATGCAAGCGTAAATACTTGCTAAAAGCTTTTATCAAAAACTAAATGTACCACAGACATGTGCAAAGAGATGTGACAATGAAAGAAGGCGCAGAATGCTCAAGGTCAAATAAGAAAGTTTGCCTGTGTCATTCAGAGGTGATAACTGCGTCTGAAAGCTCTCATAAAATGCCTCCTTAATTCCTCTTCTTTATCCCACCAAGGCCTACATTCCGTCTCCTTTTTCCTCTTTTTCTTCCTCTAATGTTTTATGGTCCTTGTCTTGGAGAGAGGGGACTTGTTAGGGATCTTTGGAGATTTACAGTCAGGTTTTTTCTATCAGAGAGAACACCGTACCAATCTTCAGGCCGATATGAAAGGATGTTTCATAGAGGCACTATTCCAGGAAAAAAAAAGACAGCTGTCTCAAAAGTTTAACTTTCTGCTAAGATTAAGTTTTGAGAAAAAGTTCTGCTATCTGTTTAATAAAAAGTCTGTCAGGCATTTCTTATGTTGTTATTTACTTTGGAAAACTTTTAAAAGCCTATCCCCTAAATTGCTCAGGCACAGATATTCTGAATGCATCAAAGCTTTCATGGTTGCATACTGGGGAGGTAGGATCCTTGACATTCCACATGCACACGTATATGTGCGCTTACAAGTATACACACAAGTACACAGACACACACAACAGCAAACAGCCAGCAAATTGATTCAGACAGCAGAATATTTGACATCTGAGGACCAAATAGTTTCATATTCAGCAGCTTGGGGCCTAAAACGATCACTTAGCCCTGAGCTGTTCACCCATAACACTAATCTTAATGTTTAAACAGATTCAATCAATCTGCAGATGGTACAGAGATGCCTCAAACAGGTAGGAAAGCTGGCAATTTCACAAGCAGCAGCAGCAGCATCATCACATGTGAATACTGTAAGTGCAAGAGATATTTAATATTGCATTGTAGCGTATTTAATATAATTGTAATGACATAATCCTTGAGCTACTTTGTATTATTATATTCTTATCCTTCATTATGTTTTTAATTTGTGGTACACAGGATAATGTGCAATAGAATGTCCTGTTGGAATAATTAAGTGCAAGATTGCCAGAAAACATTTCTGCTCTACAATAACTAACTTTATTATCATAGAAAGCTACAAATATCTATAACACACATAATAAAATCTGATGCCACCAACTAATTTATTTCAACTCAATATGACACTTGGAGCAATTTTGTGAATAAAAAATATTACCTCTACTCCTATTTTCAGCTGCACAAGTGTCACAATTAAAAACAGCATACCATCCAGCATCTAACATGAAAGTCGGAATATGAATCATGTTTATTTTGGATGCAGCTATCGTATGTTCAGCTCTACCAATTACGTGTTTGAAGTAAACACAGACAGTTTTTCTACAACTCTACTATACTAAGAAAGAAGCAGGAAAAACATAGAATGAAAAAAGTGAAATACTGAGCTGAATAAATGATTAAAATGCCATACTTTAGCCGGAGCTCATTTTGAACACAGTCCACTAAATAGGCCTACAAATTCAGCCTGGAAAGTAATTACACATAGATTCTTTCTAGTATGGGAATATGAAAGAAATTGTGATTAAGTTTCATTGTAAAATTTCTCCATCTAGAAAATAAAGCCATTATCAAATCTTGAATTACGCGAAACCTAAGAGCAATTTGTAAGAGATATTAACTTCTTTTGAATCGTATGAAAGAGAGAATCCCTCTTGCCCAGTGCTCATCTCTCTCACACAGCTTAAGTCTCTCAGTAGTAAGTGACGGAAAGGACAAAATTGGCTACTTCCAGGACAATGACTTATTTGAAATTCAAACAACTCTTCACAGTCATCGCGGCACCTTTGAGAGGAGTGGAGACAAGAGGAAACTCTTTCATCCGACTAAATGTCTTAGAGGTGAGCCTTAGCCCTGACATTAAACAACAACAGCAGTGGAACCGGCTCCACTCAAAGGACTGTAATGGAGTCAGCTGCTGCATCTGTCTTTGAACAAGCAATGCATTTATGCTAATGCCACTCAGCTGACTTTAATAGAGAATGTAAGTGACATTTTCCGCGATCCAACCCATGCACACAACAATCTGTTCAATAATACAGACATCATTATCATTATTATTAGTTAGGCTTGGCTAATATTTAGCACATAAGAATGCTATATGATAAAAGTGTAAAATTAGATTATGTTATCATCTAGTGCAGTTTTAAGTTACCATTTTGTTTTGTTCTCATTCTCTTGATTATAATTTGTTGGCATTTCTGTTTTTAAATTGTCATTTACATGATCGAAATAAAGATATCAATCAATCAATCAATCAGTCAATCTTGTTGCAATGTTTCAGTCACATATGGGTGCTTCTATGAAACTGGGTTCATTTTGGTACTTGGCACTTTGCCAACTTTTTAGACCCAATAATAAAAGAGAAATTTAGACACATTTCCCCCCAGGATGTACCTAATGATGACCTCAGATAAATGGGGAAAAAAAAATATATGCTTGCTTTGAGCCATCCCAAACTTAATGAATTTTTAATAAAGTATTGGGGTCAAAAATAGGACCAAATTGGACATGAAAAGCTACCTAGGTGTCAGTGCATTTGATCTGGAAAACATGGCTTGAAATGTTCTTATATACCGTTCTAAATAAAGACACTGTGTTAAATTTGACGATCCTAGTGGTTTTTCTAATCCAGACATGCAGGTTTTTCATGAATCAGCAGTCTCATTCCAGGTTTTGTATGTGGTTTTGTATGTAGCCCATCATGTCCACTTGTGTTACACGCAGAACCTGCCTATTCAAACATGAATAACTGGTGACTGATTTTGAAACAGCGGTCAGTTTTGTGAAACACTCTGCCTTGCATAATTAGTTTGATTCCCAAAATGTACCTGTGAGGGAATAAAAAGATAGTGAAAAAAATAGTAGTGCGTAATTTTCTTGTCCTTTTTTACCATGTCACATGCAGATTTTTGTATAAAAAAATATGTAAAAAGAATCTAAAAATGTGTTTTATCTGAAAATCAATTTTTCTCTTTTATCTCAGAAAATTTACTTTTAATATAGACCCAAAGTGCTTCCAAACTTGCTTCATAACATTAGTCTACATCTGGCTTGAATTTTTAGCCCCTCTGTCCTGTTTACAGGGACCAGTTTCATAGACGCACCCATATTCTTTCTGAGTCATGTCTAAAAAGTAGGTCCTAAATATTCCAGAAACAGTTATTTTCTTTGACTAATCGTAACAGAGCATATTATGCAAAAAGTTTGTGAGATATGGTTGTAGTGAGGTTGTTTTGAGCAACTGCGTGCTTGCCCTAATCCCCATCTTCTTCCTCCCAACAGGCAGCATGGAAAATTAATCTGAAACCTACTGTGCTCAAAGGTGTTTGCAGCTGAGACATCTTTCCTTTCTCGCACTGCCAGTGGCACTTTGGAAACACTCACCATCTCAGTGTGAGACGGTCATCAGCATGTGCATCTGAATTTGCAACATTCAGCAAGACAACTCCCAAAGTGCACACTTCGACAAAGCCAACCCAAAACAACAACACAATTCCGGGGCCTCGGTAGTATCCCTTTGCTTTTCTGATAATAAGAGAGTCCTTGGCTGCTTTTTTCATTTCCCCTCTCAGAGCTCGGCAGTGGAAATGCCATGAAATAGACCCCCAAGCCTGAATTGAATTTGATGTTCAATGCGGCTCTTTTACTGCTGTTCTTCCTGAGAAAAGGTAGGTAAGTGAAAATAAGTGAATGGATGAAAATTGGAATGGTGCACTCATGCACGGCTTCACTTACAAAAACTACATACAGTGCAGTCGGTCACGTGCACAGTTACACATACAGTACACAAACACAAACACACAAATTCACAAGGCAGCCCGGTGGGCAGAAGGATAATGGAAGAAGACTGTGTAAATCCCATATGTGCTTAATCCAGACACTTATAAGGGAGTGTGATTCATACTCTATTACACTCCACTAATACAGCTGAGAGATGTACAGTGCAATCAATTCAACAGAACCGACAAAAAAAAACACCCATGAATCCACTTTATTTGGACTTCAGTGAACACTGTTGGAAGGCCCCCCCTGCCAAAATAAACCATTGAATAGAGGTTTGTGTAATAAAAAACAGCATTTCCTGCCAGTTGTCTCTATGCATGCTAGATGATAAAAGCCATTATAATTTTACAGTAATAGAACTTTGGCATTTAATTTCCTCTTCTTAATATATAAATTGAAAATAATAAAATCAAGTGGGTCAAATGAGTTGACTCATTTACAATATGTGTTTAAGTGGTACTACTGTCTACTGTTTTCCACTGCACCATCTAACTAGTGTGATATTATTTCTTCATTTTGGTCTTTTGTAGCAATAAAAACACACACCATACTTCATAGAAAATTGGCTGATGAGCCACATGCACCACTTACTGAAATGGTTTTTAATGTTTTTCTTGCTTAAAATGTTCAAGTGGACCTTTGATTGTTTTTATCCAGTTTATTGAATGTCATTTTAATACACAAGGCCACAGAGTTGTACAATTCAAAACACAGGTGACAAGGTTTGTTCTTTTAAGTGAAACTTAGTTTGTATTGTTTGAGCTAGCATCAGCACAAGCTAAGTACTGCAAGGTTGCAGAGAAGGGCAATTGCACAGCAGGGTGAATTATGACTTTGATGGAGAGTGGGCTGTTTCTGATGCTTCAACTTGATTTCAACAACCACTTGAAAGTAAGTAATAATTGCTGCTAAAAATAACTGATGCCACATCTTAGAGGTTTTAAAGAAGGAAAGCAAGCCATGTATTTAAGATTTCAATAGCCTGTGCATGCTGTCAATACAGCACAACACAGTGAAAATGAAACAGTCAAATGAAATGTGTGCGACAGATACTCTGACACAGCAAAAGAAAAGCAGCAGCTCGTTCAGCTGACAAATACAGAGGAATATGGAGGGGATTTTTCACCAACCTAAAAAAAATGTTTCTTTGTGTTTCATTGTAGTTCTGCCAGCACAGACCTAACAAACTGAATATTTTGTAGTGTACTGCTCCTGCCACATGTGTACGAGGGTCACTCAGTCTTAAACTTACCTTTCTTGTCCCCGAAGAAGAGTGTCTGCTGTGCTGGGTTTGACCACTGGAGGGAGGTGTTGTCATTGTACTCCACACGGCAGGTCATGTTTACCGTCCCACCCTCTGTCACCGTCATATTCTGGACCAGAGGGTACTGACCACTGAGGCCTACAACATAATAAACAAGAGACATGGGTAAGAGGAGATGAAGATGCACTGGGAAGAAACAGAAGGAGGAAGACAAAGATAAAGACATATAGAAACAGATGGTATATCTGTTTGGTTTACAGGTAGGACAACAAACACCATACAAATGAGATACCAAGTGAGGCGCAAAACAGCACACGAATAAGAAATATGGTTTGCATGAGAAAAGGTTTGAGGAAATTCAGGTTAAGAAATCCACCCAAATTATATTAAAGACTTGACTTCTACTGCTGTGTGCTGTTAAATACTGTTGTAAAACCAAAACCCGGAGAGCTCATTTTCAGCACCATGGATAGGTCACATTCTCCTGGCTCTGCCAATACAGTAGCTGCTTTTTCAGGACCATGGACAGCTCAGTCTGGTCTCTGTGTTGAGTTTGTATGAGGGAAAGCTGAGAACACGAATAGCCACAAATCTATCCCTGTCCCCATCCCCAGAGGACACATTTTAAAGACTAGGTGAATAAAGGCTTAGGTAAGAAAGATTATTCATCTCCAGCGAGCTCTACCTTCTTAAACCACCATGCCTCCTGGTGAGGATCATAAAAAAAGCATATAAGGAAAGACACAAGTAGGAAGTTTTAGGTTATTTTTGAATATTGGAGCTTCAATTTTGATATGATTCTTTTTTTTTTTTTTATACTATTCCATCCACACTGACAAACATAATATGTTGCATTGCACAGTATCAGCAGGCATTTTTGTGCTTTATCCACATCGGTTAATGATCACACCGGTAGGACAAAATAAACAAATTCTCAGACAGTAATTGTTTACTGCAGGTGAGGCACAGCCCATCACCATGAGACCTGAAATGAAGAACATGTTGAGAGGAGAGAAGATGAGGTGAAGGAGGAAAGGAGAGGTAAGTCAAGGAGCATGGGTCATTTCCAGTGTTGATTAAGGCCTCCCGAGGTTAATCATGCGTGTGAGAGATAGAGCAGGAAGAGTAGGGGAAACGGAGGAAAAATGGATCTCAGCGATGGGAGGCTAGAAATATGTTTTATTCATGAAAGTTTTGGATGAGGCATGATCTGCCAATGATTTACCGTTCTCCTGCGCCTGCCCCTGCTCTCTTTATTACTTCCTCTCTTTAAATCACTTGCTTTTTCTCATTTTTTTCGCCCATGCAGTTAGGCAACAGACAGTCTTTTGTGTTGGCCACAATGGTAAGATAATCGTTAAATGCCGAGCTAAAAAATGAGGTCTGATTTCAGATTGAGGTGCTCCATGATATGACATAATCTTAATACATCATATTTGTTCATTATTATAGTGGATGTGATGGTGCAAAATGTCATTGAAGAGGAAGCTCATTGAGGATTTGCTGAAAATATC
Source organism: Sphaeramia orbicularis (assembly GCF_902148855.1). Lineage (NCBI taxonomy): Eukaryota > Metazoa > Chordata > Actinopteri > Kurtiformes > Apogonidae > Sphaeramia > Sphaeramia orbicularis. Next base: position 30,113,283 of record NC_043970.1, read on the forward strand.
ATCTGCTGGTTTGTTCTACCAATGATTGACTTTTGACAAACAAGACAACAAGAGTCTTGAGTGATTTAATGGTGATGGGAAAATGCTTCACATGGCACTCAGGATAATTGGTACTTGCCAGAATGCACTGAATTTGCTTTATATGTATGCAAATTTTTATTAAAATCATAACACCACTGCACTAACACTATGAGGACAAAAGTCTTGGGACACAGTGAATTCAGTTACAAAACCATAATGATAAATACATTATTCTGTATTGCAATAAATATCACTGCAATAAACTTCTTCTTTTTTTTAATCTTTTGGGTTAATTTTGATTACATTGTCATCTATACATGCAAAAATATTTTTACTTAATTTTACTTGATGGATTTGATGTTCTACCTCTAGATTACTGAAATACTTTGTGATATTCTTACCATAAAAAAATCATCAAAAAATCAGCCCTTGAACTTAAAGGAAACAATAATAGGACACTTATCATTATTGAAAACAACTGGGATAAACATTTTTACTATGATAATATTTCCCTTATAACATGATGTAGGTGTGACATGTATTTGTGTCCATATTGTGAAATTGTACAGGACTGCAAGTTGTAAATATGTGGACAAATCCAAATAATACAAACATTATCTGCCAGCTTTCACATTGCCTTCAGTTCTTTCATGTTATGTTATTTTATTTTAACGAAATAGCCTCAAGTATAGAAGTATTGGCAAGTACAAGTTTTATTAACAATATGAGGATTGACAGACAAACAAACAAAAAGGAGCCTTTGATATAATCCTCTCCTCTCCTCTCCTCTCCTCTCCTCTCCTCTCCTCTCCTCTCCTCTCCTCTCCTCTCCTCTCCTCTCGCTAGTGTCGAGACAACGTTACAATAGTCTGGGGATCCCACTGCTTAAGCCCAGCGTCAGTGTCTGGTGCAACATGTCCAGTGGGACTGAAAGGGCCAAAGGGGGCACAATGATGGTTATATTAGAACAGTGCAGTTCTCTGTGCGCCTAATTGGCCAGTAGAGTAGGCTCTTCCCTTCTCCCCTCTGGCCACCCAGACCTGATTTAAATGTATCTCCTGAGGGAAGGAGGCAGCTGTTCTCTCCTGATTTCCATGTCTAAATTTAGTTCCTTCCCTCACTTCAGCTCCAACGTTTTCTCCTACTTTCGGTCTCCTGCTCTATCTTTTCCAGTTCACATCCACTCCACTCAATTCCCTCCTTTCTAGCACCCCCTCCCTCCCCCCTCCCCCCCGCCATGTCCTCTTCTAGTTGATCCCCGAAGGTAGCATTTCTACTTTCTTTGTCTCTCATTTTCATATTCTCTCCTGTCTCCTGGTGCTCTCCTAGTCTTTCAAATTTATTTTGATCGTGCTTCCTTACTCACATTCAGTGGCGCTCTATCTCTCATTGAGTGTTGGGTCAGTTTAATTGCCCTCCACTTGGACTGACTGACAAGATGAAGCTAAGCGAGGTCAACAACGTCCTCCTCTGTATGACATTTTGAAGTAATGACATAATGAAATTAATTTTTCTTTACTTATCTTGGAATAAACAGTAGCTGTAAAGCCTTTGAAATGACATGTACCATTCAGCCATGCAACACCTGATTCTTTGGGAATGGTGACTATTGCACTGAAATTTACAGCTGTCTCTAAACAAACAGTGCATCATTATACAAAATAATTTCCTATAGAGGCACTGAAGCAGAGCTAATTTACACACCTGCCATCTCCCTAGATATTCTGAATGGGACCGCTGAATACAAACCATTTCACCCTGAAAAGTGAAGCTGTCTTGCCTCCACTTCCCAGTTGACATATCTACCGGCTAATGATAAAGACTGGCTGCAGAGCTTCCCTGCAGACACCAAGACTCCCACTGCACAAAAGTACTGCACCCAACATTTCCCAAAACTTCAAACTACTACCTTTCTCCAATGCACACACCTGTGCTTCCAATGACGGTATTCATGACATTCACCTACACTACCTGTCGCTACAGCAAACTACCGGACAAATAATACACATAAGAGAATCGCAGATGCTTCCCGTCTACAACATGACCTTTTAAGCAAGAGCAGCTGAGTCTACTAACCTTTCTTATTTAGGCATTCAAGAAGCAGAGAATGAGAGAGAGATGCAGGCAGACAGACGGACAGCCCGGAGCAACTGACCTTTATACCAGGACTGCTGCTCAACTGAGCTGTAGAGCTATGATGTATGGCAGGGAATACAGGAATACAAAGTGGATAGAGACAGTGTATTGTCCTGATTAGAAGAATCACCTTTTGAACCCAATGAATTTGATGCAGACATGGAAGCAAGTTAAAGAGTAAAAAGAAACTGTTTCTAAAACGTGTTTTGAGTAATTGTACAAGTGACCTGGAACATGTGGTATAGTTTACCTTTTTATTTGAATTAAATACTTAATAGTGTGTTACAGCACAGATCATACTGCAGATTAATGTATAAGTAACATTTTGTGAGAGATTTAAGATTTAAGATTTAGGAAGATAAATGTGATTCATTCTACTAGGCAAATTCTTACACTAGTCAATGCCCCTGCTGCACTGATACAATCTTCTAAAATATATATTTGCATTTTTTTTTTCACCACAAATAAAGAGTCTTGGCTTAAAAAAACGTATTGTATATTTTATAAATGTATATTTCTAATTTAGGGTTTTTTTTTTTGTTTTTTTTTGTTTGTTTTTTTTATTGAAACCCTGTCTTTAAGTTACCTATAGATCAGACTCAGACTCGATCAATGGTACATGATAGAATAAAATGTCATTACCCAGGTCTCGGTTTTAGCATAAGATATAGAATAAAATCTAAAGTAGAATATATAAACGGTAAGTAGGGTACAATACAACTACAATAAAAAAATATGCAACATTTTGTTTTTGAAAAGGATAAAAAAATATATAATAAATTCTTAATATGCACAAAATTCACAGTATAACAGTGGAATAAAGTGGCAACGGTAAATAAAGTTCAGATTTGTCACCTTTTAGTGAGAAATAAATGTTTCTTCTACTGTATCTCAAACAAAAACTATAAAATCTTTTATTTGGTAAATATTTGTGGGGGTCCTTTGTGGCAAATCACCCATCAGCCACAGCAAATCACTTCCTCCAAGGCCCCTTAGCTGTTATAAATGGTCCCATGTAGCTACAGCATAATGAAGTAAAGACACAGATAGGATGTTTTAAACAGAAGCTGGTGCTGATACTAACTGATGGCTATTGTTAAGCTTCCAACATGGAAATACTGACTTTGACAGAAATAAAGGATTTGATTAAAGGATAAAAATCAGTCATCAGTCTGATGTTCACTTATTACCATTTATTCATGGAGGCGTTTGAGTTTGATTTACAGGTCAATAGCTTTCTGTTTTATAATAAAGTGGAAGAAATAATTTCAGGCATGACTAATGTCTGTGTTTTCAGTGTCAAAAGTTTTGGGGGGAGAGGCAAAGATGAGATTGGCTAATAAATCAGCTGCCTACCTTTTCCTGCTCCTACCTATCATTATTATATCGGCCTTTAAGAGCCCACTATCTTTTGACCTCTACTTTAAAATGTGACCTCGTGAAGCTCATTTCTCCGAATGCGTCTAACTCATGGGATCATAAATGAGACACAAAAGACTTCACAGGACATGACAGCTTTGCCATGACCAGTTAGTGTCCATAAGGTTACGCAGGTGGTTACACAGCTGGATACAGCAGCCTCTCAGACTGACTGAGTGTCAGGCAGCAGGGTGGCATCCTAGTGATTGCAAAAACCATTCAAGGTCAAGAGTTCGATCTTCTCAAAAGGTTTTTATGAATTTGTCAAGCAGCCATGTATTCTTTCACAGTATCCTTGAGGGAGAAAACACATCACCAAACCAAGTGAAATATATGCGAGCATGAGAGAAAAATATTTAACGTAATAAAATACAAATGCACTAAAAATCATGCAGGGAAGGTTATTTTTCTTGGCAAGAACCAACATGAAAAACAAAATGTTGTCAGTCATCTCCTGGAACAAAAGCGAACATACAGCATCAGACAAGTGCATCAGGCCTCTCTCTAGGACTCTTCCTCCCACTGTGACAATTTTCACACAAACTCCTTCCTTTTTCTCAAGAACATGTCATACACAGTCCTGTACCTTTCTCTTTTGGATTGACCTTTTTTTAGCGCCTTCCGTCAGCATGCATCTCAAATCCAAATTACATCTTGATGTGATTTATCAACATTTTATAACACTATTACATGTGGCATGAAAAATGAGCCTCTAGCATCCACAGTGAAATTAAACTGCTCTTTCCTATGAAAAAATGGTAATTGCCATGTGCTAAAACTATACATTAGTCCTTTTAAACAAGAAAACAGGTGAGGGGGTTTAACCATGCAGTATGTGATTTATCTTTAAAGCCTCTTTGAATTACAAGGGGAAAGTGAAATGCGACTGAAAATTCATGTTCAAAAGTAATTACAGGTCTGAACAACTAACTCTCATACATGTTAGTCATCAAGTCAGAACATTTTCGACTGAACATTAAAAGCGATGGGGAAAACAAAATTACAGTGTACTTCCCTTTGTTGTGAACTATGTGAGAAATACTGTCTGTTGCCTATGATGCCATAAAGATGCCATTTGAAAATCTATTCATAATTTCATTACCAGTTTTCCTCCCTGTCTTTTTCTCACTTATGATAATACAACATACATAGTTGGGATTGATGTTTTGGTTTTTGTTTAATAAAGTAATGGTTCGATATATAAAATGTCAAAAATGGTGAAAAACTGTTTCTCAGTGCCCAATCTGATGTCTTAAGATGTGTTCTTCACTCAAAAATACAGATATTTAGTTACTTCCACAGAGTAGGAGCAAAATATTCACATTTAAGAAGGTGGAATTACAGAATTTTTTTTTTTTTTTTACCTTTTATTGACTAAATAATTAAGTAATCACTGCAACTTTAGAATAATGTAGGCAAGAATAACAGTTGTAGAATAATGTATTATATACCTATATAAAGCATGTAACATGTTTCATTAATGTACACCATCATGTAGAATGTATGATAATCACAGGAAAAGAGGATTATGAATATGTAATATAAAACCAGGTTTTAAAAAAATAACATAAGTAGTGCTATCTTAATAAATGAAGAAAATAATGGGTTCATTCAGGGGGAAAATGCTCGTAGCCCTAGTTATTAAGATAATAAATCTTACCACCATTTACCAAACTTTATTCTTTGTAATAATAACTATGCAGAGCATATATTATTATGTAAATAACCTGGATTAAAAACATATTTTTGTCTGTGAATGGGTTCACTCAGTTCTGGTATTATGGTGATAAATCCATTTATTTTACTGCTTTGTTACAGCTGTGTGTTGGTGGAGGAAATAATCTAGTGCATGTGTGTAAACATAATTGTGAACTAAACTTTCTCTTTTGATGGTGAGAAGATCCCTGCTGTGAGCAAATTGAATGCAACCCCTGCAGAGGGTGGAGCTACCTTTGTATTCAGTGTACAACCACCTCAGGACAGGAATTTCTGATCGGGAGATATGAAATTAATTACCCCGCACCACAGAGGACGGCTATGGCAGGGCTGTTGTCATTTACATACAGTAATTAGAGTGGGCAGCTGTTGGTGCTGCCATCACAAACTTGATGTCCAAATCACCCCTTCGTGTCAGGTCAGCATAATACCACCTATTTCTCTGTGGTTTTATTAGATGTTGTTTAAGCATGTAGTGACAGAGACGAGACAGTATGGTAACAGTGACAAGCTGTTAGATGGGAGAGGGAAGTCTTTTTGGTGTGTTACAGTGATGGGAGGAAGATGTGGATGTTTACTGCGTCCAGTAGCATCTGGGATTCTGGGGTGTGAAAGGTGTTAACAGACGCTGTTGAAGTAGTGACAGAACATCTAAGATGAATTTCTCCTATGATAGCCCCTTTCTTGTGTGTACAAAGCACTACAGCTAACAAACAGAGAACACAGCAGTTATTTATTTAAAAAAAAAAAAAAAAAAAAAAAGGACGAATCTGCCATAGCTCTATGTACTCAGGAGCTGATTCTATTTAGCAGATTTTATAAAACCCACTCACTAATTTCAACTGAGTGACCAGACTCTCTTCCACACACCAGCATTAGTTGCCCAGTGTTGCTGCCCTTGATTCAGCCACATCAGTTTAATTTTCTGTGCTTGAGCTGGAGCTCACTCTGTCCAGAAAGGCCGGAGATCTCACAATCCTTTCCGAGCTGAGGGCAGACATCTCATGGTTTTATGACAGAGGTAAACCTGGCCTTCATAAATACTTCATGCTCTGTTTTCTTCCAGCTGGCAAAAGCGAGCAAAAGAACCCGAGAGCAAAGGCAAGTTAGGTAAGGACACAAGTACATATTTTGACAGAAACGTGAAAGCAGGGAAGGAGGGAAGGGAATAAGCAACTAAGGCAAGTGCAACAACAAAAGAGCAGTGTCTTAAACACCTACTGCTTGCCAAAAGGAAAAATGTTTCACACATGGATGCATTTACTGAGATGCAAAGCAACTATGTGGAAAACATTGGAATAATGCAGCCTAGACATGAACACAACAAAAATCTGCAAGTTTGTATTTTCTTTTTGCCTGCACACACAGTGGAAGCTACTTACAGAGTCACTGTGACTCATATGGATCATTTCTAAGCAAATCCTTTTTATTTCACGTCTAGTAATCAAGTAGTCCACTTACATGTTCATGTTGAGTGTTTTCATAAACAAAAATATATGCAAAATTATTTCTGTTTGTTTTAAAAAATAAACCGTGGTGAAACATTGACTTCAGGGTAACCCGTCTGCAACTACCTACGAACCTGACGATGGACCATACTGAAAACACGGGGGGAAAAAGAATACATTTTCCCTTCATGAAAAATGTGTCTTCTCAAAGGCTATGACAAACTGAAAAATACAAAACAATGAGATGCAATTCCAAACTGTGTTGTCCCTCAGGCTATGTTCTCTCATAGCTGCCAGTGATGGAGATGGAAAACAAATGTGTACAAAGTGAAGGAACATCAGCTGTACAAATACTTAACTGATAAATGAGCTTAGATAAGGCAAATATTAGGGAAAAGTGCAAAATATCTAACATATAATTATACAAAATATATATTAACAATATATGGAATCTAAAAAAAAGTGTATATAATAGACTTGACATTACTTAAAGGGGTCATATTGTGCTAAACCCACTTTTATTAGTCTTTGGTTCATTTATTTGTGTATTTGGACCCTAATGGTTTAAAAAGTTTGAATTTGAACCCTCCAGGTGCTGCAAAGCTATCTTTATATTCATTTTGGCAAAAATTGAGTGGATTTCTACAACCTCCTTAATTTGTTGCATCTATAACTAGTTACGTCATGACATTTGCACATATAATGTCAAGACTTCTGACGAACATTTCTCCGAGTACGACGAGTATGACATAATGGTTTGTAAGCAGCAGCGGTTGTAGTCCATACTGCAAATATGTCCAAACTTCGAGCCGATTACCTAAAATGTTCAGTTGTTGGTTATATTAACGGGAACATGATAGAGTGGACAATCAACAACCTGGAGGGGGTGGGGCGTGAAGTGGCTCATATGCATTTAAAGGGCCAGCGCTCAAAACAACCTTTCTGGTGTCATTACTCAGAAATAGGGTTGAAGATGGACCTGTGGAGTTGAATTAATGAAGAATTCAGACCCAAGCATTGCATTTAAAGTTTATGTAGACCACAAGGAAATGTTTTAAAAAGCATAATTCCATTTAAAAAAAGCAGAATATCACTCCTTTAAATAACACCAATAGACATGTAAAAGCCATGAAATACCTTAAGACATTGAATGGCATGAATGAAAATGATGCAATAATTGTTAATTGTTGGCCATTTTATAAAAAGTGCGTATTCAGGAGACACTTAAAACTTCAGTAGACTCTGTTGAGCTCATGATGAGGGAAACACTGTTGCAAAGTCTTACTATATACTCATGTAATAAATACTTACAATAGTCAGGTAATCTACATGAGAAATACAAATAAAGACAAATATCAGGGCAAATAATGATCAGCTCGTAATAATCTTCAGGTATGTTTGTGGTGAGAGAGGCTTGTGTTACCGCTGAGAAGTACAAATTACACTAAATGTTATTTTCAAGTACATTTTTTTTTAGAAACAACAACTGTCTCATTTGTTTTATTTGCAGTACAACAAAAATACAAAAGTATGTGCAGTCACAAATATTTTAATGAACTACTATCCATGGGTCAAACAATACAAACTGGTCTGGTATATTCTACCAAATTACATAAATAGACATAAATGAATGAGGTCACAGAACTTAGATTTGTTGTGATGACTGAAATTCTCCATTTGAGAGGAGGAAATAAGCTGGTCTTCTGGCTCTTTTCATCACAGGAAGCAATTCATTTTTCCGCTTTCATACGGGGTGAAAGCTGGATGATCGCAGGCTAGGGTGGCATTCAGGAAGGAAATCAGACTAATCATTACTGCCACCCAAAACTCCCAAATTCCCCAAATCAACATGACACAGTGTGATTTTCTAATGTGTGGTGATGTGTTGACAGATACTGTTCATTTAAGAGTGATCTGGGGAAATGCTCCTCGCCCCAGGGGGGATCTGCAAGATTCAGTGAGCTGAAAGTGTGAGTTCTTAAAAACAGCTCTTATCATTTGGCTCATGTGACAGACTTATTTTGCGGTAACGCTCTCTAACCACAACTTAAAGTCAGGGCAGTGTCAGGGTTGACACTGAAGATCACTTCCCAAAGCAAAGCTCACACCAGTCTGAAGCAGCGTGAACACATTTAAGTACATAATCAAAGAAAATCTCTGTAACTTTATATGACAAGTGGGGATGATAAAAACCATGAACAGTGTATTTTAATGACATGCTAACCCATTTCACTATTTTACAATGCGAGTAATGGAAATATGCATAAAAATATCTGAATTTTCTTAGGAACATCAGTGGCCATTCTGTCCTTGAAAATGGTGTTAAAATTTATTCAGCATTCACTGTCCATTTACTGTATTACTACTTTAAATGTAGATATTATATTTTTTATTCTATTTCATTTCTACATCAGATTCAGTTTTCAAGAGCTGCAAAAAGTAATTGATGAGTCATATGTCAGAGTAAACTGTATAGAGTCATTGGACTATCATTTGCATTAATAAAACTAGCTCTAGTCTTTTTGGGTGTAATGACATTTTGCTTTGCAGACTGAACTACTAGGAGCAAAAATTAGATGGAACATTAATGGTAAATGGAAAAAAAAGGTTGCCACCTTACATTATTGACACACAAAAGAAACATATGCAATATAATGAGATTGCAGAACATATTGTAATATTTTCAAAGGTCATTTGATGATAACATAAGATTGGAAACAGAACTTACAGTTGTAAGACTAAATTGGTAAAGTGAGTTTTAACATAAATTCATTGTATAATGTCACTAAATAATCTGAACAGCTCTTATACCCCTGAGCAAAAACTCAAGAATTGTGAAAAAACAAACAAAAAAACACATATCTGATTATAAAGCATAGGTTGGGCTAGGCGATTTCACAATCTAAGGTCAATCAATTAATATATGACCCACTTTTCAGAGGAATCGCACCAATCGAGCTGTTAAAACCTTATAGTTTTAACATTTGCTTTACATGGCCTGTTCATTACTGTAATCATAGTATTTTACAGAGAGCATTGCATATAGGTGTGTCATTAACGTTGCTAGCACAGGTTGCTAGGCTATCGAGTTTATTTCAGACTGTTTTTAGTGATGCCTTAGTGTCTTTGATTGATTGATCGATTGATTGAATGATTTATTCCAAACATGCAATGAAATTTAACATATATGTGAACAAGTAATACATAAATAATAAAACAAAACTCAACACTCAAGACAATCTTAGAAAGAAGAACAGCACAATAATTTCATTTACATGCCCGAAAGGAGTGGGAAGAAATGCAATTTATTTAATCCCACCCCTTCTCCATAAAATATTAATCATATATATTTATCTCCCTCTTCCTTTTACTATTTTATATTTATTCACACATACACTCATATAGCCATATACACATGCATATGTACATATGCTTATACATATACACACATCATACACATCTTGCCACATTAATGTTAAGGTTTAGTTAATATTAACTGCAGAGTATGCGTAACATGTTATTTTGGTGCTACTTGAGGAATAATGAAGAATGATGAAGAATTACCACACATCTGTAAGCTGAGGGTCTGATGAGTCTGATTCATTTAAACCCTAAATTATACTACCAAGAAACTACTTTTGATCTATTATAAAACTTGGGAGGTGGGAGAAATTAGGGTGACACAGTTTAGATATTTAATGGAAACAGAGTCATACTGTATGTATAGGAAAATATCAACGAGTGTTTACTTCATCTAGATATGGTCAAAATAGTAATAATGTTGTTTTAAAATGCAGAAGTGCACAGTTTAGAGTCAGATAACAACACCAAAAATAATTCACACACAGCTTAAACCTCCAGAAACAAGAAACTAAACTAGAAGAAAACATGTAACATGCCTAGATTTTACAAGAGGTGAGAAAATTGTAAATCAGATCAAGGATTGTCAGATTTTACAAAATACTGGCTTAAGAGAGAATGTCTACCGATGACTGTGTTTACCAATATTGTAAAACATCTCTGTTTACTAGAACAGATGACCTACACAGTATGACTGCAGAAAGAACTGGGTGAAGAACATTGGGAAAAACTACATGTTTACATAACCTGTGAGACAAATGTGTAAACCATTAACCCTTAAAGGTCCCTTAACGGCCCCGTGACTCAATCACATGACATATTCAACATGTCATAGCGTTGGAAGTTGGTCACATAGACCACTGGGGACAATTGCATTCAAAAGTGCGGTCTTGAAACACTCTCACTTTTTATTTGATGTTGATAGAGCAACTAGAGATATGATGGTTTGAACTCAGAGCAAACAAACATGAATAAAAGTATGAAAATGAGGTGGGGGGCGTTATATTTCTAACCATATCTTTGTAATTTTTTGTCCTTTTTTCAAAATGGAAAAAACTGGCCGAATCTGCGGATTCTAATCCACAGACTGCATTAGCATTAAAGGTAAGGGTGAGAATGACCCCCACCTGAACCGGATGCAGAAATCAGGAGAACCAGGGGTGGGGGGAGAAACCCAGAGAAAACACCTATGTAAAGATATGCTTTTATGTAAAATATTTGAGTATAGTTTTAATTCATTACAATTTAGATTTTTTATGAACTAATATTTGGAACCAATATTCACTTTTAAAGTCTTTGAAAAGGTTCCTTAAGCATCTTTGTTATTTATGCAATAAATTATATAAATTTTTCAAATCAAATTTTTATATTTTTTGTGTTTTTTTTGTCTTTTTCTTGATATAGTAGATTAAAGTGAAAAAAAATAATAGGCAGGTGAGATAGATGAAGTTGTGCTGAAAAAACAGATACCAAACATGGGTATAGTAAACATTTCTTTATATAGTGTATAAAGGCAAAATCAAAAGTACTCAAAAATGGCCAAAATAGGCTCAGACCCCTAAGGGTTAAGTGTAAAAATTGTGGTGTTTGTCTAAGCAATGCAATCTTTGTAACCCCTTGACCTCATGACCTGTTTGTTTTGATTATTTGTTTTTGAATGTGTAAAAAAAAAACAAAAAAAAAAACAAAACTTTCATATATAAACAGTTAAAAAAAAAAAGACTGTCAGAATTATATATCATCATTAGACCAGATCTCTGCCTTACTTTCAGATCATTTTTCCATTTAAGTATGCAAGGGTGTCCAAACTACAGGTGTCGTGTATCTTTCAATGTATTTTACATCTAATGAGGTTTCTTTTTCATCCCCATTTGCATTACTGTCACTGGTGCCATTATGTTGGGTACAGAAAAAACAATTCTCATCACTTCATAATTGGCTACACTTACTTATAGATGTACATCATATAAAATTAATTGCATAAGTGTACATTGACTGATGTATGTGACAGATAGGACCCCTCACTCATCAGTCCAGTGATCACATATGTATTTTTCTTTGCATCTCCCACATATACGCTTACATTGATGATCTGTGGCTTTGAGGTGAACTGAGCCTTTATCTGCCCACTGATCAGCATGAATCTTATCTGACTTGTTATGTTTTCCTACCAATAGCCTCATTATAAGGGTGAGAGAGGCAGGAGGGAGACATGTGCTTGACTGTGATCTACACATCCTCTGTTCCCCTATTAAGAGTGCAATGGATTTCCTATACTGTCATGGGGAGATAAAAAAGGATGATAGCCAGGTTTGTGTGGCTTCTAAAAAGAGGAGGGGTCAAGAGTGAAAGAGACGGAGATCTTACAGTTGCATTCAAACAGTGATACACCAAGAGACCGATGGTTTAAATATGCATTTTCAAAAAGCAAGTGTACAGAGGAGAAATCTTTGCGGTGAATTGATGTTGATGCCGTTAGTATCATGATGAAGGTGATGATGATGGTGAGTGGGAGGAGAGGAACGGAGTAAGGGAGACAGTGCAGGATGATGAGGAATGTGTTTTGACATGAGCAATGAGTTTACTGCTGTTTGTTTGTACCAAAGCAACAGTTTCATCACAACAGACTACTGCAGTTATTAAACAGGTGGCAAAGTACCCCATGGCATCCACTATTATCCAGAACTCCCCAAATAAACATCACCTAGGCACAAATGGCCCCCCTGGGTACGACGCACCACATGGAAAACAGGTATAGAGTGCTCATAAATAACAAATGGAAAGGTGCATCTTCCCAGAGGAGCATTTTTGACTCCATGGGTGGAAAAGAGTGGAAATTTAAGTGGAAAGTGCATTTACATGACAAATTCTCATCTGCTGACTATTTAAAAAGGCTACAGAGTAAAACACTCTTTCCAAATGGCTGCATGGACTCTGATTAATGGATTTTATTTATTTATTTTTTTTATAGTGTCTTCTCTTTTTCTGAGCTATTATTCGGACTTTTAGTTCTTTTTTTTTTTTTTTTTGAGGTGATCTTATTTAATTTTTTGGATATTTTGACTCTAATATGTTTTATCATAGCTTTCAAATGCTACAGAATAATAGTGTATATTGTGAATTGCATTGTAAAAAATGACTGTAGAATTAACACCAAAAAGTTGTAAAATTGCAGCATAAAAAAACTGTAAGTGACAATACAATGCAAAGTTGTTTTTTGGAAAGATTTTTGTGTTAACGATTAAATCAAATATAGCTGTAGTTCTTACAGGAAGAGTATGTTAACAAAACCAGATTTGTATGTAGAAATTATGTATTTCTATTGTTTTTAGAAAATAAAACTGTAAATTGAAAAACAATGTATGTGGTGCTGTTTAAATTGCAAGACCATACTGTTGAAATAACAGCGTATTTGCTTTTTTTTTTTTTTTTTTTTTTTTTTTTTAAATAAAAAAAGTTATGAAAAAAGTAAACATTTAACAATTTAACATTTTAAACTTGTACATTAATGGGTTGGTAGAGTTGGTAGAGTGGCTAGTCAAATAACCAAAGGGTTGGTGGTTTGAATCCTGGCTCAGACTGTCCATATGTTCAAGTGTCCATGGAAGACACTGAACCCTAAATTGCTCCCAGTTCCAAAGCAATTTACAGTGACGTTAACTGACGAAAACCCCACTGTTCATGCAGTGTAAAACCTAGCGGCTTTGGAAAGTGCTTTGGACACCATGACGGTGGAGAAAATATGCTAAATAAGTGCAGTCCATTTACCATTTAAATCTACATGTTTAAAATGTTAAATCTACATGTTTAAAATGTTAAATCTACATGTTTAAAATGTTAAATCTACATGTTACTCTGTAAATATGTCTACAGTTGGATGTATTTTTTACAGTATTGTTCTGGAAACCACAGCTGCCAGTTTTTTTTCTGTAAAAACAACAGGATTTTTTTTAAATGTGTGGACATAATGTAGGGCCCAGTGTACCACTCTAAACTATCTTCTTATTTGACATATGATACTCTTCTGCTTATGACAACTATTTCTATACACCTACAATTCAAGACCTGTGGTGCTTAACCATCATTTCCTTAACAGAAATTGCAGTTGCAGTTGACCACATTTTTAGATAGACATAGATAAAGACTGAACAGCTTTTGCAGCTGCAAAACTGTTCAAATGTGACAAAACATAACGATTAATTCACAAAGCACCATTGCAAATGGAGGAAATCACCACAAACAGTGCTGCCAAATAAACAGTATCACAGTGCAGCTGTGCCATTTCCATGGATGTCAATTAAGAAAAGTAATACATTTGTTGTATAATGTATAGAAAATTCACAAAAGACAAGAGTAAGTTACTACATGCAGTTAAGTGTGTGCAATTCTTCTGTCTCTCTCCTCTTCTGATACTGAATCAATGTTGATTAATTACAATATTTCAACGGAAAAATCTTTGTAGGTACTCAAAAAATTTAATAAAATAAAATGTCCTGATATTACTGTTTCATTACAAGAGCTCCACCTCCATCTTGTAATAAATAAATGTAACAGCTGCAGAACACTCAACATTCATCACTATCAGATCCTGACACATCCACTGTTGTGATGATTTCTGTGCCTTGCTTAAATGCACACAGCATCTTTTGGAGTTTAGAGATGCTGTGACCCAGTCGGATGTTTCTTTGAAGATGCAGATACATTAAGAGATATGTAACAATGTTGTTATCTGCCTGTGTCACAGCTGTAACCTATTTGAATATTTTAATGGATTGTGTTGCTGATGTAAAATACCAAAAAAGCAAACTTCAAAATTGTTTTGTGAAGGTGGAGAGCTGTATGTGTAGAGTTTTGTTAATTAAAAACATCATTTTTCTCTCTGCAGTTTTCATTATTGACCAATCTGTGGACTGAACTGTGGAGCAAAGCCAGAAAGAGCTCCACAAATCAAATTGCTCTTTCACAATGAATTCATTTGATTCTCCCTTTTAGATTTTTCAGCTAGATGTCAACCAAAATTGCAGGTGTGAAACCTCTGATGAACTATAATGAAGACCGAACAGATGAACCTTCGTCCAGTGTGGTGCACTAACGAGGCGGCCTTGGTCCAACTGTAACTAGGAACACTAGGCTGATTTCTAGTGAGAACAATTACATGGAATTATTGCCGAATTAAACAAAAGAAGAAAAGTGAAAGAAGGATAAATGAGAAGATAACTTTTTAATTAAAATAACAGCAACAAAAAGACAGCTTTTTAAAACTTATTTTCCTTTATGCACACTGAAGAATATCAACAATGTAACCCATTAGCAAACATCAA
Source organism: Sphaeramia orbicularis (assembly GCF_902148855.1). Lineage (NCBI taxonomy): Eukaryota > Metazoa > Chordata > Actinopteri > Kurtiformes > Apogonidae > Sphaeramia > Sphaeramia orbicularis. The sequence continues at coordinate 30,128,704 of NC_043970.1, forward strand.
ATATAGGATGACCTGGTGTACACTGGAGATGACAACAGGACGTAAATATGTCACGCAGAGTTCTTCAGTGAAAAAGCAAAACTGAAGCGGAAAACAAAGGGTGAAGGTTAAAAGGTTAACTTGCTTGATTATCCAATCACTACCAAGAGGCAAAAACCTTAGCTCCAAAATGAGGCCAAAGAAGCAGTATCTTAAATTTGTGAAATAATAATAATAATAATAATAATAATAATAATAATAATAATAATAATAATAATAATAATAATAATAATAATAATAATAAAAACTCTTGCTGCCAAATACTTACACTAACCTTCTTTGTAAAAATAGTGAGTCAATAACTGTTTGCCCAGGTCTCATTCTAGTTTTCTCCATTTTATCTATTTACTACATTTACATTCCTAGTCGCTGTTAATTAGACCTCAGGTCATATAAAAATTTTAATATCTGCCATGCTGGGCTTTGATTGACAGGTCTGTGTGACAGCTCATTCACCTACTGAGTTGGACTTTCTGGGTTTCTGGGTTTCTTGTTTTTTTGTTTTTTTTGCAACACACAACTCTGCTGTAATTACCATTTAATATGTTACACGAGCAAGACTAAAATTACATTGTTACGCAATGCTTGATGCAATTCAGTAAATAAGCATTAACATTAATTAACCCATGACCTCTTGCAGATGGCTCTTGTGCCTTATGGTCTACCAGCTCCACCTCTTTTGTCCAAATATGGTCACTTATGGCTTCAAAATGCCAACATGATGATGACCAAATTGTAAAATACTGACTTCAACATAGCATGTCGGAAACCAATTATGTAGTTTCCGTATTAAACCAAAGTTAATCACATCAAATGTATTTCAACATAATAATTCTAAGGTGTGAAAAGGTGCTATTTATTCCTGAAATAAATATGCCATCTCTCTGCTACACTCACTCATGTCGCCATCGTGCAAATATGGCAGGTTGATGGAGAAGTTTTATTATTACAGCAGACTACAACCTTTTAAGTTTGGGGCTGCTCTATTAATCTTATGAAAATAGGCTGACATCTACCATATTTATTTATTTATAATCTCGAACACACATGAAATCAATTAACAGTTCGTGGATGATTGGGCCACAATGTGTTTTATAATGCGGTGAATTATGAAAGCACACAATCATAGCTGCAGCATATTTGAAAGCTATAATTACTACATGAGGAAAACTAAAAAGCTTCTATGTTGCCTTAAATCTGAATAAAAGAATGCTCCATGGTTTGAAAAAAAAAAAACAAAACATCTATAATACAATGAATCCAGACTAACATCAGCTTGATGTTAGGTTAGAAAGCTACAGGCAGAGCAGCAGCGATGTACAGCTACAACTCACCTCGAACTTTGCCTTTTGAAGCCATCACTGGAGTCCCCAAGTAGACAAGAGGGGTAGATGGACAGCAAGAGAGGCAGAAAACAAAGATCAAAAAAAGGAACAGAGAAAGAAGAAAGAGCAGCTGATTAGACAACTGTAGGAAGAACAGTGTGCCCGTATCTGTCAAGAATATGCAGAAACAACATTCTTTTTATCTTGAATGTCAATCATAAACGCTGCAGCTGAGTGCCGGAATATCACAGATCGTTCAACCCTGAAAGAGAACGATTTGGCTCATCAGCAGATTGAGACCTTGCAGTGTAGCACCTTTTAATTACTCGCGTCACATCACCTGGATCCTGCAAGGAAGCGCATTGCTTTGTAATGAATTTGTAATGCTCATAGGAATATGGCCACACCATAGATACCATCATATAGATAGATGTTGTGTTTGATTTCATTTCTAGCATATATTACAAATTAGACACACTCCACTTCAGTGACGATACTGCTCTGTAGTCAGTGTTGAGAAGTGCAGGCTGGACTGTGGGGTAGATAATAAGCCTTGATATGTGAAGGTTCAATTACCAACTTGCTGAGAATCATACAGATTCATAGAGTCATGTATAAAACAGGGAAGGGAGCAAAGAGGACCTAAGCAACAACACAAGCAGCACCTCTGTATGGAGGACCGACTTTATTGTATCTAATAATATATGCATAAAATGGCTCCATAAATTAATTCATGTGCCAATACAAAAAAAACAAAAAACAAAACAAAAAAAAAAACTAATAATAAAAGGCATTTTCTTTGAAGTTACCTGTAAAATGTGGCAGAAATTGTTATTTGTATTGTCATTTTTAACTGTTTTAATTTAATTTTGTGTTAAAAGCCTTAATGTAACATTTCATTTCTGGTACCATTTATTTATTTATTTTGTCCCTTTTTATATATTTTTCCTTCTTTGATTTGTATTCCTGTATTTATTTCTTAATTTTTTCCATTTACATTTTCTTCATCTCTTTATGGCTCCAAAGTTATCTATTTCTATATGTTATTTTCATCTGACATTTTAGTCATTTATTGCCATTTTTTAAATTCATACTCATATTTATCTCCCCATTATTCCTCCTCTTGCATTTTCTTCCTCTGTTTATTTCTCCAAGCCAATTTATTCCTGTACCTCATTTTACATTTTTGCCTGTGTTAGAGCCATTTTTTGTGCTTCAGTTAAAAATTCATCTCTATATTTAGATTAGATTTCTTGTTAATCTTTTTTTTTTTTTTCTTTTTTATATTTCTGTATACATTTTTTTGGCTCAATGAGGGGGGCAGTCTTTAAAGGTGTGTCCTGGGGCCGTAAAGAGATAAAGAAAACATAAAGAGCAAACAACGCAAAAAATAAATGCAGGGATAAAAATTAAAGAAAATAAGGACAAAATAAATAAATGGTACGAAAAATAAAATGTTAAAGAAAATAACGGGTTTTTTTTAACACAAAATTAAATTAAAATGGTTAGAAATGACAGATTTTACAGATAATTTCGAAGAAAATGCCTTTTAATTTTTTTTGTATCATGTATTGGCACATGACTTAATTTATCGAGCCATTTTTGTATTTCTGTATATATTATTAAGTACAACAAGGTCTGTCCTTCATACCTCTGAGACATCCTGCAGGTAAAAACACAGAGGAGAGTGAAATAAACAACATAGATTGTCTATTAGTGTGCATGTGTGTTTGTCTATTAGTGTGCGTGCGTATCCCGAGGGAATGACTCTTATGCTTCACACACACTGCTTTGCCAAATTGATGGATCTATTGGAATGCCTCCAGTGAGCCTGAAAACCTGTACTGCTCTAAGAGACAGTGCCTGAAAAAGAATGAGAGGAAGAACAAAGAGAATCTAACCGCAGGTGCTGAGTCTACAGGTTATAAAAAATGATTGTGCTTTCTTTTCGATTACAGATTTATAATTCATCTCCCCAGTACTTGACTGGTATAGAAAATGCGGCTGATCTCCATACTGTAATACATTTAAATACAGAACCAGAAAAACAAGATATTCCCAAAAGCATACCAAGAGCCTCTACACCGACCAAACTCTTCTTGTACTCCCACATACATATGGTTTTTAGCTTATATTGGTGCTCCTATTTGTGATTTTGGCAGAAAGGATCTCAACTCGTAGGTGAGGAAAAGAGAATGTGAAACAAGGATGCAGGCCATATGTGCAAAAAAGATTTTGGTCTTAAAATCACAGCATGTTCACAGTAAAACAGAAAAAAAAAAATCTTTAAATTCTTGTGAAAACAAGCTAAGGTGTTTGACTCCTACACACATGCACAGGCGAGCAGGCAGCGACAATTTCATATCTTGCTGCTGTGTCACTGGCCTACAGGGGCAACCAGTGTCACATGTCTACCAGCACTGCTTTCAACATGAGACATGAGACTACATGAGACTGATGGCTTTGTGAAATATTCACTGTGTAAAGTCTGACCTCGCTCCGTTCCTGTGGTTAATCCCTGCTGTCAAGTTTCCTGTCACAACTGTGGGTCTATAATCCCAGTCAATACTCAAAGTAAAAAGCAGTGATAAATGAAGAGAAAAAAAAAATCACTATAAGCCATTACTGTTCATGCTTAAAAACATCATATACAGTGCACACTGTATATACAGTATATATGAAACAAGAAAGAAAGAGAAGTAAAAAAACAGAACGCAAGCACCCAAGAAAGAGAAAGATGGTGGGAGTCGTATTCACTACTCTCTCTGCACTTGTATATTTGAGTATTACAGTTGCCAGGCAACCAACACAACAGTTCTCTAAATCCTGGCGAGCTGAAATTGAATAAAACACTTTTCATTCCAGTCTCTTATTCCCCTATTTTACCATGCCATGAGCAGAGTATTCCCAATCGATTACACAATGGCCACCTTTTCCATGCTCTCAACACCCCTGATTAAACAAAATATGCTGAAGACTTATAAGAAATTGGAAGTTATGATTAGATTATTTATTTATAATACTTTTCTTTTGCCTCATTTTCAGACAATAAACATCATAAAAGAAATAAGTACTCTCAGCATTTTTAGACATTTCAGCATGAATTCCAATATTTTCCTCTCAGGAGCATAAAGTAAAGCATAAAGTAGCCCAAAAGTTTAAGATTTCTATAAAATGCTTTTTTTATACAGATATATGTTGCACTTTTTATGTTTGCATGAAGGCAAACACCAGTAAGAAATACATTTTAAAAAATTAAGATGCAACACTCAACAGGTTCATCACTCCATATTGTTCCAAAAGCTTTGTCTACTTCATACCAAAAACATGATCACGATTTCCATTCAACAGGTGGTAAAAATAAAAGGTGCAATATGACAGCATTTCTTTTTAATGGTCAAGTCATTTGCTCTGAAAGCAATCATCAGCATCATGACGAAAAGCAGGATTTAACTGCACAATAGCTGTCAACAGAGACAACAGGGCAGAATTGCTTGTAATTCAGTATCCATGTAGAATTAATAGCTGGTAGTCAAGGGTGATGCCTTGAAAGGGTCACGTGGTGAATCAGAAATTGTGTGCACAATAGTGTCCTGGATACTGTTGAGTTGTTGAAGTATCCTATCAGATCCACATTTCAGTAACCAAGATAAGACCTTATCCTAGGTTTGAGATACCTGGGATACTCTGATACTGTCACATGTATCTTATGCCAGTATCCTACAGACACTAAATTTAAAAAAAATAAATAAATAAATAAAAAAAAAAAATACAAATATAGTAGCAGCAACGAAAGCATGTCTCTACTGGAGGGTTAGGGACAGAGATTTGCTTTTCAAAATGAACAAAATGAAGTACACTCATCAGATTAGATAGAAAATGCCTGTTCAAGTCCAGAGTAAACACACAACTGAACATAAGTTTCCCTACCATGAGCGGCACAACAGGCCATGTCACTGTGGGAAACACATCAGAAACCTTACTATGTGGATTAACAATGAAATCAATCACTGAACTCCGTCATGACAACCCGATGCCACCAGTCACAGCTGCAGCTCTTCATCCTCCTCCTCATCCTATGTGGTAGCAGTGACACAATAACAGCAGGAGAACATGTTTACCTGTTGATAATGTCTCTCTTTGTTGGAAGTAGATTAATGCTAGTAAGACAGATCCACAGTGTGATGTTGTCATTTAATAGCATGAGCGGTTGTACTTTCTATTAGCAGCAGGTACTAAAATGTCAGACTAAATGCATGTTATGCTGAAAGCATCACAAGTGCAAATACAGCAGTAATGAGCAGCCTACAGTGGGTACGGAAAGTATTCAAACCACTTAAAAATTTTCACTCTGTTATATTGTAGCCATTTGCTAAAATAATTTAAGTTCATTTTTTCCCTCATTAATGTACACACAGCACCCCATTTTGACAGAAATGTTTTGGATTTTTGCAGATTTATTTAAAAAAAAAAAAACTGAAATGGTCACAAATTTTCAGACCCTTTGCTCAGTATTGAGTAGAAGAACCCTTTGGAGCTGTGACAGCCATGAGTCTTCTTGGGAATGATGCTACAAGTTTTTCACACCTGGATTTGGAGATCCTCTGCCATTCGTCCTGGCAGATCCTCTCCAGTTCTGTCAGGCTGGATGGTGAACTTTGGTGGACAGCCATTTTCAGGTCTCCATAGAGATACTTAGTCAGGTTTTAGTCAGGACTGGCTTGACCATTCAAGAACAATCACAGAGTTGTTCTGAAGCCACTCCTTCGTTATTTTAGCTGAGTGCTTAGGGTCATTGTCTTGTTGGAAGGTGAACCTTTGGCCCAGTCTGAAGTCCAGAGCACCCTGGAAAAGGTTTTGGTCCAGGATATCTCTGTACTTGGCTCCATTCATCTTACCTTCAATTGCAATCAGTCGTCCTGTCCCTGCAGCTGTAAAACACCCCCACAGCATGATGCTGCCCCCACCATGCTTCACTGTTGGGATTGGACCGGGCAGGTGATGGGCAGGGCCTGGTTTTCTCCACACATGCCGCGTAGAATTCAGGCCAAACAGTTCACTCTTGGTCTCATGAGATCAGAGAATCTTATTGTCATAGTCTGGGAGTCCTTCATGTGATTTTTGGTAACTCTATGCGTGCTTTCATGTGTCTTGCACTGAGGAGAGGCTTATGTTGGGCCACTCTGCTATAAAGCCCCAATTGGTGGAGGGGGGGCTGCAGTGATGGTTGACTTTATACAACTTTCTCCCATCTTCCTACTGCATCTCTGGAGCTCAGCCACAGTGATCTTTGGGTTCTTCTTTACCTCTCACCAAGGCTCTTCTCCCCCGATTGCTCAGGTTGACTGGATGGCCAGCTCTAGGAAGAGTTCTGGTCAGCCCAAACATCTTCCATTAAAGGATTCTGGAGGCCATTGTGCTCTGAGGAACCTTAAGTGAAGCAGAAATTCTTTTGTAACCTTGGCCAGATCTGTGTCTTGCCACAATTCTGTCTCTGAGCTCTTGGGGCTGTTCCTTTGACCTTATGATTCTCATTTGCTCTGACATTCACTGTGAGCTGTAAGGTCTTCTATAGACAGGTATGTGCCTTTCCTAATTAAGTTCAATCAATTTAATTAAACACAGCTGGACTCCAATGAAGGTGTAGAACCATCTCAAGGATGGTCATAAGAAACGGACAGCACCTGAGTTAAACATGCGAGTATCACAGCAAAGGGTCTGAATACCTACGGCCGTGTGATATTTCAGTTTTCTTTTTTAATAAATCTGTAAAAAATGTCTACAATTCTGTTTTTCTGTCAAAATGGGGTGTGTACATTAATGAGGAAAAAATGAACTTAAATGATTTTAGTACATGACTGCAATATAGTGAGTAAAACATTTAAGGGGGTCTGAATACTTTCCGTACCCACTGTACAGAGTATACTAGTGCTCATCATATATACAGGGATCCACAGTAAGTACCCACATTTCTTTATGTTCCATGTAAGCATCTAATCTCAAATATGATCTAGACTGTGATAAGCCTCATAAGTGGGACACTAATGTGCATATGTAATTTACCCAATCAAGACCCAATCAGGGAATAAACTCAAGTGTCTGTTGCATTATTTCTAAAACATACCTTTTTTGTCTATCCAAATTACAACACAACTTATGAAATTTCCAAACTGAAAATAGGATTAACAGCTTCCATCTTTGGGAGTAGTGTAGACATAGAGGCAGTAGTTATGTGTTTTAAAAACAAAAACATTTTGTGTGGACACCTCAGACATATAAGTGTCTCCTCTGAAAGTACGTTAAATTTTATACAATGAATCTGAATATTTTTCTCAACTTCTCCATTTATTAAACTATAATATTTAATCATCCATTTAGATCTCAAAGTCAAGTTTATACTGTATGCTGAAAACTTTTCAACAATATTTACAATGGGTGGTCAAGGCCGCTATGAAGTTCTATTACTCTGCATACAATCACTAAAATTAATAATTAATAACACTGTTGATTTAATCTGTAGCTCCCACTTGAAAATCTTTTGTATTCAGGATATTTCTATGTGTCTTATGAAGTCAGTTTCCTCCTCTCATCTCAGATTTCTCTGTGTGGCACCCGACAGACGGCTGGTAATCAGAATAGACGGAGGTCAGAGTCATGGTAGACTGAATAGAATGAAGAATATAAAGTGTAATGCTCATATCTCACAGTCTGTGAACTTTGAGAGTTACTGTCAACAAGCTGTAACTTGTACTGATACGTTTCATCACTGAGTGATAGACAATGTTGAACACACAATAAAATGCAATATCAGCATGACCCTGAACACATTTTCTGTAGACACTTAATGTACTCCAGTGCCAAAACCTGGTTAATAAAAGGAAAAAGATCCAAAAAATGGTGCAGCATGTAACTGTCACACATGCTCATGTGTTCACATGGGGTTTGGGTTTGTTTTGTTACTGCTACCAGCGAATGAACATGTAACTTTTTCATTAGACAATGCAACCAGAGAAGACCAGACTTGTACACAAGTACAGTAAATGTGGTATCCTAATGTCACTACGTTATTAATTTATAGAAACAGGGCTCAAAATTAACTTTTTGACCTAGGAGCACTGTGCTCCTAACCCTAAAAAGTTAGGAGCACAGGCTAAAATCTAGGCGCACCACTATTATATAAAAAATTTGGAGAACAAGCAAAACTCTTGGCCATACCAAGTAATATTCCTATATGTATTTAAGCAATGTTAACAACCTAGAATAAAGTATTTGAATAGAGTATGAAAGAAAAAGCTTACATTGACACAGGTGCATAACAATTGTCAATGTGTGGTATATACTTTAGTTGGTTCTTGGAGAAGAAAGACGAATCACACCATTATTTGCAACAACCAACTTTTTTATTTCATGGCCTAAAGGCCCTTAGGGGCCGTTTACACGGCGTCGGCTTCAGTCGACTCCGGGAAGATTTCATCGCGGATTAGCCTTCTGTTAACATGGAAACGGTGCCTAGAGTGCCTGAATCCGGAAACTTTTGATACCAGGGTCCAGGGTGGAACGTTATCGATACGCTCCGCATTCCAGCTCCGTGTTAACGCGAGTCGGAGCGTTCCGGGGTAAAATATGACGTCACCGCATGTGCGCGCAGCCAAGAACCGCCAGTTAACCCACTCCGGGCCAGTTGGTGGCGGTAATGCGCCTCCAAGCTGGTTTGCCAGCCTCTATGACACAATAAAGCTGCAGAAAAAGAAGGAACAACCACAACAACAATGGCCGGTTTCAGAACAACATACGTGCTGCTAACTGTGCTCAGCTTGTCTGTCCAGACACAGAAGTCCTGCGTCTTTGTACGACCACTCGCCATTGTTGTTTGTAAATAGTGTTGTCCGCCTCCTCCTCTTCTTCTTCTTCTTCTTCTTCTCCTCATTTAAAGGCTGTCTAAACCGGAAATTGTTTGTGCGCAGGCGCCTGTTTTACCACCACTGTTTCACTACAGCTCTACATCGCCAGCTACTGGTCTGGCATGGACACTACAGCGTATTCAGCCGTCCTCGCGGACTCATGTTAACGCAGATCGTTATCATAGCGGCGTCGTCTTAACGCGGAATGATTTTATAATGCAAAGGAGAAATCTTTGCGGAGTGTTGCCGTGTAAACGTACCCTAGTCACTGTGGTCTACACCACGCCTGAAGTCAAGTCTCCTTGACCTGGTGCCCCTTAGTCACTGTGGTCTACACCACGCCTGAAGTCAGGAGATTGTTTCAAACGTCGGTGGAGTTATTTGATCCCTTTGTTTATGCCGCCTGCGCACGCGAGGGGGCGGGGACTAGATTTTCTGCTTCAGTCAGCGGGGCGTGGAGCTTGTTTATTTTCAGCTGACGAGTTACTTCTGCAGCCATTATTCTAGGCGCACGTATTAATTTTCGCTCATTTTTTTTATTGGCGCACCGTGCGATCGTAATCTCAAAAACAGTCGCACTACTGAAATTCTCAGGCGCATGCGACCGTAATTCAGTCGCAGTCACGAGCCCTGAGAAAAAATTACATGGTTCCTTATGGTGAACTTCATCTGCTTACAACAAATGATCCAAAAGGTGACGATCCTACAGAGTGAATTGTATTTGTATAAATGTCCACATAGGAAGTCATGTGAATGAATCAGAAGCATGTTGTTGATGGTAGTTGCACCACAGTAACATGTAAAATGGTCTTTTCAAGTTCAGGCAGTACAATTTTGAGTTGTCCTATCTGATTACCACCCCACTACATGGTTTATAGAGGGTAGTGGGAGGGAGTCCTGCCTCAGGGGGAAGAGTTCAGGTATCGTGGGATCTTGTTCACGAGTGAGGGTAGGATTAAGCGGGAGGTCGACAGGCAGTTTGGGGCAGCGTTTGCAGTAATGTGGACGCTAAACCGGTCCGTTGTGGTGAAGGAGGGAACAAAGCCAAAAGGCGAAGCTCTCAATTTACTAGTCGATCTACGTTCTGACCCTCACCTATGGTCATGAGCTGTGGGTAATGACCAAAAGAATGAGGTTGAGGGTACAAGCGGTCAAAATGAGTTTCCCCCTTAGGGTGGCCAGGGTCAGCCTTAGAGGTAGGGTGACGAGCTCGGATATCCGGGAGGGATTCAGAGTAGAGCTGCTGCTCCTCCATGTTGAGAGGAGCCAGTTGAGGTGGTTCGGGCATCTAGTGAGGATGCCTCCTGGACACCTCCCTGGGGAGGTGTTTCAGGCATGTTCATCTGAGAGGAGACCTTGGGGCCGACCCAGGACACGCTGGAGGGATTATAACTCTCAGCTGGCTTGGGAAAACCTTAGGATTCCCCCAGAAGAGCTGGTGGAAGTGGCTGGGGAGACTGCTGTCTGGGCTTCTTTGCTGAGGCTGCTGCCCCCACAACCCGGACCCGGATAAGTGGAAGAAGACAACGGTACATGGTTTATACTGTATGTATGTATTCAATGATAAATGCATTTGCTAAGGAGGGAGTGGTCTTAATAAATGGTAAGATCAGTATTCAGTATTCATTGTTCTGAGCATGTTTTCTGATTAGTGAAGCTTTGGTGAATCCAGAGTTATGGTCACAGTGCTGTATGATCACATTATTTCCATTTGTTATGACCAGCTGTGGAAACAGTCATTAGTGTGTTGTGTCCTGTCTTAAGAGTACTACAGCCACTCATTAAGTGTGTTGCCTGGCTTAAGCTCTAAGTTACCCTGGTGTTTTCCAATGTTGAAGAAAGTGGATCTGCATTAAAAATTTAAGACGTTCATCTTTAGCCTGTGACCTACCCTTCCACCAAGTCTAATAGACGTCAGTTCAGTGTTTTCTGTATAATCCTGCAGCCCAACAACTGGGAGCAATCTCTTCTTTCCACAGGCAATAAAACACTGATTTATTCATGTAAATGTCTTCATATATCAAACTATGAATATAGAAATAAAGAAATATAGAGCTCAGTCTGACCTGCGTCCTCCAGTTATTTACCCTCTCCAGGCATGAAGCCCCTGGTCTAAGTGTCATGTGACTGTAAACACATACCTTGATTGTGAAGCTGTGTGAATGATGAGAAACAGAAAGGGTCTGAGTTCTGAGCAGGTTGTTGTGTGTCTCTGTGACTGTCAGCAGGGAGCCGTCATAAATAAACTGTGTGATAGTTCATACAGGCACCTCCTACTGCGACGTACACATGATGACACACACACACACACACACACGCACGCACACACACACACACACACACACACACACACACACACGGCAGTGATCACAGTATTCCCTTAGGGTATGTGTCTCCTGGGAGGATAAGTGTTCTATTGCATGATCCTTCCTTCCTGTGTCTTCTACTTTTCCTTTCCTTAGCTGTTCTCTCTTCTACTTATGCTCATTCAGGAGTTTGCATCACCTGCCTTTTCACTCTCACAGCACATTAACCCTTTCCCTCCCTGCCTCTCTCTTTCACCTGCTGTATTTCTTTCCCCCTCAGGCTACCTTTTTCACAGTGGCAGATATATTCAGAGTCTGACATGCAGTGAAAAGCCTATGGAGATCGATGTGTGCAACGTGGCTCTCTGAGCTGTCACATGCCATGATGGAGAGTTTAGCTTATCTTTAGTACAGCAGCAGCTGTTTTGCCGTATGTTTGATGTACTCCGGGCCCTTGGAATCCAACCAATATTCCACCGGTGAGCAGATTGCTGTAAAACCTTAACACACTCTTTGTCACCTTATGACTTGGCTGTATATGGAGCCATCAATCTACACATTCAAAAGAACATAAAAACATTGGGCGAATGGACATTGTGACACGTATTTATGACGGGCCAATGCATATTTTTGCCTGTTTGTCTATTGAATGAATGTGAGTAAATGTATTTAAATCCTATTTGATTTAGCAGCAAATGTATTTAAATCTTATTTGATTTAGCGCAGCTTTTGCTAAGGGCCGCAATTCATCTCAGGGTAATAAAGGAGATGGTAAACAGTGTTAATAGACGGAATCAAGCTTACTTAACTCAGCTTACTGCCACCATACTGCCTGCTTTATTAGATCTATCTACCATATCCTTGTTTTCTCACATTACAGGAAGACACACATCTGTTTGTTTTGTCATTTCATCAAGCATATTTGATTTCCACTCCTTAACAAAATTACACTAAACCATACTGTGTCTCAGACGGAATCATGTGATCGTAAGCTGCTGAAGTAATAAAACACACAAGGACTAAATAGGTGCATGTTAATATGTTCTGGTCATCAATTTAATATTTTATTTAGAGGTCCTAAATTGTGGAACAATCTAGACATGTCTTTAAAGTCTATATTGTCATTTACATCTTTCAAAAACTCACTGAAAAAACATCTCCTGTCCTGACTTTTTCAGTGTTTTCTATATTGTTAATTGTTGTTTAATTATTGTTTTCTTATGTTTGTACATTCTATTTTTTTTTTTATTTTATAATAGATGATGGGAGTGGAACTCTGTACAAGCCCTTTGGGCTTCATTCCCTCCCTGCACTGTTTTTTTTAATTGTGCTAAATAAATAAATACAAATAAATACAAATACAAATGTTAATAACACATGTACATATTTCATGATATTTACACCATTATGGCTAAATATATCCTACAGCAGCAGTTGATGATTTCAAAGAGAATGCCATCCATTTTTTCCATAATTGAAATAAGTAAAGAGGGTGAATCACCATCACCACACCACATGATCTAAACTCTGAGGTTGTTTTTATTTAACTATACCTCAGTGTCTAACAACATGTAACTGTATAGTACTGTTTCCCCCTGTAGAGTGAGGTCCCACTGCTTACTATAATCACAGATACTACACAAGCGTTTAAAGAATTTTCTCACTGACAGAATTGTATCACCTTTTCTGTGTGATGTAAACGCACTGCTCATTTCTATTAAGGCTTAATAAGGCAAATAACATAATATATAATGATTTCAGTGTCAGTGCAGGCTTTCTAGTGTCAAAACAGTTTATTTCAGGTAGGTTGCTTTGCCTAAAGCTTTGGCTAAAAATGCTTATAAAGTTGATTATTTATGAAATCTAAGGCTTGTCCTATTTTGTTCGAAGTCAGTGAATTTATATATTTATTGTAATATAAGTGTAAGACATGGAAAGATACACAGGAATATTTAATAAGTATCAAATGTTATTAAACATTAGACATCCTTGAACTATGTGAAATGGAAAATGTATTTTTTTAACTGTTAATGTTTGTATGTTGTAGATTCAGTTTATTCCTCATTGCTAGTGGCCTCCAGCTAAAAACCCATTCAGGCATAATGATTTATGATTTATTTTGCATGCAGTGCTGGTGCAGTCCACAGTAAAGTTGACCATGCAAACAGTGGAAGCAAGTTTGTCCTGTTTCGTAAACCACCATCATGTTACTTCGTAGAGGTGCAAAAAAATATAGAGGCAGCTGTTGAAGTTCAGTGGATAATATGTAAAATCAACTACATCACAATGAAAGCTGTGTGATTACATGAATGCAAATGGTGGATCAGCAAAACAGGATTAAATTATTCACATGCCCATAAATTCACCCCAACAGAGCAGAGAACGTCAGAAATCTCCCTCTTCTTTGCATTTACTCAATATATAATGTAGCTAAGAGTCTGGGGATGAAATCCACAGTCAAGTCCAGCTGGAGGTAATGTGAGGCTTCAGCAGGTTCAACCACATCAAATGAGTACATCTTAAAAACAAAGGCTTGTTCATTAATATTTCCTTGTTTGGCTGCAATAGGGGGGATTCTACCCTCAAAAAGCTCTTGGTCGAAATACAGTTGCGGAAAAAATTATCAGACCATCAGAGGTCATCAAAAACAATGGTTATGCAATCAAGTACTAACTCCTGTGTGTATAATGTGACTAAAACAGACAGAAAAGAAAACATGGAATGATTAAAAGCACTGTTTTTGGCAGTACAATGCCATAGCTGCTGATGTAAGAACAGAAGTGATTTTCAAGAAAACATGGAAAATGGATAGATATCAGCTCTGAAATTAAACTCTTAGGAGCTATTTTTGTTGTTATTATATTTGTTCCAAAAAATGTACCTTTAGCTGTACAAGGGATTAAAATGAACAACAAACTGAAGAAAACAAGGGGTGGTCTAATAATTTTTTCCGCGACTGTATGTCCAATTGGTTTTACCTCATACTGGCTTGGACTAAATCCATGTTAAGCCAAAATGAGGAAATTGACATTCTTCCTTATAAAACACGAATAGTAACAGTGAAAATCTGTTTTAATTATAGACAATACTCAATTAGATGAAAAGGTAAAAATTTAATGTCAGTTGGAAAATTACTAGTAGACACATGCAAAGACAGAAATTGTTGGGTGTTCTTATGTTTATTTAAACAGGGCAAGTCTGCATTATGTTCCTTATATTACTAAGAAAATTCTATGTATACTATGAGGAGACAAGAAAGTGTACTGCTAATTTCACTCTACATCACTGATTCAGATTAAATTACTTCACACTGATCATTTTCATACTTGTCTATTAAAGTTATCATATTTATTGCCATTTTTTGCTGTGCTGTATATTTATTATTTCTGCGACCATTTACATTTCTTCTAAAGTTTACTTATAAAATTACATCTAATCAAAACTAGTTTAGATGTAAGAATAAATACATAATGGTATGTGTAGAGTATATGAAAATAGCGATGGTGTTGCAGCACCAACATCATCATTATATTATTATTTTTATCTACTGTAGGTAGATTGATAATATTGATAAATGCAATGAATAAAAAGTGCTAATTTAACTGCTGCTTTATCTATTTGCACACACAATATAGTGTATGTGACTCATAACACTTGGTACTCAGTACAGCATGAGTATTTATATACGGTGATAAAACTGTCTGCCAGAAGATGTACTGTAACATGGTATGCCAAATGTACATATTCTTTAGTAGACACATTTAGAGCAGATTTTTTGTTGCTGTTTATAATTGTAATTACCACAAAAGAAAAAAATGAAATGAAATAAGACAATCAAATTAATTATTATTAACTGTGTGTGCTCTAAAAAAGTAAATGGGCTATGATCTTAACAAATCTGCAGTTGATTGAAAATGCAAATGAAAAAAAAAAAATCCTTAATGTACATTGCCATGCACTGATCTATAATCCATCTCATCATCTTTTGATAATTCACTCTTATAAATTACTTAAGTTTATTCCTTCAGTGATATCCATGCTATATTGTGACATGAGCCTCCTGCATTTGTACGCAAAACACTTTCATTTATTAGCACCAGCCCAGCCTATGTAGTTCTCATTTGGGAAATATGCAGAAGAAATGCGCATGAGAAAAATGTTGCAAATCCAAACCGAATCACAGAGATTTTGATTCTCACAGGACAAGTATTATCACAGGACCTCTGTGTTTGCTGAAATAGGGTAGGCAGTGGAATTGTTAGTTTACAAATTACAAACATGGCAGATTCACAGAGGAATAAGGCCTCTGCGATTACTACAAATTACCACAGATGCAAAGGTAATGCCAGTCCCATGTGAATAAAGTTTAATCACAGATTGGTTTAGTTCTTCTGTCACATGATTCCACATATTGTAAGATCATAATGTAGAGTTGTACAAAAACATCCATGTACCACTGTCTCATTGAATAGTCACATGTGACAAACACACTCAGTATACATAAAAATAAATAACTAATAATAATAATTAAAAAAAAAAAAAAACAGCAACAACAAAAAAATCACATACAGTAATTATACAAAATGCAGTGGCATACCTCACAGGTTTTATTCACAGAATGCACACCAACACGGCTATATATCACACCTACCCACGCACCCAGCAGACCTCATCAGAAACAAGTGACACTACGCAGTATGCACTGCAGAATCTTGTACAGATCTTATCCCCCATGGTTAGTATGGTTTCATATATCATGCTAATTAAGTGGGACTCTGCTAGACAAATGGTGAGCTTGGAACTGGTCAGGTTTTATCTTTATAGAGAACATTTCTGAGATAACAAACATCATAGATTAGCCATCCCAGATGGCAAAAAACAAAACAAAACTTGTTTTAAATATTTAGCCCAAAAGGTACAGCTTGCTTTTCAGCCTACAGTTTTTGATACCAAGTTAAAACTACAAGCTCTATCTTTTATACCATGTCAGCAATACAGTATCTGTACTGTGAGTGACTTAATGGTATTGTTATGACTTTAGAATTACCAAGTCATTTGTCGTATAGGCTGAGCTCACCCATTTAGACTTATTTACAGCAGAAATACACATTCATTACATCTGGATTTAACTGAGCAAATAGTTCAGATCCTTCCACTGGATAATTATATGTTTCAGTTACAACATGTTCTTTAACTCTAACTGATACAGTGAGAAACTTCTCATTTCTTTAACAACCATTGGTTTGATTGGCAGCATAAACACTGGACTGTGTTTCAATGGAAATAGGTAATGTGGGTCCAGACTGACCCTTTTCAAGTGTGATGGGTGCATCAGGGTGAGATGAGAGGCCAAAAAAGTGATTACCCATCATACCTAGTGCCTACAGTAGAAGTCTGCAGGGGCAGTGTTACGATCTGGGGTTGATTCAGTCGGTCAAGTCTAGATTCAGCAACATTATGTGTCTAAAAATGTGCATTATGAGTTGATACATATGTACATTTATGTTAAATTTATTGTATTTTGTTACTTTTCTGTGATTAATGACCATTGGTGGGTGCATATGTAATTGATTTCTTGCTTTTATTATTTTGATTTGTTTTGTTTTTTTTACTTCAAAGTTTGAGACAAATCAACTAAACTCAACATTTTGATCTAAAAATTCTCCTGTTTTCGACAAATTACACACATTACACAGATCACATTAGCACCTGTCAAGCTTCCACTATGCTAGAAGTTTAGCTGCTTGATGGCCATGTGTGGTGAAAATCAGACTCACTGCACATTAACAGGCAAACCAGAAATTCACAGACTTACAGATTTTTAAAAATTATTCTTATCTCTTCAGCAGCAGCTAAACATCATTTTACACAAGCTCAGAAAATTAACACTAACACTTTAGTACAAAGTATTGCTATAAAATTATTGGGAAAACATGACAATAATGCTACAAACCCATATGTTAATGCAACACTCTCAGTAAAACAGTAATTACACAGACATTAGCACAGTTAGTTATTTCTTAATGCCATGACCTGTATGATCTGTCAGAAATATCCAGTCAATTATCTTTGATTGTGAGATCAACCACTCATTACAGTGGGTGATGTTAAGGAAAGACCAGCAAAGGGAAGCAGGGGCACAACCAGAACAGAGGATAAAAAATGACAGCTGAGAAAATGTGTTTCATAAACACTGTAAGTCGTGGAACAAATATATGCATGTGCACATACATACGCACACATACAGTATATACAATATAAAATACACACACACAAACACACACACACACACACACACACACATAACCCTTTTTTTTCCTTTAAGATATTGCCCACTGTTTCAAGGAGTACATTTCAATTTTCACAAAGCACCAGAGGGATTGAAATCATGAATCTTTAAAAGTCAAACAGCAATTGCCATGGGATAATGGACACACAGGAGCGCATACATGTGGGGGATATAGTATATGTATGCACACACACACACACACACACACACACACTGTCAAACATACACTGCCATTGCATGATGGACAGTCAAGGTACAGCCCATAACTCAGCAGATGCCTTTTGTTCCCACTGCTTCTTCAAATTAATAGTTTAGAAAGTTGACGTTATATTGTGATAGATACCTCGGGGGTAACAAATGGCTTCCTCCAGACAAAGCTTAGAAGTGGATGTGTATGCCTGGTCACCAACCTGTAATCTCTAGCCATTTGTCACCAGGTGAAGGGACATGAGATTTCCATGGAAAACTTCCAGATAATTCAAAGCTTCATTTTTTACCCTGTGCAGAGGTCAAGTCGCTACAGGATAAGAAGTAATGGCTTATTTGGCATCAGGTGCTCTTTTTAATTCAAATACCTGGATTTCCTTATATTTCTGAGGGGGATTTTCTGCTTTGTGGCGTTATCGTTACTGTTAGTCAGACAATGTGTTGAGGAAGGAAGCTTTTATCCTCAGTGGAGAGGAACACATAGCGTCTGGAAAAAGCCTCCTCTCCTTGATAGTGAGACTTTGATCAAAAATGTGTCATAGCATTTTGCTCGAGCTGAATTATTCAAAGGTCAGTGAACAAAGGCATGTTTGTGCTGTGTTGCATTACAAAGGCTTGAATGATGGTAAATTGGCAAAGTGTTGACTGTGTCTCTGTAGGGAACTGACCGGTGAGCCTCACCCTCAAGGGACCATTTGGTATCACACAGCGCAAGCTCCCTGTGATTGTTATTGCTCCACCACACCGTCCTCACCACGCTGTTACCTTATATTTTCAAGCCATTATCTTTATATCCCATTCTTTTTAAGGCATTGTGTATTTTTTTTCCAGTAGGTCAAGAAAAGAATTGAGTTTTCAGAAGTAGGGGCTGAAAGCTTGGGTCCCATGGGGTTCACCACCCCTAATGAACGTTACTTGTGTGTGTGTGTGTACGTCGGATCTTGCATGCATGCCTGTTAAGATTTTGTAAGCTTGTTGAAAAGTGAAATAATGTGGGCCTTATTGTACATCAAGATGTGTGTGTGTGTGTGTGTGTGTGTGTATCCAAAGCTTTGCAAGAGGTCTTTTGTAAGGATAGCAATGGGAACTCACTAGGGCATCAGGACTGTAGCCCGTCTCAGAGGGCAGCAGTTCACTTGGGTCTGCAGCTATAATGGATAAAGGAATGAAGAAAAACCTCAAAGACAAGCGTGTATTCATCCTCTTTCACTATCTTTCTTCCTTTTGTTTTCTATTATCTTCGGTTTTTATCCCAACATTCACAGAATTTTATTTTAATGGAAGGGGGGGGGGGGGGGGTCTATTTTTTTTTTTTTAACTCAAAGCAATTCACAATAGTGCCCTTCTCAAAACAGAGAGGAAAAACAGAGGTAGAAGAAAACAAGCACCCTTTTATTTCTGTGTGTGTTCTTTATGTGTATATTAAAGCATGCATTCCACTTTAGTGACTTGCATTATTCATACAGTGCTCCTTAAAAGAAATGTAAGCAGCTGCATACTGTATATGTGTGTGCTATGGATTTAAAATACATAGAAAAACACACACATAAGAGAAAGCAGTGTGGTGGAGTTTATAATGAAGCTACAGTAGTGAGGTGAGCTGTAGCATACAGGTTTCCCATGGGAGTTAAACCAGCTCCTGCAATCCAGGTCAGCCAGGCCTCCTGCATGGATCTTCTGCTCTGACGTTCCTGCTGCTGCTCTCAGCTTCCCCAAAACATACATTACATATTGTACCATGGACAATAACTCAAACGATTTTCATTATCGTTTCTCCATCTGTTGCAGAATCCTTTTCTGTCATGTTATTTGTTGTCTTCCTGTTTTGCTTTCATCCTCTCCTGCATTCCCCATTAAAAAGGATTTTTTTTTTTTTTTTTTTTTTACCTGTCTCTCAGTCTGACGCTGTATGACGTACATTGTTAAAGAGGACACATTGTGATAAGAGAGGCCTTCAATGTCCTTCTCATTTATAAAACAGGTCTGGAGAGTTCTAAAAATAACCTTAAACTACCAAAACGCTCATGTGACATAGAACTGAGTCTGAATCAAGACTGTTTTTTATACTCTGTTATCATAGCTATACGGTCACAATCGAGGACCACCAGACTGACCGGAGCCACCAAAACCACCCTGACACCTTTGCAGTGTGTCTATGTCAGCGGTGTCAAGTAACGAAGTACAAATACTTTGTTACCTTACTTAAGTAGACATTTTTCCACACACTGTGAACTCGCGGCTCTAAAATGATGCGGCTAATTTATGTTTTCTGGGCTAACGATCAGTCCGGCTGATGAAGAAGGAAATAGAGCTGCTGCACAAAAGCTTGGCATTAATGAAGCAATGGTGAGACGTTTTAGACGGGGTGAGTGCGGCTTATAGTCCGGAAAGTATGGTAATTCTTTTTCAGCAGACTTTTACTTCTACTCCTTACATTTTCATGCAATTATTTGTACTTTCTACTCCTTATATTTTAATAATAGCCTCGATTCTCCTACTTCATTTTGGCTTGTTTTCATTCCGGCTTGTCATCGTTCAAATAAAAAAAAAATATGATAGAGTGAATTTGATTGTGGTTGGATGAGAAGTATAAACATATACCATTCTGACATCCTATTGGTTTGTACACGATCCATGGCACCTGACTTTTTGCACCATTCCAATACTTATATTCAACTAGTCATCATATCTTCCTCTCCATGAAACACATGTTAATGCTCAGTAGTGCACATACGGTATATGGTTTTTTAATACATTTGCATTGGACTACAATGTGTTCATTATCAGTGGGCATATATGCGGCTGAAACAGGTAGACTAGTGCATCCAAAATGTTTCAGCATTAAAATTTTAATATAACATTATAGTCATTATGGCCTTTAGAAAAATGTTTTTTGGGGAGGTGGGGTAGTGCACTATAGGCCCCTGTGGCACTGCCTAAGCTTTTGTCCTAAGGTATTTTTTTCCTTACATTTACTTTTATACTTGAAGTAGTTTTGAATCCAGTACTTTTACACTTTTACTTGAGTAAAAGCTTGATACTTGATACTTCAATTTCTACAGAAGTCGTTTTAAACCCTAGTATCTATACTTCTATCAGAGGAATGAATGTGAATACTTTTGACACCTCTGGTCTATGTGATGGTATCCATGGTACAGACAGGAAATGGATATGGGCAGCAGCCCCTTTGCATTTGAGGATACAGTGAAACAGCCCATTTGGAATAGGGCTGGGAAAAAAAAAAAAAAAAGTTTAGAGCAGGGTTTATCGTGCATATAAAATTACAAAGCAGCTGCCTCCATCAACTTCTGTGCCACCTCTTGTTCTCAGCAACATCTGTATGTGCATTTTCATATAAAACACTTTTAAAACACATATTATGACAAGCATATTTCTGTCATACCTGACTGCAATCTCCATCTCTTACTCCCACTTCAAGAGCGAGCAATGCCATTTTACAGGTGTAAATGCCAGCAAATGTATTCAAGTTTTTTTTCTGCAAATGTATAGGACTGACGCTGTGAGCCTGAGTGGTGGCTATTCAAATAATCTATTTGGGGAGACTGCACTTATGACCACATTATAATCCTTATTTCTGCTGAAGAACTCTCCATCTTGTGTCAATGTTCACAAAAAGAAACAGAATGGAAAGCAACACTAGCTGCATTTGTTGGACTGTTTTGTTCTTCACTTGGCAGTTTTTGTGTATTTCCATATATGCCCTTCCTTTGCACAGAATGTACATGCAAGATAGGATGATTTCAAGAAAAATACTTTTACAGATTAGATTCATTTAGTCATATTTGGATAATTTCCATAAGGTACATGGCATGAATGAATTTAAATGTATTATAAGAAATGTATTTTATCTTCACCAATTGCCTGTACTTTCTGTATACATCCTCATATTGTTTTCCCCTTCGTATACTGATGTTAGCTGGTACACTGAAACGATTGTGTCATGTTTTTTTCCTCCTACTCCTACCTTTTGTCCTCTGTTTTGTGTGACTGTGTGAGGTGAGTCTAATATACTTCTGTTGACAGACCAGATCTAATTAGAAAAATGGTATCCAGGGACTGACATACCTTACTTCACCCATTACCTTTCACCCAGGGCTGGAAGACATGAATAAATTCCATTTCATGCTTCAGCCTATATTTACAGAAGAAGCAAAGAAAAACTGTGTTCAATTACCACGGACAAATTTGAACTCATCTGGGTCATTCTGAACAAATTGAACTGGAACTAATTTCTTCCGAGTGTTACAATTGAACTAAATAAATAAATAAAATGCAGACTTATTTGCTTTTTTTTTTTTTTACCATCAAATTAAAGTTGACCTCAACATGCTCTTATTATGGCTATCCTCAGGCATGAGCCCAAGGGAGCTGTGTGAGCAGATGGGGGGAGGGGATGGACAGCGTTGGACATAGCAGTGTTAAACAGCGACTACAGGCTTAGTCGAACACAACCCAGGTTATCATTTAAAACGACACCCTCCATATGCCTGTCAGTGTTACACCTCCTACCATGTTTCCTGCAGGTCCTAGCTTTCATTTGTACCAACTCTCTCTCACTTTCCTCGCTCCCTGTCTTTCTTGCCCATTACAAAGGTGTAAATTGGACACAGATAATTGAACATTACTATCCTGGGAGGTAGCTGGCGCCATCTGTTAAATGTCCGCCCCCAACATCACAGTGCATCACACAATGTGCCCAAACATCCCAGTGCACCGTGCTGCACATTTGTGCGGGCTTGAACATGTTATTGTATTTCATAGACTTCCCTTTCTTTCAATTTAAATGTCTCCTAACACACTTAATGCTCAGGTACTACTTTTATACGTGGCTGGAGGTAACTGGTGTGTAAATAACAAATCCTGCTAATGGGATTTTTTTTCTCCCTTATTAGATCTGAGGGTTAAAGACAGAAGGTGTTCACTGTAAATTGTAACGCCCCTTGAGGCAAATTTGCGATTCGTGGTATTGGCCTAAATAAATAAAATTCACTCTACTCTTTATATTACTTGATATACAAATGAGACATAGGTAATTTGTTAGAGTCCGCATAATAACAACAATACCGTTAATGACTTTAATTCAAAATAGGTTATTAAAAAAGTTGAAAAATATCAAAATACACAAACAGGTGCTAAAACTGAGGAGCTGCATTTCGTTTTCTGGCAGGCTGCGAAAGTTAATATATTACACAGTTCGTATCATATCTGTTAGACAAACTCTGTTACTAATGTGTGTGGTTGTACATTTAAAAATAGCAAAGAAAAAAAAAAGAATCCCCTCTTTCCACACTTCACTAGAGTAAGGGCTATTGTTTAAATGTTAATATTTTTCTTACACTTTGTATTTGCACCTTTCACTAGAACTTCATTTTCTGTCACAAGTTTCCCACTAATTGTGCTCTACTTCTTGTCTAATGGCTGCTATTGTTCAATCCTCTGAGAAGGTTTACATAAGCAGTGAGCATCCAGTGCATTCCATAAGATTTCCCAACAAAAAACTAATTATTGGACAGGATGGGAATATGATAGGTTATCCACACAAATAATGAGGGAGATTGTCTATGTGAATCTGTGAAAAGCTCTTTATGGTCCCTGCTCTCTCTCTCTTTCTCTCTTAGCATTGCTCTCTTTCTCCCTCCAACACACATGGCTGATTAGCAGTTGGCATTTTGTCTTGGCTATGTGCTAAATGAGTGCAGCAACATTAGCATCTCAAAGATACTCTCCTCGCCTAGTTAATGGTCAGGACACAATGGCTGCTCAAACACTTGATGGATCATTGAAAGATTATGCCATTTGGCTTCATGCCTTTATCCTCACTTCATGTGTGAGTGCATGTGTGTAAATGAGTGTGTGTGTTACACAGAAAGACAGAGACATCCTGTATCGTGTAGGCGTGGAATCTGATGGACCTCTCAGTGGGAGCAATAATGTCAAGGAGCTGCAATGTCATATCCATCAGAGCTAACTTTCTGTCAGGGCCAGACAAAGGTGTTGACACTTCAACACCACGCAGTGAGTGAGGAGACCATTCAAATGTCAGTTACCTGACACATAGCCATGCTCTCATAGATGAGTGGTAACCAGTGATTGTCAGTTGGTTACTCAGGAAAAAGGCCACTGCATATATAAAGCTCACGAGGAGCCGTCCACTGAGATTTAATGAATGAATATGTTTTCATCTTCTCAGGGAAGTATTCACTTGGTACAATCACACCTGTCAACTCTGGCAAATCAGCACTTATGGTAATGAGATGACTATCGTTGAAGCACCGCGGTCATCAGAAGACATTCAGATTGCTCAGTCAGGTGTGAGACTGTCAGACTTTACTGCTGTTTGCAGTATCTAATAAAAGTTACACTGAAACTAAATTGCAGAGGAAATCTCACTATGAAGTTCTACTTCTGAGCTGCAAATGTTCATAGCTGCATTTAGAGCTGCAATGAGTACTCGAGTAATTCGAGCTCAAAAAATCCAGGAATATTTTTTTTTTCATGCCTCGAGTATTTGTTTAATTATTCATTTGGTTTTTGGCAGCTCCAGCTTGGACCTCTGTTCACCACTGGGTCCTGGTGCTTGGTACCTGGAAAGGGCATGTTCCTCCCCTGCTTTGGCACACACCGAAGTGGCACACCTGGACACACCCCCTCCGGGTGAATCTGAGGAATGAGCAGTGGCCCTGGTGAGGAACCAGCTGTTCATCCACACAGGTGTCATCACTGAGGTTGAATATCGGGGGGAGTCACCCTGTCCACACCTTTCCGAAGACTGCTGGCTTGTCCATGGCGCAACACCACAGCCGGGATAGCCAGTCATCGAACCGGATCGTGGCTTTGATGGGTTAGAATCGCTTTAGGGGCATGGTGGAGCCAAACACAGACTGGCCTGTCTGTTTGTCCCACATGCTGCAGGTTGCCTCGTTGTGGGAGTGGTGCACCCCCGCTGGCAGGAGGAGGCCCATATAAGTGCTCATATGCAGGGCCGGTATCGGTCCGTTCCTGGTGTGAGCGTTTTCCCTAGAGGTTGGTATAGTTCACGGTCACCTGGACTATCTCATCAGTGAGACAGAAGTTGAAAGCATCCTTCAGGCTCCTGATCCAGGACACAGCATATAAGGAGGGCACGCACGGCATTTCCCCGCTCCTGGAGATCCATCTCCTGCGTGAACCTCCTCTGTGTTGAAATCTCACTCCATCGTGTAAGGTAGTGATGAAAAGTAAGAAATGCCTAAACTTCTAAACTGCCCCTCTTCACATCCACCTTTGTAAACACATTCAGATTTTGCTTCTGTTCATGTGTCTTTGAGGTGCTGCTCAATGACCCCTATTCTTGTACCTCAGTGTTGTGTAATACTTGTGTGTATGAGGCTCTCTGCAAGTTAGTTGTGTGTTTCACAATAATAAAATAGAGGGATTTTGATCTTTTGTGAAGACTCTACACATGAAATGGAGTGACTGAACAGCAGTGCACTTTGCTTTTTACGTATAACAGCACAAAGTCATATAAAGTCATATGCATGTGCACACATGCAATAGCATCGTCATTTGAAAATGCAAAAAAAAAAAAAAAAATCAGATTACTTGATTAATCACTGAAATATTCAGTAGAATACTTGACTTCAAAAAGAACTGATAGCTGCAGCTCTAGCTGCATTTGTAAAATAGGACAATATAGTATTTCATCACCATGGTGGCATTGTGGAACTGTATTAATTAAATTTACTTGCTTACTGGTCGTGGAAAATGAAGACTTAATTTACAAAGTGATGCCTTGAGGACTAAATGTAAAATCGTAATCTTACTGTGGTAGATAGCACTTATGTGTGGGTGATATTATGTGGTTGTCAGAGGAATGCAGATCATGTCATAGATAAAAACAAAAGCACAAGCCAAACTTTCTCACTCCACTAGCGTTCATGTAAAATGGCCAGAGGACCAGTGTGGGAGCACAGCAGCAT
The DNA here is from genome assembly GCF_902148855.1 of Sphaeramia orbicularis. Classification (NCBI taxonomy): domain Eukaryota; kingdom Metazoa; phylum Chordata; class Actinopteri; order Kurtiformes; family Apogonidae; genus Sphaeramia; species Sphaeramia orbicularis. The sequence continues at coordinate 30,154,750 of NC_043970.1, forward strand.
GAGCTGTTGATGCCATTTATGTTTTGAGGTTAGTGAGTGAATATAAGTCAGTTGATAATGATCCTTTAGAGTCTTTCAGCACTAAAAGTGTTTGGTTACTCTGCTTTAACCTGCAGGATTTTGTGTAATGTAGTTTCCTGCTGCTGATGAAATAAAGTCATGATGATGAAAACAAATTCAGATCACATTCAGCTGCTGGTGGCACATGTCTGACAGTGCTGTAATCCTGGATTTAAGCACTAATGCTAAACATACTGTTAGAGACTTGTATGTGAATGTGAGGAGTTTAAAACCTTCTCAGATCATGCTGGAACTTTGGGGGGAAAATCTGAATACGGTTGTCCAGTAAACCAGGTATTAATCATTGTTTTAATACCAAAAGAATGACCCTGAGTGGAAATAGTGATATCTTTCATATAATATTGTGTTTTAAATGTACAAATACACAAATTCATCTATTGTTTCTATTTTTTTTTACCAGATCAAAACATGACTATAATAAAAAAAAAAAAATTGTGATGTGATCCTGATCCACAATTTCAATTTAATTATCTGGGGAAAATATAATTAAGCATGTGGGAAAACATTTATGGACAGTACTCAAAATAATACATTACATGTTCTGTTTCCATCCCATGGAATGGATCTAATTGCTGAAGAGAGTAACACCTCCATATCAGGTCCACATTGTCAAAGAATGAACATAAAACCTTTTCTCCTTCTGTAATGATCCAGCTGTGCCTTAGCCCTGTGTCTGTCTTTGTACCAAACATAAATGAATATCTGCCTTGAGCTGTAATGCTGCAGTACATACAGTATTTGAACATTTTTATTTTTCTCAGAGAGAGACACAATTACTCCTGGACTGGCAGGAAGTCATTGGGCACATTCATTTAGAAGACTACGGATTACTAAAATGTTTTATTTTCTTTGATATAATGTTGACTGATTAAAGTAGATAAACTGAATGAAACTAATGAAGTGAGGGACTGCTGTTGCAACAGTAAGATTATGTAACTGGCAAATATTCCAATTATGAAAGAAAGAAAGAAAGTAAGAAAGAAAGAAAGAAAGAAAGAAAGAAAGAAAGAAAGAAAGAAAGAAAGAAAGAAAGAAAAATATATACAGTATATATAAGAATAACAGTTTTATCCAAAGGAGCCCCTCTTAGAATCATCTTCAGTGACATTCCCTCAGTCCCTCTTTTAGAGCCCACCCCACCCCCTTTTCTGTCAACATGAAAATGATTATTTGTGTCACCTCTCCTCTGACAGCATATAATTCTCCCTTTTTTGACATTCAGGTTGAAGATTTGGCCTGATTACCTGATATATCTCCCTACATACAGCATCTACATCACCTCAGCTGTTATAAGACTGAGCCGCACCTTTTTAGTGGCAAATCCGATCCAGTCTCTGTTTATATCGCAGCGATCGCCACAAATCCTGTATTCTCAGACAAGTTTTCATGTGCCCTTCATGCTCACTACTGCGACAACAAGTTTTGTGCAAGCTTTGTCTGGCTTCCAATAGTGTAGCTTCCATCACTCTCAGCTCTGGATGTAATGTCTTCAGTTCCATAAATGCCTCAAAGGCAATTCCTGGCCACAATATATGTTTTCACTTTCCCTTTGAATCTTACACTCCACTGTATTGTTTCTATAGTTCTTCATATTATCTGATGTCTGTCACCTCCCAAAGTTTCTGTATCAGTAAGTTTTTGAGTCTGTATCAATATATTATGTAATAAATTTAAATACAGTACTTACTTAACTGTCTTATTGTTAGACTTTTTGGATGAAGCTATCACTGCACCTATCTGCACATCGTTCATTTCCAATAGGTACAATATAGAATGTAGTTTAATTTGCTTAAAAAAATGGACATTTCTTCTAAAACATAATAATATAAAATTCTTGTGGTTTTTTTTGTTTTTTTTTCTGTTCACCTTGGTCTTTTTGTGCCATTATGAGATACAGTAGTTATATTAACTGTCTGTTAGTGAGAAATTAGCCTCTGCTGTCATTATGTTAAACCATGTTTAGGTGATTCACATTTATTAATAGACAAATACAAGAAAACAATTTAAAGAACACACAAGTAAAAATTATTTCTTTGCAATTTTTAAAGTTAAAGGGGTTATATGTAGTGTTAATATTTCAAATTCTGAACAGCAGAAGGAAGTCACACAACAGAACACACTTATAGCTACCAAAACTACCCACAAATCAACACTACATATCCACAGAAGGTGTCCATCACTAAAGAAAGTATAAAGATCATCGTTTACACACGTGCATTATGGTATCGTTTAGTCAAAATAACACTGTGACCTATTATCTTCACATGCTGCGTCAGCTGATGGTTTACATTATGCTCTGTTAGTTTAGCTGTGTTTTAAGACTGGAAACAGCCATAGTAAAAACACAAATCACCCCTGTCTTCTGTACAATTTGTGTTGTCAATAGCTGTTTGGAATCATCCAAACAAGGTCACAACTGTCCCAGTTTAGCCTGAACCATGGATCAACAAATGGTGAACTCAGCAAACATATCACATAATAACTTGAAACCTTCATAAGCCTCATAATCAAACTCATCCTTGTAGAAGAAATGCTGTGATTTCAGCATCAAACTCTATTTCTCATTCTTTTCATTTAGAGCCGTGTCCAGTATTGACACAACAGTTCTTCAAGCTTTTGTCACTCTGTTACTTTCTTTGATTCTAAAAGTTGTTTCCTAGTGGTTCTCATCCCAGCTCATCACCTTCTCATACTTTGGTCAAAGGTCCTGTGGTGTTAGATTTCCTCACCACGGGAGACCAGCAGAGTGACTCACTACTCCCTCTAGTGGTCACATAAATCCCCTGGCCTGTCAGTGTAAATATTTTCAGTTCAGATCTCTACAACCCAGTATATTGGAATCTTTAGCATAACTTCAGAGTTATTTATTCTAAACACTGTAATGATAATTTTAGGTCATGTTAATATGTGAATGTGTAAACTCTGCATATAGGGTCTTTAATATTCTATACGTCCTCCAATATTGTTCTTCTGCTGTAGGAGAATATAGCGATGGTGTGATCCAGGCAGTGCTAATTAATTCTAGTCACATACAACGCTGTATGTGCGGAAACATTAATCAAGGTTGAATTTGATAGGACACGTGTTAATGTGAAAAACTGATAACAAGTTATTATATGTGCATAAAGCATATGTGATAGCACATGCAAATGTGTGTATGTATGCGATAATATGACTGAGGCTTTGAGCAGACATGTAGATATTACAAAACAGTTTAGAAACCTTATAACATCTGTGATATCAAAAATGGAATAAAAAAAAGAAAGGTGTTATTTGCAGAAGAGACTAAAGGATTCTTATTATAGACTCTGAGGCAGACAGAGTAAAACTTCTTGCCTGTAGATTGCAAAAACAGTTCAAACTTCAATATTCCTCTGTAGGTTTTCCATTCCAAAATGAAGCTAATGTTGACAACGCTGGGGTCAGCTCTGCAAAACCCTCCCTCCTATTGACTTAAACTGATCTCTCTAAAAATACAAAAGCAATGACTTTCCAGCAGTCAATCAAGTACCTTTGATTTTATTTGGAACTAGTAAGTGTTCCGGTCATCCTTCCACCTTTAATAAAATCTCAGGTCAAACTGAAGGATTTGATGTGTGCCAGGTCCAGCTTTGATTGACAGATTTGTATGACAGCTCACTTGTCTGCCAAGTTTAAGTTTTGGAGTTTCGGTTTATTCTGTTAAAACACTGTTTTTCCTAAATTAAAGCTCCACTGTCGTAGTTCATGGGGTTCAGTAACACCTATTTTGCACAGCACTGGATAATTTACTGTTTAACTGAGTCAGTAAGCTAGCTTTTAGCATTAGCTCTCCCATGAACCCTTGTGCTCTTGCAGCTCCATCCGTTTTGTCCAAAAATCATCACCCCTACCTCCAAAAAGCCAGTATCGACAGCTAAAACACAAACTACCAGCACAAAAACTGCAGTTAGGAAATCATTAACCAAATAACATAGAGGTGGCTGGTCAAGAGGGCCAAAGAGTAAGGGGGGGAGAAGAAAGCAGTGAAAAATGCTTATGTTATCTTGAGACAGACTTGCATTAGTGTATGTAATGTGTATCTAAAGTACACACCCTCTTCCTTTGTGGATCTGTAACATGTGTAGTCCAGTGTTAATTCTTCTATGCATCTTTTCTTGCAGATAGCCATTTGCCTGAGAGAGGGGATAGCTGTGTAACCAGAGTCACTGTTCTTACATTTTTCTGTCCATGCACACCAGAGGCTGCGCAACACATTTTCATTGTATTGCATTGTCATTTTGACAAACAGGGTCATAAAAATTCTGTCATAACACATTATTATCCTTCATTTCAAATGTAATTTTTAATGATAATGAGACATATTTAGTAGTATTTAATGTCCTCCACCACTTCAGTCCCTCTTTTTTCACCACGTTTATCAATGCCATTACATTGACTAGGCTTTTTAAAATAACTAAGGAGACTCAGCTGTCTTGACATTTTGCACAGGCAAGTAGCATATAATTTTGGCTAAAGTCAGCTAAACAACGAGACAAGACTTGACAATGGGTAATTAATATGCACACTGGCCATCAACTGGACAGGGGGTCTGCTACAGCTGAACTAACGGTGAGTCATTTGAAAGCAGTAATGGTGTTCAAACCCACACCCTCCCATACATGCGTACATTAGACCCACAACCCGACCCAACCCATGATTAAACACTCTGTGTAACTCACTTTTAAGGGCTTTATTTTTGGCTAAAACGCACACCATCAATAAATCTCTAATAAGTGCTGCTCAATGATATCTTTGGCTGGATATAAACTGAGGTTAAGTTCACTTCAAAAAAAAAAAAAAGCAGTTGTGGATCAACCACCCGTCCGGTACCCAACCTGGTGCAGGACTCTGCAGTGTTGTATTCTGTGTAGTTGTGAACGGTGGCGCTGTAGGGTTCTATGCAGGTGGGATGCTCTTATGGACTATTTGATGCTTTGTTAACAGACAGACAGACCAGCGATCCTGCGAGCAGGTTCTGTTCACAGTGTTGTGTGAAAACTTTCTTTGGTAGATTACCCTCAGTATTTTAATCTGTCAAAATGACTGATGGCCTTCAGAATTTTCCGTCATCTGTGAGAAAAAATCTGTCAGTGACGTGGTAAATGCAAACTCTGATGCACACTGTACAACACTGTTACTGGCTTGAGATACAAGCTCACTGCCTAAAGGTTGACACCCAGAAATATCCAATACAGTAAAACAAGAGGAAATGAGAGACTACAGGTAGTCTCAACACACCACTATACACTCCTAGTGGGTAATAAGGAGAACCAAGAGCCTATAAACATTTTTGATTGAGTTATATAGTTTACATAGTATGTCTGTTTCATTACCTGTGATGTATATCTGACACAGAGGTGAAAACAGAGCCTGTCCTCCTGTTAATAACACTTTCAGAGGTTACAGAGAAACCTGCTCATTCCGATCCATAGTTGAATCCTATTCTTTAGAAAAAACCAAAGGATGAACGCAAATTGTCATATTGTGACATGTAACTGACAAGATGAGACAAGATATTGTTGATGATATGGATATAAGGACAACTTCCGTACTGGGAAGAGGTTAAGATGATGGGATGAATAACAAAACTGCAGACCTGTGGACAGAAACTGCTTATGCATTATTAAACATGCATTAGGCAGTGTTGTAGAAAAATCTATGAGATGTCTCTCCTCCTTTGGATTCTACCTATATCGTTTTGGAAAGTGTCCTGCCCAGTATGTGTGAGTATATTAACCTGTATTAAAACCTAAAATACACCTTTTAGACACATCTGATCACCACCCTCTCATGGTATCTTTTTTTAGGTTATTTCTGCCGCCAGTATATGTGTGTGTGATCCTCCCTGACTGGAGTCTGACCCATGTCGGCCAACAGAACAGAAGTGCGTATCGAGAGTCTGCAGATCAACAGCTGTCCAAGGACATTCTGAAACACACCATTTCTTTTTCCAAAAGTACTCTCCTCAGTTAATGTGTGGCTGTTTGGAAACCTGAAGCCTAAGCTGAGCGTTAAATATTACAGCATCCTCTGCATTAATGTATGGGAGAACTGGTTTATTCTAATTATAGAGAAGACATAAAAATAGTTGAAGCTCTGCATGTTTTTACCATTTGTGTGTTCATCACCTTAACTTTCTTAAAACTATGTTAAAAATATGGATTTATCAAGACACTGGTGCCTGAACCATCCTCTGCTCATACAGTTAGATTCATTCATTTGGAATACCTTCTCTGCTTCTCTATTTTTGTGCATGTCTATTTAAGACTGTCAACTAAAATGATAAATTCACTGACTAGTTTTATATTTGGACATAACACCAATCAAAATGTAATATAAAGCGTACTTTCATTGTAGTAATTATCTGTTATTGGATTCATTTACGTTTTGCCAGAGGCCTAAAATGTGATTTAATTCTTAATTTGCAAGGTCTTCTCTTAAAAAATTTAAACAGGTAGTTTTTAGACAGCAATCATTTACACACGAATGGTTCATTTTAATATGTTGAGTTTTGCTTTCCAAAGAGAGAACAGTAATTTTAAAAAAAATATAGTATATATTATTTTTTTTTGTTTTGTTTTTTTGTTCACTTAGAGGCCTTGTACATTTTTGTACCCCATCACCAATCCCATAAGCTTATAAAACCTACTAGAAATATCTGAAATCAATTATTCCTCAAACTGACAATAGGAATTCATGATAACAAATAAAATGAAAGATTCTGTTGTATTCAGTTGCTTGCAGAGATTTAGGCTATTTGATTTTTTTCCCCACATATTCAACACAAAACAGAATTCACCACAATTCATGATGTTCTCCACCACTGAACAGACAAATAGGCTACCTGTGGAGACACAAACATCGACTCTGCACTGACATTTATAGGGCTGTTGTCTTGAAAGAAGGACAAATGGAGGCCATGATCAAATATCTTTCCTGTTTTAATGGGATGTAGTAACTGACTACATCAGCACACTTCCACTTTGGCCCATCAGCACACTTCCACTTAGGCATGCCTGTTAGTTTCAGCTGGCTGCGCTTTCCTCTCCTTGGAGAACTTCCGTAAAAAGACAAGACGTTTATTTAGTAAAGTATACACACACTGTAAATGTCCATCCATGCATGCAAAATGTACATACACGGACATGAAAGCAGATCCTTTGGATGGGAGGAGTTTGGTTGAGCAAATATTATCTGGTATGTAATACTAAATTCTAGTGAAATTATATTAAATAATATCAACAGTTGCAAATAAAAGACACATATAGCTCATAATATCCGATAAACACTGCACTGTACCAGTCATGCAGCTATAATTTCTTAGACTGACTACTTCTTGCTAATGAACTACTGCGGTTAAACTAAAATAACTGAAATAAATGCAGAAAAATATTCAAACACAGGTACATGTGTGTGGTGTTACGTATGGTGTTACACATATTACAATATTAAAGAAAACATCATAATCATAATCATAAAAAAAAGGAAAAAAATGCAAACAGAAAAAAAGGAGAAAAAAAACCTTCATAAACAACTGCAAACACTTTGATGTTTTTTGTATTTATGGCACAATTTATGCCATACACGAGTATCTTCACGATGTATTGAAAATGCAAAGGAAAATCCTTCCTGTGAGTTGTATTGATTCCAGTCCTCTTGCCTGCTGTGGGTAAGCAAATGCCCGAGTGTTTATGCGTGGAACCTAGTGTTTGTATTGTTGTGCAAGTGTGTATGTGTGTGCCCTCTGCATCGATCCCCCACTTTGTTCCAATTATCAGTAAGGGTATGGGGCCTAATACTGCTATTCACACAAGCATTAGAGCAACAGAGGGAACTGTGTCTGTGAAAGTAGGCACAGGGAAGCAGAAGAAGAGGCAGAAGAGGAAGAAGCAAAGTATGAAGGGCTGAAAGAGAGAGGAGAAAAGTAAATAGTACAATGTATTACTAAGCCATGTAGGCTTTACGGAATACTCAATTCTGACTGGTCAACAAAGGCAGTTTACAGTCTGTTATTTTTGTGTAACAGACTGGTGTTAGGAAAAAACAAACAAACAAAAAAACACTATTGCTACAAACCATCCAGCCACAGAATCTAATGGAGTTTTGTTTTTTTAATCAGCAGAAACAAATTAAATCCTTTTCAGAACAATTACATTTAGAGTTTTTCTTTACTCAAATTAAACAGTTGGGGTATAAAGTACAACAAAACGATGGGGCTGATGGCGACTGAGACCCCCCCCTCACAATGAAACATTAACCTTATTTCAAAACACACTATACATTATCAATTACATGATACATATGTTACAGATCAAGTGCAAAGTTGTATCAATAATAATGTGTGAATTTAGTTTTGCAAAAAAAGGAGAATAAAACAAATTCTTGCATGTATTTTTAATTATTCTATCTCCAGTCACTATAAAGCCCTTAAAGCTGACTGGCAACTTCATTCTTACTATTTTAGTTGTGATTCTTTATGACATTAAATTGACATTGACATGAGGGTTATGCTTTAGCTTTGTGCTTTAGATGCATTAGTAATTGCATTTCATGTCACTTTCACTTGTAGCTTAAAACAGTCTTATAGGTTACAGTTAAGAGCTGAGAAAAACACTATAGAGAAAAAAAAATAATATCAGTGACTGTAACTGAGATTTCTTGTATATTCTTGGTACAAGACATTAAATATTTAAAATATTAGATTAATACAATTGTACATGTGCACTCTGACAGCTTTTTCTTTGGTTTGCCAATAGACACCCACGTCGGGGAATAAAGATCTTGTGTTGTTTCAAATTGATTTTCTTATTCTCTCCTCTTTCTTTACACACCCTCCTGTCAGAATGTTTCTATGTGTGCGATGTGGGTAAGTGTGCAGAAATGCCGGTGCATTTCTTTAGCAAGAAAGTGTAACCTATACAGGCCTACAAAGGGTTGGAGGTCATCATCACTGACACATAGCACAGTTATTGATTGGCTAAAAACAACAACACACAGGGCTATGGAGAGTTGAAAGAAAAAAGAAAAAAAAAAAAAAAGCTAAAGCATTACACTGAATTTAATGCAGACATTCACTTTGTGGCCCAAATCAACAAGCAGCCCATAAAAGAAAGGTGTATAAAAATACCAGGAAGACATTGAAGGCCACGGAACAAGAAAATTAGATGCATTTGTGTCAATTTGTGTGTTTGTGTGTTTGCTACTGTGGATGAAAATCCCTCTTGTGGTTTGAGCCACATTGTTTGATTCCACTGATTCCACAGTAAGAGTCGCCAGGGGCTTGTTGCCAAGGTTCAGCCAATTGAATTAGGGATTTGCAGTTCCCTCCTCAGTCCAACCCTCCTGACCATTTCCTGTTTCTAGGGATCCCGGAGGACCCTTCCTCTCCATTCAGCTGTGGACTGTAATTGTATTTAGGATGCCTGTGCAGACCCCGGTGGAGTACAACGGGAGGAGATAGAAAGAGAGACAAAGGAAGATAGAAACAGAGCTGAAAGGATGACTAAACATGATGGGGAAATAAAAAAGTGAAGAAAAAAAAAAGAATGGTGAATGTGAGAATTTGTAATAAAAAAAAAAAAAATAGATGTCCTGAGAGGGGAGAGACAGTGGCAAAGGGGTGGGGGGGCACATTGACAGACTATCCACCCATCTAAATTGAACACAAGGTCATCGTTCTCATTAGGTTTCCAAGCTTGAATAACCTGGGCTGTAGGAGACAGTTTGGTGTAAGTACTTCTATACCCATGCTATAAAGTAGGGATCTAATTGCCTATTATATCCAAAGACATTAGGATGGGGGTAAAATGATTTTCCTTCACCCTCCACCCGATTTAGAAGCTGCTGTGGTGTTATATCTCATAGCAACTATTACATGTATGACTTTGGAACAGATATTCTATCTCATGTTTGTCTACAAAACAGGTTAATGTGGTGTTATTGCAGGAAATAACTGCAAAAATGTGAATGTGTTCATAAGAAGGGAATGTTTATTAATATATACAAACTGATAATGTATTTCTAATATTTATAGCAGGTGTAATGCCATTAGAACCTGCTATAAAATGGTTTCTGTCCCATTTCTGCATCTTACACAATGAAGTATTGTCACTTCCTTTCGGACCCCCTGAGGGTTTTTCCCCATAAGTTCCCACCAGTGTTAAATCTACACACAAAGGTTACACACAATATTGTGCGATCCATCAGTAAAATTCAATCAGTTGTATTGTGTGGAGACTAATGCATTCCATTATAATGCCTTAAAATGAACTACATTTTTTTATGGTGATCTGTTGTTTCCAGCCTCTACCTGCCCCTTCACTGCGTTTTATACCATGGACCAGCAGGTCAGAGTGTGTGGGAGTACTGGGTTTTTTGCTCAGCATTCAATGGGAGAAAGGTCACAGCTCATCGACTGTAAATGCCTATGAAGTATTCGCAGCTACAAACAAATACGGATGAAACAAGTTAAACAAATAAATACACAATTGTCATCACCTTTAAAGGACATTACAAAGGAAAACAGAAGGAATCAGGGACCTTCTTTACAGAGAAAGGGTTTTACCTCCCACAGTATAGCTGCCTCTGCTGAGCAAAGACATTCCAATTCAGCTTTGAGAACACTAAAAATTAAAAGTTAAATATCAAGACTCAGAAAGTTAATGATGCTGGCTAATGTTTGAGTCAAATATCTCTCAGACAATACGGCTGAGACCATTTTGAATGAAGCACATTGTTAAACTGTGACTCAGACTGCCAGCTTCTAGTTACAGCTGGATGGGAGATCTAGTTTGACAGGCTAAGAGACAGAAGTTCACACTTGCAGAGATGATTTATTCAAAACTTACTGTGTAACTAGCTTCTGAAAACAATCATCTATTGTATCACCATCACACATTTTATTTTACTGCTCTTGCACTTTTGCTCACACAACAGCATTTGTGGTGCTTCAAATTCAGTAATTGCAGCTGTGCTTCTATCCATGGTCTCATTTTTGTGAAAGCATGTTTCTGTGTGAGTCCATCCAACTCCTGCTATGTTTTCTCCCAGTGGCCCACATCCAATGGGACCACGACACTATCTTTGGTGGTGCCCAACAGTTTTGTCTGACATGTGTTGGTCAGGGTTCGTCCTTCTGTTGCACTGCTTGGATCAAAGGGGGAAGCTACTCCACCCATCTGTGTCACTTTTAATTTATTGCAGGCACGACAGGCATTGCTTGCCTTGATGGTGAGGGCGTGACACAGATACACATGTCAGGTCACACACCACCATACACACAGCACAAGACGGGGGGAAACGAAGGGAGTGTGGCAGGAGAAGAGATAAGGCTGATTCAGGTAAATTGATGTATTAGAAAAACATTCAGACATCAATGCATTACTGTAACAACCATGAGTGAAAGCATATGGCATTATAGCGCTTCTACCTGTATATCCATTGCTGTAATTCTTTCACCTTCCACCAAAAATAAGAGGTCTCTTGGTCTTGCTTTGATGACCAGGTGCTGGGCAGGTGGTGTGGAGTGACAGGAGGTAGCTCTGCATGTGTGTGCGGGTGTGTGCGTATGTTTGTGTGTTGGTATGATAGAGGAAAATTCATTCCCACAGTAATGAGAGAGGTGCCAACTGCTCTTCCATCTGGCATTGAGAAAACTTTTTTTCGCTATCTCTCTTCCCTCCTTCCTTTCTCACCCTTACACTTCTCATCATCTGTTCATTTGCTTCTACTTAAGTATCATCCATTTTGACATTTTCAGATGATGTAAACACTCAACTACCCACACGCACTTCATCCTAGTCCGACACATTAGACCTGAGAAATTCAAGCTACACCTCCTACTGAATCTGAAATGGTACATCAGCTTTTTACAAATGGAGCCAATTGGCATAAACATCTGGTTGTGAAATATCTGTGGCTTAAACATACTGTAGCTGTAGCTTCTGCATTAAATCCCACTGTACTGTATAGCACTGGCAAAAATGTGACTGTTTATTTGCGCCTTCTACAGATAACTTGCATAGGCCGACCAATTTCAAATTTCATCAGGTGTAGGAATAATGAGATACCTGATGATTTAACAGAAATAAAACCCAGCAATGAAACAGCAATGCTGATGCTAATATAAATCAGCACATTCTTTTTTAATGTCTATATTACCGAAAACATACAATTTTCAGTAAAAATATAAAGAACACCAATAATGCAGGCGACAATTCCCCCTGTAGCTATTTCATTACTGCTTCATTGCAATGTAAAAGGGTTTACTTCCAGAGCATTGACTTTATGCAGTTGACTGAAAGCAGTGTGCTCCATCTGCAGCCACTAACGTGACAAATTGACATTGCACTAAGTCATTATGCATGCTAATCCATTGGGGTTACAGTGGCTTTGTGTGCAAGATTTCAACCTAACTAATGCAAAATAACCACACAAACTTTCTGCTACATCAAACTTGTTGATTATAACTTAGGATTCTGGCAGTTACAGAGTAAACAAGCCAATGAAATCCGAAGGACATGATGGAAATATATACAGTTTCTACTCTCCACATTAATGAAGCACATATTATGTGCAATTTTCTCTCTTATCCTCATAGTTATCCAAAGTTTCCAGGGATGACAAACTTGTCTAGCAAAAAAAGCTACAGTTTTAATTGCAGTGTGTTGTGATGCAACAAAAGTGCATATGATGCTAATACTGCTGACAAAAAAAATCTAACTTTATTATGAATAAAAATAAGATAACTTTATTATTTTTTTTTTCTTGACAAGTCATGTAAACAGTAAATAGTTGGGAGCTGAGGAGTAATGATTAATTGCACTTCATCAAAACTGTGCATTGTGTGCAGTTAGTCTCACACAAATACCAATGTTTACTTTACTCCATCTCTCATTAGTATGGTGACCATTTTAAAACAAATAGCATTGCTGTAGCAGAACTCTTTTATTGATCAAGTAGGTATGTTTTCCTGAGCATCTCTGAAGGCACCATCTGATCAAGAACAGCAGTTTTTTTGCCTTTTTATTTTTTCCTGCTGCGACCTGAAATAAAACAAAGGATGAATATGTGTAGCTTGTTGCATTTCTCTGGGAGGTTTTTTTTTTTTTTCTTTTGTTAAAGTCTAACACAGGTTATTTAATTAAAAGTAACAAGTCACCTCACTCTACCTTCAGAGTTAAGGTTGACTCATATTGTTATCCCCAAAGGGACATTTGGTCTTCTTCCACAGCTGAATACATACTCAAAACTTTACCATTAGTGATTAGCATTGCGAAACCTGCCATTGAAGGTGCTCCAAGACAAACTCCAGATCTACATCAGTAGCTTACTCAGGGTATGAAAATTAACATTTGTATATATGTGATTTTGTGTGTGTGTGTGTGTGTGTGTGTGTGTGTGTGTGTGGGGTGGGGGGGTGGGGGGTTGGAAGGATGTGGAGGACACCTGCTCAATTTGGAGACAACAGGAAAAGTCATCTGAATGGGAATGGAACCTGGAATCTGTTAAGAAGCCTGCGGTTCAGCCTTCAATACATAGTCTGTTAGAATAAACCTACCATTGGACGGCTATTTCAGTCTGCATGCTTTGTCTTTAGCATAAAACAGCAGCTTCTGAGTTAGCAGCTAGGAAATAACAACTTTACACAGATTTAGATCATGCAATAATGAAAGCACCTGTGGTTCTTTGTTGCGTTTTCTTTACCATGACTTTAGCCATTTAATTGTTTCCTCATGCCCCTTAAAGAAATCGTTCCAGATCCTCTGCAAAGACACCAACACTGCTTCTTTGGCTTAGCACTGCCCAAGATGATTGTTATTGATTTAAAGCAATACAAACACACCAGAGACATTTTAGTCATTATTTCAGAATGGTAATGAGTTCAGTCAGACCTTTCTCTAACACTGGCACAGCTCTAAAACAAAGTGTGGAGATGTGCCTTAATGTTTATTTAGACCGTACATGACCTACCTCTAGGCTATCAAATTAGCGTATGTATCTTTGGGAAATGGAGCAAAGGAGAGGAGTCATTCACCCAACGTACCAAATAAAACCCGATCACTGTCACTATTTACTCTTCACACCCCGCCCAGTCTTTATCTCTCACACACACACATGAAGGCAGGCAGACAGGCCGACAGACATGCTTGCATACAACACACATTAATTGACTTTCCGGCTTCTTCTTCGGCATTTTGAGTGACAGGGGCCGCCAGGGGAGATGGGTAATGATGAGGCAGCTGGCAAATGGGCTGATGGGTAATGAGGGACCCGGTGCTGGCAGCCGATGGTTAGATGCTGAATTAAACAGTATCTACTGTGTGCTAACCATGCTATATACATTCACTATGCTGCTCACTGAACGTGACAATGTAAATACACTGACACCTGAAACACAAAGACAAACTTCATCTGTCACATGTCAAATTATTGTATTATATGCATAGTTTATCAGCATCACTCTACTCAAATATAAATGTTTATAGAACGGCTCTTTTTCTGCCAGCTTATTCTACTTAGCTTATGCCAGTCACCTTGCATACAATAAGCTCCAAAACCTCATAGTGCAATTCCAGTGGCAATATTGCCACTGATGGGATAAAAATTGTGTTCAGCCTGGCCAGGCAGCTCATCCCTACGGTCTATGCACAAGTTTTCATTGCAACAAATCTATTTTTTTAGTTTCTACACAACTACGTTGTCCCCACAAAACCTTCTTGCATGTACACCCTCTGTCACAGGACATGTTTTTTGCTGGGGTAGCAGAATAGCCCCACATAAAGCCTTTTAAGCTTAACATATCTCATAGATATAAGGGATTCTCTTTTCGCTGACTGGAACCAGTAGATGTTCAGTATTCTCCATGGAACACTTGGATGCAGAGAAGTCAAGTACAAAGACTGTTACCATTTGGCAGTGTGTGCAGTGGGATTTTGGTCTACATGAGTGCAGTATATTATGTGTAGAACACATTAGACAGTACCATTATTGACTGTGGCCCATACTGTTCTATATAATATGACAAATGGCTCACCATGTTTCTGCGTATGTCCCTGCATGAATCGGTGCCTTTAAATGAACATGGTACTGCACAGTCTCACACTGTTAGACCCTCAGGGTCCGCACAAGTTAAAGTCAAACAGAGTATGTGGTATTAATTTTAACAAACCCACTAAAACTATGCCACAACTCATAGAAACATTGCATAGGAATATCTCGACCCTTAATACATATAATGATTTGAATCAATGCCAACACATTTGGAATAAGTGCAGGCTGGTAATGGCTCTGGAGCAGAAGGAAGATTTACAGCTCATCTCTTCACTCTGGTCTCACTGGGACTCAAAGTAAGCTAGTTAAACTGGGAGAACAGGGCTAATATTAGACCTTTTCATTGGACTGAACTTTATAGTTGTGGATGGTAACATCTTATGAGGTACAACAAGGTGTATTTCTCCAGGCCTTGGGTAGTTAAAGAGATAAAGGGAGTGGTGGCTGTTCTTGCCTTGGCTGCTTAGAGACAGTGGCAGACATTGTCCATTTGGGGTGCCATTAGAATGATGTAGTACTGAGCTTTCTGCTGACAATAGCAGGGACCTTATATGTTCTCTGTTTATTATTGGCCATTACAGATATTTACTGCAGCCACCATCAGTTGCATGACCCCTGAAAGCTTCCTACTAACCTCTTAGTCCTAACTAAGAGCCTTCCTGCACAGTACAGTTCTTTTAAACTGATTACAGTTAAACAGACGCTTTGGCTGGTGCTTGAGGCTTCTTTCCCTTTAAGACTTCTCAAGCAGCATTGGACGAATGCCACTTTTAACTTTGTAACCATCTACATTTTTAATTGCTAGTACTTGACACTGAACAGGCTTACTTTACAGCACTATCAGGAATATTCAACAGTGATTTATTGCATACAGTTAAAATTTCTCAAAGTCATACTAAACACTAAAACACAGTTTTTGAGCTGTAAACATAATTATTAAATGTGATGGAACACATTAATGCAGGTGATAATGGGCATTAAAATCAATAAATATGTAAGAAATCTGCACTTTACAGATGAAAGTGGCTCAACCGCTTCCCTTTTAAAAATCATTGAGCTTTCCCATCTCATCATCTCAACATCATAAATTTGTTGAAAAAATAAATATGTAAAAAATAAAATTAACACCTCCAATCAGGGGTGTTTATTCCACATGTCCTTCTGTCGGTCGCAAAACTGCTGCCTTGATCGGTTAATTTGTTTGTTGGGTTGAATCCAGAAAAACAGATTAAAACACTGCAGTGACCCAACAACACACTTTTCTGTTGGGGAAGTCTACTAAGTTAAAGAACGTTTCAGGGTTTTCAGTTCCCAGTGGGAAAAACTGAGTGACAGCAAGAAAAAGCTGTGAAGATATTCTAAGTATAGCAAACAGGTTAACAGTTCCTGAAGTTTCAGGCAGGGCTTTCACAGGTGTTAAATCCGGTACAAAGTCTAAAACCAATCCTTTCAGAGTATCATATGGTTCTACATAGATGTATTGTGATTCTCTGTTATACAGATGTTCCTGAGCTGCTCTTGTCACAACCAACCACACTGAACATTCAGTCCATTATCAACAGACAGTTTTGAACAAATGGTAAAGAGGAACGCTTCATGGACCTCCAGGCAATAATGAAAAATAGTAAAAGAGGTGCTCTTTGGTGAAGGGACTGTCAATGGCACTCTCTTATAATTTTAAATAAAATGCTTTTATTAATTGTGGGATGTCTCAATGGCTGGCCTTCATCAGGGGGACAAGCAGACAGTTTTTGACTGTCTAGCAGTTTTCAGGCTAAAGTTGCAATTAAATCCAGTGAGATTTGTTTATTGATATTTATAAGTAGTTCCAGAGAATGCAGTATTCATTCACATATAAATTTAATGAATGTGTTGGCATCTTTAATGTTTAACGCATTTTTGTTGTTGGGTTTGAGTGTGTTGTGTTCATCTCAAGTGACATACTGTAGCTGATAAAACATCAATAATGTCAATATTGCAGCAAAATCATGAAATAAATTGACATATTTTTTGATTCCACCTCAAACTTAGTGATGGATTTTTGCTTTATTGGTTCTCTCTTTTTTTTTTTTAGCTCTCTTTCTCAAAGTTAAAAATAAACATATGCCCCATAGACGATTGCAATGGGGAAACGTCTTGGTCCATAAGATGGAGAACAGAAAATGAAAGGATTGGCAGCTCATTATTCTGCTCCAAAAACAAGATTCTTTGTATGGTGAAATCCAAATATTGAAAGACCTTGCAGTATACTGTTGCTTGGCTCAGGAGAATGCATTACATCACTTTATGACAGTACAGTAATTCAGCTAGGGGAAATGAGGGAGTAATCAGAATGGAGATGAAACGCTTAGACTAAATTAGTATGACAAAAAAGCCTTTTCTAATTTGTAAATTGTACTTTTCTAAAGAAAATGTCTGGCACTCACAAAAAATCTATTTTGTTGATAAGTCTTTGCATCATAAATGCAGTTAAATAGAAGGTAGCACTGAAAAGTTTCATTCCATGGACATGCACTTGTATCACTTTATCTTAGAACTGCATGATAAAAAAATCGTATCAGAAAATGGATATATACACTGAGTAGGATGCAGCAGAGATTGATAGGAAAGATATCTGCATATAAATTTCACAATGGGTGTCAGAAAGTTTGGACCTAAAGTAAAACAGCCACAAATCAAATTTCTTTGATATCCAAAGAGAAAAAAAAAACATAATTTGGAGTCAGTTTTCACTCCAGACAACTGCATGCAAGCCCCATCACTATAACAGTTACCTGTCACACAAACATGCTTTGATCAAGTAGGGGACAAATGGATTTGTTCAAAGGGATGGAAACCAAGTCCGATAATGGACTTGTGTCAGAGTACAGGAAATTGTGTGCTTACCTGTTGATGAAACAACGGTGGTCAGGTAACAGTCAGGTCGGCAGAGGAAATGAAACACAAAATGAGAAAAGACAAGACATGAGTAAGGATTATCATTACAAAACATGTCAGAAATTACCAGATTTTATGAGTCTCAAAATTGAAAGACCATTACAGTGATGTATTATTTGATTCAGTCATTCTTGCTGTGATGTTATTGACAAGAGGGAAATGCTGTGTCTGCTCTGCTGTTAGATGGTGATGCTGGGTCAAGATCTGAGTGTATGCATGTTTGGAACTACAATGAATCAATCACAAAAGTAACAACAAATACTATGTTTGCACTCAGTTACAGCCTGAGCTCTTTGTGGTAATACACTGCGTTCATTCATTCATTTATTTTCCAAACAGCTTAATCCTTCGGTGAGTGGCAGGGGTGCTGGAGCTTATCCCAGCTATCATTAGACAAAGGTGGAGTACACCCTGGATGTGTCTCCAGTTCATCACAGGGTCAACATAGACAGACAAACAATCATTCACACCTATGTGCAATAGACTATTTAACCCAGTGTTTTTCAACCTTGGGGTCGGGACCCCACATGGGTTCGCCTGGAATTCAAATGGGGTCCCCTGAAATTTCTAGTAATTGATAAAAACAAAAACAAAAAATCTTGCTAATAAAAAATATATGAGTTGAAAGAGACAATCACATACATAAAATACATGACAAACTCTGAAACTGAAGCACTGTGGTACTGTTTATCTGTCAAATGTTCATTGTGGTCGGTTTCAGATGCTGCAGCTCTTTCATAATTCATACTTTGAGTTATTGTTTGTTCAGTATTAATTATCAGCCTTGTAAATACAATCTGGACTGACTGTACATATCCTGAGCAAGGAAAATAAAATTCTCACTTTGTGCAGTAATCTACAACTGGCTTTTCTGCCTCCATCCATAATAATATACATTATATAGACTAAATGTTGTCTAAAAATAATGTTTTATTTGCAACATAGTATAGCAAATTATTACATGATCAAAAGCAAATTTATTTTAGCAGGAAAAAAAAAAGTCTCCATTTTGAATGTCTGGGGTCACCACAAATGTGTGATGTTAAAATGGGGTCACGAGCCAAAAAAAAGGTTGGGAACCACAGATTTAGCCTATTTAAAGTACATGTCTTTGGATGGTGGGAGGAGGCTGAAGTACCTGGAGAGAACCCACACAAACACTGGGAAGTGACATCGTTAACCACTGCACCAATGTCACCCAGTATACTGAGTGTGTGCATAATAAAATGTTTTGTAGTGTGCAGTTTTAAATCACAGAAATGCTCTACATCCATTAGAGCTCTATTAAATGAGGCAAAGTAGAGGAGAGAAAAAGGAAGTGAAAAACACATACACACGTTACTTTTTTCAATCTAGAGCACCAAGGGAGAAAGCTTAAATGCTAGGGCAGCAAACTACAGTGACACCCTGGCCTTGATTGGTTGAGTCAACTAACTTGAGTGTGTCATAAGCTGGCAACAGCTGCTGAGTTTAAGTCCATTAGTTTTTAGGGAATAATACATCTTAAATGAATTATGTTGTGTAAATGACTCGCTGATCTCCCCAGGATTCAAGAGGAGAGGGATGATAATCCACTCCGCCTCTTCCTTTCTTCGCTCTCTCTGCCTTTGTTTACACTAAGCTGTGCCCCCAGAGGAAGGATAAGAGGGTTTAGTGAAGGGTTGCTGCATGTGATGTCATGTACACATGAATGGCAGCGGTGCACGTAGGCACATGCACACATATGAAGTCACTGAGGGGAATAAATTGATGAGGTTAGTCAATAAAATAACAAAATATTCTCCACTTATTTTATAAAATCAATATAGTCTTTAAAGATGCACTTAAAGGGCTCATATTTTGCTAAACCCACTTGTATTAGTCTTTGGTACATTTATTTGTGTATTTTTGGACCGTAATAGTTCATAAAGTTTGAATTTGAACCCTTCAGGTGCTGCAAAGCTATCTTTATATTCATTTTGGCAAAAATCCAGTGGATTTCTACAACCTGATTTAATTCCTGCTTAATTTGTTACGTCTATAACCAGTTACGTCATGACATTTGCACATTTAAGGTCAAGACTTCCAATGAACATTTCTCAGAGTACGACATAATTGTTTGTCAACAGCAGTAGTTGTAGTCCATACTGAAAATATGTCCAAACTTTGAGCCAATTACCTAAAATATTCAGTTGTTGGTTGAACGGGACAGAGCAGCACAGCCAACAACCTGGAGGGGGTGGGGCCTGAAGTGGCTCATGTGCATTTAAAGGGCCAGCGCTCAAAACGACCTGGTGTCATTATTCAGAAATAGAGTTGAAGATGGACCTGTGGAGTTGAATTAATGAAGAATTCAGACCCAAGCACAGCATTTACAGTTCATGTAGACCACAGGGAAATGTTTTAAATTGCATAATCCTACTTAGAAAAAGCAAATTATCACTCCTTTAAAGCACAAAAAAAATATATTTTTATTTCCAGTAATAATTAGTCTCAGCATGTGATTCCATCTATGCTGATTACTGACTCTGTTGGACCCACAATCACAATGTCCTTGGCAGTGCACCTCAACTCTATTTCCTCTGGTTAGAAATAGTTCCATTTAACAGATAATGTCATTTCCTTGTGTCTTGCAGGGCTACTGAAAGGCTGACTGGTTGCAGCCACACCGTGATGGGATCACAGTGTTCCTAGTTATGGTTAGATCCTGCTGTGTGGCTTTTATAGCAGCATTCGTCACTATCAGTGTCAAAGTGTAGGGTGTTTGTGTGTCAGTGGAGAGCTCAGCACATGCACATGGCAGGTAGAGACGCTCAGTACATCAGCTGTCATTATCAGCTGACGGGGAACAGGAGTATTTAGCGAACAATTAGACTGGTTTAATCAAAGGAGGCCAGAAATGAGTCCAGAAACAACAGAAGCCGGTAGATGCACAGTGTTTACATGTTCTGGATAATTCTGCTGCTCCTTCTCTTCTACTTCTGCTTCTCAGCAGGGAAGAGGAGCTGAGAGACACATCTCCCATAAAAACAGCCCTCATTAGGGACCCTCTACAGGGTGAACTGCAGGGGTAGGGACGTGACTGGAGCACCCTTGGCTGGAAAATGACTTTGAACCTTGTGCATGTTTAATAGCTGTCAAAATGAGTGAATCAATAATTAACATCAAACAATTTTGCACATCATATCAAGCCATGGAATATGACTGATATGGACTCGGGGTGGACATTTAATTTCATTTTTGAAGTCAAGTAATCAAAACAACACATGCCTAAATCAAAATAATAATAATTATAATAAAAATAATTTTTAAAAAATGACCTAAGAGTATAAGGAATATACCTTTTCAATTTTACAAAAAAACAAACAAACAAACAAACAAACAAAAAACAAATCCATGTATCCATGTGGACAGGGAAAACAGAGAGACTGGCAAACAATTGTGTCTGACTCTGTTTTGCTTATGTCTGTTATTGCAATGAACATGAACTGAACATAAACTCCAGATACAGTTGTGGAAACAATCATTACACCATCAAAAGTCATCAAAATAATGGTTATGCAAATCAAGTAATAACTCCTGTGTGCATCATGTGACTAAGAAAACATGGAATGCCTCAAAGCACTGTTTTTGGCAGTACAATGCCATAGCTATTGATGTAAGAACTTAAATGATTTTGGTTATCATCAAGAAAACCATGGAAAATTTCTAGATATCAGCTCTGAAATTAAACTCTTATGAGCTATTTTTGTTGTTATCATTATATTTGTCCAAACAAATGTACCTTTAGTTGTACCAGGCATTAAAATGAACAAAAAATTGAAGAAAACAAGGGGTGGTGTAATAATTTTTTCCACGACTGTATATAAATCAATGTATGACCTCCAGTAGATCAAGGTCAGCACAGATACTTTTGGGAGATCGGACCAGACCAGCATTAGGGCAAAATCCACATAATGTAAATTATACAACTAAAAAAACTAACTCAAAAAATGACAAATTCAAGAATCTGCATCTGCTACATCTTAAGTTTTAAGTCCAACAAAAACAATGGTTTATCCAAAATTTGTACCAGTTTGTGGTTATTTTTGTGTTGTCATGGGGACATTTTTGTTAAAGTGAAGGTGTAAAAAGAAAATATCTGTTTAGAAAAACATCCATGTTAGTGTGAACAGGACATTGTTGTTCATCATGGAGCCATGAAGAACAACCATGAAGCTCCAACCTTAGCTGATGATTTAAGTTCCTGATATTGCAACTTAGATGCTTAAATGTGTACAATTAAGTAGCATTTAGCAGTGATGATATAGATCAAAATGACCTGAACATCCATCGCTCAACCCTTCCTTTTTAAGTGAAAAAGAATAACAATGGTGGCTGGTAAAAATGCTAAAGGTCCTTTCTAGAGCAAGTTTTTGATTTGTCCATTATAGGCTACAGTAGAAATCAGGAACTGCTGTCTTGCACATATTAAAGGCTTATGCTAAGTTTACAAAAACACAGGTGAATATCCACAGATGAAAACATGATTAGGACTGTTATGTTACATTTCTGCAAATAGATCCTCCTAAATTCTGAACAGTGCACCTTTAATATTTGGAGTTTAAAGTAGCACATCCTGTCCTGTTGCTCCTGTACTGTCGCTCTTATCTTGGAATACACTGATGTTTCTATTTTAATATTATAGGGAAAGAGGAAAGTAAAACTAAATGAAAATGACAATATTCTATTCATTAAATAATGACTCGCATATTGATGTTTCCAGCATCTGGTGTGTTTGCTCATCAAGCCTAAAGTGGAACTTTGATATTGAGTGTAATCAATAGCTTCCTAATTAGAAATAAACAAGGGGACAGCTGTTAGTCACTTAAAAGGCAAATACAATATAACCACCAGATGCTTTACAATGTGTTTGAGTTAGAATAAGTGTGTGGGTGTGTGTGCATTATCTACAATTTTTCTTCTTTCTGTTGCTGTGTTGTTTTTATTTTCCAAAAGTAATTTTTGCCAACGTCTAAACTAGAGGTAAAAGTAATCACCAGTAATAAACAGCCTATACATTCCTAGGGCAAAAACTTTTAGCTTTCGGTTTTGTTGTTGTCGCAGCTGATAAAATAAAAATGTTGTAACTAAGGTAAACACTGCAGCAAATTGTTTTCCTGCTCACTTGTGTAAAAGGTTCAGAGCACTTACGCAGTGACCACCACTTACTCAAGAAAGAAATTTTCTTTACAGAGTTAAATGTGCTTTTTATTGATCTAAATCCCAGAGTCCCCTTTTTAGCACAACACTTTGCCACTCAAGACTTAAGTCTCCAAGTATAAAAATGAGACAATCAAATTCTAATTTCATTTAATTGACTCCTACATGTTGATGTTTACGCTTAGTTACTATTTTACAGACTCAGAAACAGACAGAAATGTCCTATCTGTTCACAAGTGACAAGCAATATAGTAGTTAATCATTAAACTTATTATTCTTCATCCATCCCCGTACCAAAGTGAAATCAATGACAGGCTGCCTGTTGTTATTGAAAGTGTGACACAGAGGTAATGACAAGTAAGGAAATTAGAATAAATTAAAATTATGTCCAGGTCCTTGCAGTCGACTGAATGAGATCACAATTATCCACCTATAAACATGCTTTCTTGTGCATATATGACAGATATAATCAGGCACTTATTCACATGCATCATACACAGTTTTATAAGGACATACATCATGATCACTCACTGGCTTGAAGCACTTTATTTATTTTCCACAGAGAAAAAAGAACAGAAGGGATCAATTACATGACCTGAGGCGGCCTGATCTTGTGTTACAGTATTTTATAGCATTTTTGTTTTCCCTACTTTCATATTTCTCCACTAAACTGTTTTGTCTGTTTATGTATAAAATGTAAGATAAACTGCCAAGATTGAAGCCATCATGAATGTAAAATGGCAGACCTACGGAGATTAACAATTAAATTCAGTGTATTTGCTTAACAATTTATGAAGGCCATCAAATGTTTTGGTGGAAACTAACTAAACTGAATGAAGTGCCATGGAAATGTATGCAATGCCATATCTGCAAACACACTGTGTACCAACAAAGATTTTATAAGTACTTTTTTTTCATTCTTGGACCAGATTTTAGTGCACAGATGGTCTGGCTGTTGGATTTCTCATTCATACTTGCAGTGACTTTCAAGAGCGATATCTGCCAATATCTATCTTAACCACGCTGAACAGAAACAATTAAATGGGAGATTTATTGTTCCTCATTTAGATTGTTTTCAGTCAAATATAGCTTCATATATTACAGTTTTGTTAAAAGAAATCTGTGTGCTGTAACACACAGGTATCTTCAATTCGGAAGTCTTAAAGATTCATTAATTGACAAATTTTGTTAGTGCTTTGCTTTTTGTTTAACTTGGGGCTGCATCAGTTGATTCACTTCTGTTAACTACTCTTAATGGATAATGGCCTGAATGAGTCCATTAATCCTCTCATTCATGTCCTTATGTCCAGCAGCATCACATCTACCATCATTACCTCCCATTACAACCTCTGCTGACATCAGTAGCTCGTATACAGCAGCTATCTAATCACATTAGGAGTTTATGTAATTACAGTCCTAAAAGACTTGATCTAATGAAAGTGTGGGGAAACATGATTTACAGCAATGAAGAGTGCATGCTGTAACTTTCTGAACACAAGAGTGACATGAAACATGTCACAAGGAAGGTCAACATTCACAACCAGCTCGTCAAAGGAAGAAATTGAAAAAAACAAAACAAAAAAACAAACAAACAAAAAAAAAAAAAAACAATAATAGCAATCTGCTATTGAGTTAGACTAATCTACTAATGAAAAAAAAAAAAAAATTTAAAAATGTAAATGCATTGGTTGTAGTGTTTTACTTGGTGTTTGATTTGTGATATGTTGCCTATTAACCCTAAAAGACCTAATATTTCATGACTTGTGGATTATTAATCCTATCAATACATGTAAATCATTCAGGTAAAATCCAGTGACTCAGCTTTTCATCAGCAGCAGATATGACCCATTTGGATGTTCAGAGGCTCCATACTGAACATGGAAATACCATCATCATTTTCTGCAACATTGATTTTTTTCAATAAAACCCATAGGTTTGACAAATAACAGTGATTGTAGATGCTTGTTTAACATTTAGTTAATAATATAGTTTGCATAAAAAGTCACTTTTTCT
The DNA here is from genome assembly GCF_902148855.1 of Sphaeramia orbicularis. Lineage (NCBI taxonomy): Eukaryota > Metazoa > Chordata > Actinopteri > Kurtiformes > Apogonidae > Sphaeramia > Sphaeramia orbicularis. Next base: position 30,180,034 of record NC_043970.1, read on the forward strand.
TCAGTTTTCTCTGTTTTTGTAAAATAACCTTTGCATTTAATCTGAGCTTTTATGAACATTTAACAATCAGTAAATTAAATACAAGAAAACATCTTGTTTTCACTACAAAATCCAAAATAGTATAATTAATTTGATTAATAATTTAAGAAATCATAGGTGCAGAAAAAAGTTCATTTTGAAATTGCCAAAAAAGTAGATCTAAGTCCTCAAGGGTTAAACTGTAAACACTGTGTGTATTTACTGGACTAATTTCAATTACAGGGTTTTTCCCACATCGAAAATTAAGAGCCCACCTCATCTATCCAATTTTGTGCCACCTCTAACACTTCATGGGGGTCTTTATGGAATATTGTCTTTTCTAAGCAGAATTAAACTATTGTGTAACTAATGTGGTGGTGCTTTCATTTCTTTCTTTAATATTTTTTTCTACTGAATCAAAACATGGCTGCTGTATAAAGGAGGCTTTTAAACTATCTTGTAGGCTGCCAAAGGATCTCTGTGGAAAAACACTGATCCTTTGTCCCCAAAAAATATTGCTGTCTGTCTATGAAAACAAGGCCGTCATTATTTTCCATTTAGTTTGCTTGTACTGTGTGATGCACTAACAGTAAAAGTGGGCACCATACTATTTTACATGTAGTAACTGTCCTTTTCTTCAATTTCACAATTATGAGAACTCCTAAAATATTCCTGTAACTTGCTTGAGCCGGTAGAAGATATGGGTCACATGACCAGAATGGTACCACCTACACCTCATTTAGAGCCTGTTCATCTGGCCTGTTGAATGTTGAACACAATTATTATAATCTAAAATGTTTGCCTTTTGCTCTGGGATGCATTTTCACTGGGATCAATGAAGAGGAAATTGTGAGAGGCAGTACACTGTGCACCCACAAAAGTACACCCACGGCTGCCTGTGGGATGTTAATAGTTTTAGTTTTACAGTGATGTCGATTTCCCCAGAATGGCCTGTGTTTATCACAGCAGGTATATTCCATTCAACGACTCCTTCTTTTGTAGATAGGAGCACATGTCTGACATTATAGTATATATTACAACAGACATACATTCACCATACAAATGAAATGGTGAATACACAGAATTTGCTCAGTTTCCTTTTCCTTTTTCCCTATCCTGACATACTCTGACAGGTAATTAAAAGAAAAAAAAAAAAAAAAAAAAGAAAATCGAAAAAAAAAAATAGTTTCACCATACCCATCTGCACTATACAAATGCCAATCAAAATAACGGAAGCATTTGATTTTAGGTTTGTTATAGGCAGTAGTTTCCTTTGTGAATCTAAGGTGAAAAGTAGTAATTAGTGTCAGTACTGCTGAGCGCTGTCGTATTACACTAGAAGGGGTTAGCAAAATTATATATTTGGACACGGCAGGGAACCCCACCACATTACATTTCTCATTTTCTCTCAAAGTAAAGAAGTTTTTTTTATTTTTACTTTGTTTAATGGCGGTGGGCAAGTATGTTTTAATTCCACACCTGCTATAATTTTAATCAATCCCTGAAATGTTAACAATGCAAAATGTGAAACACTGCTGATTTTAAAATGTTTATGCTTATTAAGACCAGGTTGAGACACCTTAACAGCTCAACCCTTCAACTTAGATTCACAATGAATATTAAAAGCAAGGACCAAGTAGTAATTTCACCTTCCTCCAGGTCATTCAAATTTCTGTCATCTATACATGGACAAACCAGTGGCTGTGGGCATTCCTGTGTTTACAGTGTTGTATTCCCTTGCTCTTTTTGCTGAGTGTGAAACACACAAGAGCTGTGTTGTGCTTTGCTGCTAGACTAGCTACCGAGACATGTGCTAGTCTTGATGTGACAAAGGATTTGAGATAGTGTGAGGCTGTGTGCTATTTCCAAAGAATGACTCAGCAAGATCTTAATGAAAGACCAACATAGGTCTTAGGATGAAATCCACTATGACCTGCTTTTGCCTGTGTTTGTATGAACTGGTTAGGTACAAATTGTTGAACGTGAAAGGCAGAGAGGGGAAAGAAACAGTAAGACAGAGCAGCCCTGCCTGCAGTCCATTATCAGGTTCCATATCCTTCCCATCATGTCTCATCATGACTTCTTTCCAACTTGATTCTCTGTGGTGATGTGTTTTCACATCTTCACTCGGTCTCACCCTAACCTTAGTGCAGCCACCAATCCCCATTTCCTGCATTCACAACCCCTCTGTCCAACATCCGCCCTACCTCACATGAGAGCAGCTGTCTGCTCAATATTTCACAACTGGCGGGAGGATGTTTTATTTACTGCACCTGGGACACCTGCTGTGGCCCACTCATAACAAAAGACACAATGCACAACGCTGTAGTTGCAGAGCAGAGGTCAGGGAATTACAGCTGGGGGGGACCCCAAGGAAAGGAAAGGTAAAAACAGTGATGCCAGGAGCACCAAGTGCATGACATGTGCATGTACATGTGCATCAGTCATCATACAGATGAGTCATGACTGTTTTTGCTCAAGAATATTGGAAAGAAGAGACCCTGATGAGTACAGACTGAGCTTAGAAACACAAACACATTTCACTTAGAAAATCAGCAGAGCCATTCTTATACTTATATATTTACATTGGGGACTAACCACTTAGAATGTAAACACAAAGGTTTAGGTTTGACTTTTCGGTAGAGTTTCACTGTGTAGAATTATCAGCTGCAGCAGGTTTAGAGTCAGTCAGACAGACACTTTTAGTAATTGGCAGCATTTACAGTAAATGGCACCTTTCTGAGAAAAGGAAAAGCGATTCTATTTTATTCTGTAAAAATCACTGCATTCGTTACTATAGTTACAGGAGCACAATGAACACCGAGAGAGATTAAGTGAAAGTGACTGATTTGCATTTTCCAGAGATTGACACCAACACTCACAGCTTATCAAAACATTGAACAAATACTGTGATATGATCATGGGTGTCGTTAGACCTGGGTGTTAGGGGTTTAAGCCCCTGATGTTTTGGCTGTAGCACCGAATCTCTGAGTACACTGTTTGTTTTTTGTTTGTTTGTCTGTTTGTTGTTTTTTGCTTTTTAATAAGCATATGAGTAAATACATGTCCCCTTCATCATTGGCGCCTGTTCATGTGTACTAAGGGAAATTTGAGAGAGAGAGAGAGAGAGAGAGAGAGAGAGAGAGAGAGAGAGACAGAGAGAGAGAGAGAGAGAGAGAGGTACGCCACAGTACCTTCAGAGAAACCCCACCCCACCCCACACGATGCCCATGGATATGATCACGGTGAGGACTTAAATATGACCTGTAAGGTGATGTAAAAAAAAAAAATAAAAATAATAATAATAATAATAAAATAAATAAATACATATTTATTTATTTATTTTCAAATAATGGCTTTATCTACTTCACTTATCATTTATTTATTCAGTTAGTTAGTTGGTTAATTTGGTAGTTAAAGCCAACCCTTATTTCTTGGCTACAAAAGATACATTTTTATTTTTGTTTTGATTATTCACTTATTTTAATTATAAAATGAATTTTCTTTCATTCAAAATAAGTGACTAAATAAACATTTTTATAATCAAGTTGTTGTAATAGTCAGGTTTTTCGCCATAGAGTGGTGATTAATGACCATGAGTGTGATGGCTTAGATTCAATTATTTAGGTGTTTATAAGTTTGATATACAGTTCAGCAGTTAACTAGAATTTAATAAAGTCAAAGTGAAAAAACAGATGGGGTGGAGATGATGATGAAGATGATGCCGGTTAAAAGGTTATCAGTGTTTTACTTCTCTAAACTGTAGTAGTTTATTAAACATGTTAATTATTATATTATCTTAGTATATTTAAAATCCACTGTCTGTCCACCTCTAGTCCACATCTTTGTCTAGTATTGGTCATTATAAAAACAAAATCTATGAAATAAAGACACAAAATTAACTTAGCAAGTTGTGGTATTCAATATAACATCAGGGCTTTTTGCAGAGACTGTGCTTCAGCGGTACTTTTTTTGTGTAGTCGATACAATGAGTTTCTACTATAAAAATAATACCAGGAATGTTTGCTTTTGCTTTTCCATTCTTCCATTCTAACCAAACCAAGTGAAGCTGCTGCAGACTCCCTACAGTTCCCTGCTTACAATGACGCCCGTGTTGTCAGACTTGTTAGAGACCCCTCTTACCCCTCCTTCAGTTAAAGGATTCAGTGGGAAATGATGAAAAATCAAAGCTTCATCATGAGTCAATGAGGGTTATGCTCCGTAGATTAGGACGTGGTAGGTCACCTGCCTCACGCAGGGAGAAGACATCCTTTTGTATTTAGAGTCCAACAAGAAAATACTTTTCACGGTCACGTCTGGGTATCAAGGCCTCTGCGCTCCTCCTCTGCCCAGACATACTCCGCCAACTAATTACTGAGCCTATTGAGCTGAGTGAGAGGGAAGCACAAAACCTGTCTCGTCTGGATAAAGACATTTATAAGCCACCAACGCTCAACACACCGATGATAATATGTGGGCCAAAGTTACACGGTACGTATGAAGCTCAACACTGATTAGAAAAGTTTGCAAAGTGCACAGTACTTCAGAAAGACCCATGATGTTTTTCTTACCTTGAAGAGTCACTAAAGAGATCCATTAATCAAGAAATCAACTCATGTTATTCAAATTAAGGTTTTTTTTTATGTCTGAATAACAGCAGGTGGGGTAAACAATAGTCTGAAGTAAGTTATGGAAACTTTGTTGATAATTAATGTAATGGTAAAAAAAAAAAAAAAAGCTATTTCAGAAACAAATCAGTGACACTGAATTCACATGCTGGTCCTTCATTATACATCTGCATATAACATCTAATGCATTTGATGTACAAATACCCACTATAAAAATACAGTGTTCCTATGTCTGTTCCTACACAACAACTAAATTACATAATAGTGTGCAACAGTAAAGGTTGGATTTCTCAATGAGAATTTACAGGGTTTTTTTGTTCTGTTTTTTTTTTTTTAATTCAAATTTTTATTCAGAACAGTCTCATAAGATATTATAGAGGACATCAATGGTACAAAGTACACTGTTCTCTGTTTTTTTTTGCAAAGAAAAAAGGGTATCAATAATGCTCACTGAAAGGAAGAAAAAGAAAGAGAGAAAAAAAAGAGTAATATAAATAAAGTAAATAAGTAAGTAAAAAATGAATAATAATAATAATAATAATGGTATTGACAAGTTTGTACACATAGCCAACCACACTTCTAGGAAATAAGACAAAGAAAATTATGCATAAATACATATATATGAATATGTATATATACACACAAGAATTTCCAGTTTAAAAATATGTATCACTTGCATTAAAGTCAGAGAATATTCAGTGCTCATGATCCTCCCCTCCTAAACGGCCTCTTTCACAGACCTAATAAACACTGAGTCCAGCTCCAATGTGCAACAAGACGAAAAGTGGAACAAAAGCAGTTAATGATATCAAAGTCAAGAGCTGTTTCCTCCCAGCTTGATTCACTTATGACACCAAACAGTCTACGTGTGATATCTTTTCAAAGAGCTAGCCACATGTCACAAATTAGTTGGTGATATGCCTCAAATTAGCCTTTGTTCTGCACTGAACCACACTGACTCTGGATAATTGTGACTATGATGCAGGACTGGGCTAAATACTGTGCATATAGTTTGTGTGTGCATGAGTATGTGTATGTGGTGGAGGATTTTTTATCACTGGGAAACTATAATTCACCCAGACAAGAAGACAAGTGAAGCACTGGCACAAAATTTACTGAAAAACCCATGCACAAGTCATTTTATTGTATCAATTTGTTCATCTTTTGGCTACATATTAATTGTATTTGCCTTTAGAAGGTAAACTAAGTGATAATTACCGTGAAAATAAGATGAGAAAAGTAGCAAGTTCTTTTCAATACACTGTTTAGAATGTGACAACCTGTGTAAGATAAATTACGTTTCACCTAAAAAATGAGAGCAGTCATCATCAGCAGATCACACAGATCTCTGCTAGAGCTATTGTGTCTTCTTGGTCTGAGACAACTGGGTTTTCTGACACCTTATTTTACTTCTGTTTATTTTGTGTTATTCTGTTCGGCTCTGTTTGGAAAATAAAGTGTGATTCAAACTTATTCACACTCTATAAAAATTAAAAATTCAATGACAAAAAGATCTCAAAACCTACAATAATAGCCAGAAACAAAGGGTTGTCATCCATATATAAAGTTTTTGTTATTCCTCTGACACATTTAATGTCTTTTTCGGTTGAATGACAGCCTCTTTCACTTGCACTGACCCTTCTTTGAACCTCATATTGAGAAAACCATTGAACAGACACCAAATGCAAATCCAACGTCTGGAATCAACTCCAGACCTTTTATGTGGTTCATTTATTATAGAGTAACCAGGGAACAGGCCACATCTGGACATGAGGCTGTTTGTCAGCCGGTTGTCCAATTAGATTTCAGCCTCTGAAAATGGATGGACTATAATTAAAAGAGTTGTAATTTCTAAGATTTTTGTTAAAACTCTTGAATTAAAGGTGGGGTGCGAGATGTTTTCCTGGAGCATTTTGTACTATATTGCTTAAAATCCCCTTCACACCCTGATTACAACCAATTAATTAAATGCTCTAACACAAAAATAAAAAAAATTTAGTCACCTGTGGAACGGACAGGACTGAAAAACCACCATACAATCCTTTTCACCAGCTCATCGAAATGACTGAATGGTGATATGTCTATCAAACTAAACTGCCATTTGTCCCTCGTCTACAGTTCAATCACATTTTGATTGCTTCATTTCAGATCCACTATGATGATGGACAGAGGCAGAAGTACAAAATTTGTGTCACTGTCAGAATACAGTATATACGGACCTAACTGTACAAGTTTTATCGAGTATTTCTCATAAATGATGGTATTGTAATATTTCTCTGTAACGCTGCTGAACACTGGGGTCCTTGGTTTCATAACAGAAAGATGCTGTGGGATTCCACTTTCGCTAAGGTTCTACTGTAAAGTTTTTTTGTTTTTTTCCTGAAAGTCTTCTGATGTATTCTCCTTTTCTGATTAACACTTTTCATCTGCTACATAGCAGTTACTCATGGTGGGAATCACTAATCATTACATAAGTATCTGTGGAAATAGGCAGAAAACACAGACTTTCTGTAAATATATATATTTCCGTCTTCAGTTTGAGCATGTTCATCTACAGCAGTGTTTTTCAACCTTGGGGTCAGGACCCTATGTGGGGTCACCTGAAATTGAAATGGGGTTGCCTGAAATTTCTAGTAATTGATAAAAAAACAAAAAAAAAAAACAAAAAAACAAAAACAAAAAAAAAAACAAACTTACAAATAAAAAATACATGGTGAGTTGACAGAGACAATCACAATACATAAAAGACATGACAAACCGTGAAGCTAAAACAGAAGCACTGTGGTACTGTTTATCTTTCAAATGTTAATTGTGGTCAGTTTCAGATGCTGCAGCTCTTTCATAATTCCTAGTTTGAGATATTGTTTGTTCAGTTTTAATTTACAGCCTTGTAAATCCAAGCTGGACTGACTGTACATATCATGACCAAGGAAAATCAAATTCTCCCTTTGTGCAGTAATCTACACCTGACTTTTGTACCTCCGTCCATAATAATATACATTATATAGACTAAATGTCATCTAAAATTAACAGTTATTTGCAACATAGTACAGCAAATTATCACATGATCTAAAACAAATTAATTTTAGCAAAAAAAAAAAAAAAGTCTCCGTTTTGAATGTCTGGGATCGCCAGTAATTTGTGATGTTAAAATGGGCGTTAAAAGGTTGGGAACCATTGATCTACAGTGCCCGGCTCCAAAAACAATATCTTGATCTCACAATGTTACCTGTTGCCTTGTGACATCGGAGCAATTTGAGATCAAAGTCGAACACAGAATTAACTGACATGAATTTTCACTGGGATTATGTCTGTTTTTTTTTCTTAACAAGCCTATTAATTCACTGAAATGTTCATTACTTGAATTCAGTCAGTCATAGAGTTGGAGCAGCAAAATCCAGGACTCAGTTCAGGTTTTCATGCAAAAGTCTTTCAGAATCTTTTTTTTTTTTTCAGAATACAATACTTACTTGGTCTGAGGTTGTTTGGTTTAACAGGTATAATCCCAGTCTGTCTTCAAATAACTTCGAATCAGAGGACAAAGACAAGAAAAGACAAACTGGCCTTTCTGCCTGACCTTAACCCAGCTGCCCTGCACAGAACAAGGTAAACTAGCCGTCAAACCGTAGAAGACAGCCTATACAAATACAGGGCAGTGCAACCTTTTCGACCGGGATGATCGTAAAACACCAACTGTGAGTAATTTGGACCTTACAACACCAAGGGAACAACGTGTTTGTACACAGCAACAGGGAACACAGCTACATCAAACAAGCTTTGAAATCCTGATGTTGCCCTGACTGAGTTTTCATCTAAAAAGTAACAATGCCAGAAAAGAACAAACAGGGAAGATAAAATAAGGTAAGGAAGGTAAAGAAAAATAAGATAAGATAAGATAAGATAAGATAAGATAAGATAAGATAAGATAAGATAGAAAAATAAAGACACGATAATATATATAAATGTGTTAAAGTGACTAAAATGACATAAATACAATAACAAGTAGCAAGTATGTGACATTGACAGATGCAAAAAGTCTATTTAGAGCAGGATGTAATTCAAGTCAAGCTGCCGTTTTACAGTCTGATGGCAGAGCTCAACATGAGATGGAGCTGCCTAGTCATCCCGTATGCTGGGGATGTTCTGGAGGACTGTTGCTATCAGTGGTCTCCAGCTGTTACAGAAAATATTAAAGAATCAACATCCACTTTAAACATTCAAAATCAATTTGAAAGTCTTCTAAAATGTAGTACAGGATTGACACAATATAAAAGTCACTACTTGGTTTAACAAGAACACAATCTCTGACATGAATGGTATGAATAGGAATTAAAAAAAAAAAAGATGACCGCACACACAACTCTGCAGTCACAAAAATATAGATGCAGGACTAGTAACAGTGATATTGACTTTGATAATCCAACATAAAGGTAAACGCATGGCTGGAGGATCAACATGAGAGAACAGAGCTATTTAGCTGATATCTGTAACTGACTGCAGACACTGGGAATTCCCGAAACTCAGATTTGGACAGTGCAATTATTTTTCTATTCATAATAACAGAGCAGTAAAGCATCTGTAAAGCCAGGCTTAGTATACAGGAACTCCAATTAAGTCTTTAGTCTATCAGAAGAAAATCTTACATAAATCCCTGCTGGTTAAAAACAGACCAACTGAACACTTTTACTACTGGCAGCCTCTAAAAATCAATATATCAAGCAAGTAAGGAAAAAAAAAAATTATATTACGCTGTTGTCCATAAAGTTGGATTTTTTTTTTTTTTTTATACACATTCCTCTTTTTATTCTTATTTATACACATCAGTAATCACCTTTGACCTGGCACAATGAGTCTCAGTTGGGGATGCAAATTATCGATTAATTCATTAATCAGTGGTTGGTTGATCTTGTTTGTTTCAAGTCCGCACGTTACTGAGCAGTAATTTGACATTTTTCAACTAAAAATTTTATCTCCCCAAATGTTGTTATACATAATGTTAAAGTGCTTATGAATATGTATAATACATGCATATAAGTTACTCTGCTTACATGACAGAGACTGTTTTGATTCAGACCCTATTACTAAATTTTGATCCCTGCTCTGATCATTTATACCAAATCCAACACAGTTAGGTGAATTTAAAAAAAAAAAAAAAAAAAAAAAAGGAAAAGCAATGAGATAAAGCCTAAAGATAAATGCTTTCTGAATAATACAAGAAATGCTTAAGGGGCCTAGTCATTAAACTAAGTGCTGTCTGAAGAACAGGGTATGGTTTATAGATTATTCTAAATTTAATTAAAGTAATTAAAAGGTTACTTTGAGTCTTTTTCACCACAAATATGGACAACTCAATGTATTCCCTCTTGTATACTAACTAAACAAACCAAAATATAGACATTTGTATTGTGAGGTTGGTGTTGGTTTTCTAACCCTCACACCTTTAGTTAATATCAAACGCATTAAGAGATTCACATGATGAAGTTCGACAAGGTTTTCCTGTTATTGAGTTCAACTCCCGATGCTTTCCCCGATGCCAACTGCTCTGCTCACTCTCATCAACACGTACACTCGCGCTGCATTTGCTAACTTGCACCGAGTTACTGAGGGGAAATTTCAGACTAGGTGTGCACTCATTCAGTTCAAACTGCATTCCATGGCTGCAACAAATGTGGAGCGAGCTAGGGTTGCTGATTTAGAGAGGGATTTGAGCAGGGCTTCAGGCAGGAGAGGACTGATGGGGGTACAGATCCCCTAATGCACTTCTTTTTAAATATAAACCTGCACATTAAGCTTTCATAGGCTTCCCACTGCTCCTCTTATCTGGCAAACAAGTGAACCATGCCGCACACACACATGTTAGTAAAGACCAACACGTACACACATTTTACAGTGTACGTGTATAAATGCATTAAAATTGATTTTTTCATAGCGTTCCTTTATGTCTGCAGACAAAATTAAAAAACAGTTTAAATAACAGTTCAGACATGCAGTTCAAGCAGCACATAATAATTTTTTTTTTTTTTTAAAATCAACGCTAAAGTGTTCTTTAGTCAAGGACTTACACCAGTCACTGTGCTTTACGAAATCTGAGTTTATTTTTACCTTCTGCTTTCAGTCATGCTTTGTGAAAAGGCAGCTTTTTTTTTCCTTCCCCTAAAGTATCTTATTTTGGAATGAGACTCTTCATTCAGACCTTGGGAGAATTGAGGTCGTTCAGGAGAATCAAATATTTAAAGCACTGAGAGGCATTGCATTTTTTCACGTTCCACATTCCATTTGTTTACAGAGACTGAAATAACATAGTGGCAGCATTCATTTCTTTTCAGTGGGCGTTTTTCAGGGTCAGAGGATCAGTCAGCTGAGTCTTCAGAATTCATAACTGCTTCACTAGCAGGGCAGAGAAACCCTGGAGATTTTGAGGTATTGATTTGGAGATCAGCTAAGAGAACAAGCAGATAGAAACACACACACACACACACACACACACTAATGTCAATATTTTCTTTAAGGGGATCGGCAAAGAATTGAATTTATATTAATATTATTTCACTAATTACAGCATAGATAACAGCTCTTAACATTCATATTTATACTGCATTATCATACTATTACTGAAGCAAAAAGGTAATTGAGACAATGCAACCACTTAAAATTAACTTACATTAAATTAATAAAAATTGATAATTTACAAGTGGCAAAAAGAGGGTGTTTTACATTAAAGCTGAAATAGTCCAGTTAAGTAGTCATCAGCAGAGGCTAAAGTGATAATGTGTACAATTTGGAATAATTGAGCCAAGTCTGTTGTTTTTTGTGCCATGTTCTTAATGTGTAAACTGACGGTTAATTCTGGAGGGAATTTATGCAAATGTTAATAGCAAAACACATATTATATAAATATCTGGAAGAAAAAGCCACAAAAAGTACTTGATTCACCTAACAGTATACAGCCAGTATGAGGCAGTAAACCACTCAGACCTTTACCTCTTATGATGTTTATCTGAAGTATCTGCCCTATGATCATTCATTTACTGAATCGTTTAGTCCTGGTCAAGGTCATGGAGTTGTTGTAGCCTGTCCTCGTTACCAACGGGAAAACAGCGCACACCCCGGACATGTCACCAGAGCATCACCGAACTGACATATGACTATCCGATGACTCAGTTCTCTGTTATAGTACAGTATGTACAATTCACATCTACCACACACCTCCCACACTCAACAGTATTTGAGTTGTGTTTAACATCTACAAGGCTCTTTTTTTAATGCCTAAGCTAACATTAGCCGAAATCTCACCACTTCTGTTTCATCCCGGGATCTTATTTTGAAAAAAAAAAAAAAAAAAAAAAAAACTGTTAGAGGCAGAAACAATTGATTAATCAGTTCAAATCAATTAATACAATAATTTGATAATTTTCCTGAATTTCAACGCTGTTAAACATTGCCTCTGCCATTGTGTTTCACACGGACGTTTATTGTGACACACATGCCGCCAGGATCAACATAAACAACATGGAGCGTAGTTTAGAAGGGACAAGGACAAAAAGGTCATTTCTTCATTGGAACCATCACTTACTCCTTTAAACTTTTAAGCTTTCACACAACCTTTAAATAAATAAATAAATAAATAAATAAATAAATAAATAAAATGTTATGTTTATACTTTTTGGGGTTGTTGTTTCAGCTGGTTGTGGAATAAAGGACAAGTTGTCATTTTCAAACTTTTTTTTTTGCCTATTCAAATAATCAGATTGAATCAAAATAAATAATCAATAGATTAAATGATTACAAAAAAAAAAAAAAATCATCATTAGCTGCAGCTCTAGTGATAATGATTTTAATTAACTTATTAAGTTTCTGTTTGATCCTGTTTGGATTATACATAATTTACACATATGCTGTTAAGATGTTAATTGATCAGATAAATGTAAATGAGATAAATGAGAGGTTAAGTCAAGAAAATCAGTTTGTTGTAAAGCTGTTAATATATCAGAGTGTGAAAATGTAGAAACTGAAAGACTACACACCGAGATGTTGCAGAGGTGACGTCAGCGTAACGGTCTCTGTCCCCTATCTGTTCAGAGCTGTTGAAGATGTGTCTGCAGCTTCAACATGACCAGACAGTTGTAGTGATTTACACTTCTTTTAATGCTTTTCCACCTAGTTCTCAGAGAACAAGTGACCAGCACTAAGAACCAGAACAGCTCAGAAAAACATATTACCCTCCATTTTCAGATCGGTTCAAGGTTCAGTCCATTTTGGACCATTGCGTATCATTAGACCTCTTCCCTCCTCCTCTTCTGTCTGACCTCCTGCAGCATTGTAACACCAAGAGGAGTTACTACGGGTGAAATAGAATAAATAGTTTTGCCTTTGATTTATAATCTCTCCTCATGTTTCTGCTTTGCAAATACATACAAACATATTAACAGTAAGAAGAACACACTACACGAACTAAAGCTGCTCACCTGTTCAAAGCTGCTCTTTCCTTAGTCTCACATCTTTTCTCTATATTACAGTTTTTCTCTTCATCCTTATCTGCTCATATACAGATGCATCAGGCTCAAATTAAAAGGCTGTTATCTGTCACAACTGCACAATTGTATATTTTCATCCTCACTGCTATCAAAACTGTCATCCATATATATCTTTGGTAGCTTCACTTGTCTCCTTTTTCTTACATCACGCTATTTTATCTGTTTATGCTGAAACTGAAAACTTAGAATGTGTTTATGACCATTCATATATGTTTTAAAAGCCAATTCCTGGACCATTTTCATACACATTAAAGCAACACCACAGAACTTTTGCTTGCAGAGTCCCCCTAAAGTCAAAAAATGGTATTGTCAGTAACAACTGTCGTAAAATCTCTATCTCTGCAATACTCACACATTTGTTGACAAGTCATTGATGCCGGCAAACTTCCTGAGGCAAGACGAGAGACATACTGATACAAATTTCCTAGGGTCTTCCTCAGTAAGACATGATTAAAATCACACACTATAAAGTTCGGAACATTTGGTGAGATAGACTGCAATCTCCGTACAACATCAAATACAGTGTGGGAGGCAGAATCAGCATTTCCCTTTGCAAAGTGAAAGTGAAACTTAAGATGTGTTACTAATTCTTCTAAGTCTTCCGCTGTTGTGAAGCTCATTTAGCTTTTTCGAAACGAAACTTACCGCAACTTTGCAAAATTTAATTTGAGGGGGCAATACGTTTTGTTTTTTTTTAACATTTACTTTTTTTCCGGTTCTAGAGGGGTTTGTGTCCCCCCACCCACCCACCCACCCTGCCCAGGAGGGAACTCCCGGGGCAGGTAAAAAATGAGTGCAATAACACCGACAGAAGTTCAAAGCCTGGTGTCCAGATTTGTTCTCTGATAATAACAGAGCTGCAGTATTGTTCATTAATATGCAGACATATCCCACCTCCCTGTGTTTTACAGGTCACTCCAGTATTGTGGTTCAGTCGGAAGGGGGTCCCGAAGCCATCAATGGCGAGATCGAAGTTGTGGCCTTGTTCGGTGAGACGTGTCTCGATGAAAGCCACGACACAACAGTCCTTAAAATCCTTCTGGAAGTGAACGTTCCCCTGGAGCTAGTCTCCTTTATTCCTTAAAAACCAACATAAAAGCTCAAAAGCCGGGACGCCAAACTTTTTACTGCCGGTCACTGCATCTGCATGCACCCATTAATTACATGATGTTTCAATGACGTATGCCGTAAAGCAGTAAAATTTTGTAGTTCTTTTTGTGTCGGGGTCCCAACCCAAACCCAGAACTTGCATAGTGCCAGTGCAGACAAGATAGACACTCTGGAGTGATGACAAAAGTGTAACTGAACCTATTGTGACCTTGAAAATATAGTTTGAAGGCTGAAAAAGTCAGTTGTGTTGCTTTAAAGATATGGAGTTGTTTAACTTTAAGTTGACAGTGGTTAGTACTGTTTTCTTTGAATATGCAACATCAGGTCAGGGCATTTCTATGTGGAGTTTACATGCTTTCCCATATTGGCCATCCCAAACACGTAGGTTAGGTTAAACCTGCACTGAATTATTCTTGATTTTGTCCCCAGATACTACAGCATTGTAATCAGTAGGATGAAAATAATAGATTTGCATTCAAATCACTTGAAACAATCTGATTATTTAAACATACTCTCTTGAGAATTGCACTTTCTGTTATTTTATGTAAATAAAATCATCAAATCACAGCACATAAATGTCATCAAAAGCTGTACATAAGTACATATTTTCTAAAGATTTAGTGTGTGTAGCAGGTGTATGTGTGTGCATGTTTGTACAGACAGGTTAGCAAAAGAGTGTGTATTCTCAGCACAGACAGCATCCAAGAGAGAACTAATCCTGCAAGTCCAGACATGGAGATTGTGGCATGAACACACTGCCACTGCTGCAGAGAGATCTGCCAGTACACCCCATGTCTCTCAGTGCTTCTCACTGAGCCTCTGCACTCCTGTTTTATTCATGCTCCTTCTGGAAAGGAGAAACACAAGATCAGGTGTCTGAGTGTGTGTTTGTGTGTATCTTTGTGAGTCCATGTGCACAAACACTATGTGTTTTTTTCACACTCGTGTAATTTTTTTAACCTGTGTGCCTCACCAGAGGAATACATCTTACTTTTGAAAATGTACTGAATAATCAATGGTGAAAAGCTTTAGAGAAGGAAAAAATAACAAACATGGTTCCCGCTAAAGGATTACCTTTCTGCATGCCCACTTAACCTATGCAATGCTGTCCCACAACAAGCTATTTTGACATTGACATTTTTTTTTTTTACATTTTAAGTAAAATCTTTTGCAAGTAATTCCTTTGAGATTAGCTGTAAGTCATCAGGCACCAGACTGGCTGCTGTGCTGTGTGATTGCTACATCCGTTCAGGGAAAAGAAGCAGAAATGGCACAGATGCATGGACAGAATGACACTAAGGCAGGGGGACAGAAAGAAAAGAAAGAAACATAAAGAAATGAACAAACACAGTGACAGACGCACTCAAAGAGCTGAATTGGAAGAAGAGGGAGTGAGAGGCGGAGAGAATGAGCAAGTGAGCAGGGAAGGGAGCGAGTGGTCCCTACTGAGCAGTGGCTGTTGAGTGAATTTATTTGAGCTGTGGCCTCTCAAGTGAATCCCCTGAATGGGAGTAAATAGACAGCCGGCACTACAAGGCGGCCTTGCCTCACATCAGCTGGTGAATGTAAGAGAGGAGGAGGATGGCAACAACAGAAGAGAGCTAAGATGTTCGCAGGTTCGCAGCAACTTAACAACACTACATAAAAATAATACGGCACCCCAGAAAAAAAAAAAAAAATTCACAGATCTTTTGATATCTGAAACACGGAGAGATATGGAAATACATTTAGAATCTGCAGATGTCAATTAATGTTATGTCTATACATGCGGCGGAATCATTTAACCACATTTGTGAGTCAAATAATGTTACCTGTCACTGACTGTAAAATGTTTATGTGGTTTATTATCTTGAGTAGAAACAGAGAAACAGTGATGCACATTGCATATAATTAGTCATCATCTGTCTGTTTCACCATTCACCCCTTCCTGTAGTTGGATTCAGTTTGTTTATTTCCATCTTCAGCCTCCTCTTCATCCTATCACAGACTGTAACCTCAGTTCTGAAAGCTCTTGCAGAAATAAAGTTAGTTTGCTTGTTTTAATTTTAGTTTGTCCTGCTGGAAGTGATTTGTCCTTCAGTCAAATAAATTAATTAAATTACCATTCCTGGGGGTTTTGAATTTACAGAAGGGTACAAGTGTTTTATTTAGCAGTTAAACCAGGGTTTCCTAAATCTGATCTGGTAAAATGCCCTGACACATCAATTAATCATTTGCACCACTTCAATGTAGGTCAGGAGCTCTAAAGCAACAAAGATCTGCAATTTTCCATCAAGGGCATCACAGAGCAATAAATACACATGGTTATTATGCCTCTAAATATAAGAGGGCAAATAACCCTATCAATAAAACACAGAGATAAGCCTTGTGATTATCTGAAGTAATGAGTATGAGATCTGAATGAATTTAGAGGCCTAAGATTTATGAGGAAATGGCCTAAAATGTCAATCTTCCTGCAACAGGTCAGATGGAGGTTGGTTCTGCAGCTGCAAAAAAAAGGAAAATATTTGATTTCTGTCATCAAACTTATCTTTGTTAAGAATGCATGTAAATTAGTGACAATATGTGACCAATTTTTAACAACTTTTAACGGTTTTTTTAGTGACACTGGGCAAAAATTCAGTAAATTCTGATTCAAGTGGTCTGATTTGAGAACCCTGCATTTACCTCTCACCTGTGAAAATCTACAGTGAGGCCCCAGTTTGTCTATTAGTATTATGTACTGCTATGGTTTTATCACCAAGGGCTACTAGCTACTGCACACAACAACCCTGAAGTACTCTTGTAACTGTTTAGACATTAAAAACCAGTTAGCAGCTACTGGAAAGCACTAATTTTATACCCAATACAAAATTCAAGTTAACTAAGTCAGAGTTTAAAGTTTTCTGCTTGCTTTTTTTTTTTTTTTAATTATTATTATTATTATTGATACACACTTGGCATGTAAAAAGATGGTGAAGCACATCAGTCCAAAACTTATAGCATAGCTTCGGGAAATAGTAAGCAGTAATGTTAAGTAGTTACAAACATCTCAGAGAAAATATAGCCTATTGGTGTTAAATGATTCATTTCTTTTGCAAAAAAAAAAAATCACCGATCAATACTGACATATGTTGTTAGAGAAATTTGTGCACGCTCTTCATTTGTGGCAACTACTGTAGCATCACAAGTAAAAGGGGAAGAAAATAGATTTTTACCAAACTTCAGAAGTAAACAGATGAATAACAGCTCATCAGGGAGGACCCATCTTATTGATCGACAGTCTTGTTTTTCTTGAAATGTTTTAATGTTTCATAACAAAGGATTTATTTCTGTAGATTTGGCTTCTGCTGGTGTTTTTTTTTTTTTTTTTGTGTGTCACCGTCATGTGTTTTGTTCACTGTCTCCCAGCACCTTCTACCCTTTGAGCACCTCACTGTCCTTGCCTTCTCTTTGTATATAAACGTACCCTGTACAAGGTGCCTGTCCACGCCTGTGTGACTAAGTGACTGGCAGTGACAAGCGACAGCTCCACTCGCCTCTCGTGGGCTTGTGTGTGTGCGAGTGTGACCGAAGAAGACCACGTGTGTTAGTACTCCGGGCCTTATTCTCACTTTTGCTCTCTCTGTCTCTGTTTCTGCCTCCTTTTATCTGTCTACCTGTCTAGCAATATCCCAACACCTCCCCCCTCCCTGAAAAGGAAAAAGACAAGTAAGATACACCCACAAACCCTCATTCTTTCACTCTTCACGGCTGAAAAAAAGAGCCGCCAATACAATCTGAACCTTAGCTTATAAGCCTGGTTGCATTGGTAAATCTTTATGATCCCAACATTTGAATGTGTTCAATTTGAGACTAAGACTTTTCTGCTGTTTAAGTGGTGACCGCTGGATGACACCACCTCGGGTGACAAAAAGAAGAGAAAACGTACAAAATCCAATGAATATGTTATCTGTCAGGAAATACAGCATGTAAGTAAGACTAGCTGTGTGTGCATGTGAGTGTCGGTGTGTGTGTATTTGTGTATACACAGAGAGTCTGGTCCTGTGTCAGCTGGCACAGACAAGCATGGCATTAGGATTTTCAGATTTAGCTAATCTCAGAGCGCCCATTCTTTCTAGCTGCCAGTTCAGCAATACAGCAACACAGCAGAGCTTCAGAGCTTCCTTCTGCGACATGCTGCATTTTCTACATGCATGTAAAAGAGTGTTCCACTACATATAATGCAGTTGACTAGCGGGTGAGAAGGAGAGGCAGGATGAGCGTATGTGTGTTTGTATTTTCTTTCTTTAGGGCAGTGTGTACCCTAGCCAGTGGACAGCTCCTTGTGTAGCCATCTCATCCATCTTCGTCAGGGACATTGTCTCAGACAGCTGTTTCACAGCCCAACACTCACAGAAGACTCCGCTCACCCACCTGCTCTCCTAACTCACTGAACCACACACATACACACTCACACAGAGGCATACAACAGCTATTTGTTCTACAGTACCAATGCAACAGACGCGCTGAGCCAACAGTCCTCCTGACCTCCTCCTAGCTTCCCCAAAGAGCATCAGTGTGCTGCAGCATGTTGATCCAAAACCCCTTCTGCTTTTCGCTGCCATTGCAAAAAACTAATCACAACACAGCTGATGTTCTTGTTTAATTCTTTATATTTATTTGAACTGAAGCTAAAAGATATAGAAAATGAAATCAAGCTTTGAGGGAATTGGTGCAAGTGGAGTTACAGTTTTAGCAGGTCGGGTCATTTTTTAATTTGATTTAACACCTTTTACAATGAACAAAAGATCCACTAAAACCTTCCTTTTGTCTTCAGTGTGAAAGGCTACAACTGATATTCATATTCTAAGCTTCACTTCTGATTGGTAGTGATAGAAACATGACATCTGAATGCACCTGCGATTTTTCACCCCTTATCTGGGATGACTGATAATGCATTATATGATGCTTCATCAGTCACAAATATCACCACCTCCATTCAAGCAGAACTTACATTGTGTTCAGTTGATGTTGAGTTTCAATTAACAACTATCAAATATGGAAAACTGCACATCCATTTTGATGCCTTCTCTCTTATCTGCTGCACTTATAACACCAATTTAAAAAAAAAAAAAAAAAAAAAGAAAAGAAAACAGACAGGCAAACACATTTTAGCAGGTTAATCGTTAGTGTTAAGATGTGAACTGAAAATCTAATCAAATCTAATCTGATGTGTGAACCTGTAGCATCTCAGTGGTACCATAACGCTTCATTTATGATAATATGTTATGACACATTTTACTTTTATCTAGAAGTTGTATCTCTTGATAATATTTTTGACTGATTGCTCTTCCAAAATG